>NC_135802.1:437500-737500 GCF_964213995.1 Mustelus asterias
ACTCACCATAACCCTTAATTCCTTTACTGTTGAAAAATTTACCTATCCTTGCCTTAAAAACATTCAATGAGGGAGCCTCAACTGCTTCACTGGGCAGGGAATTCCACAGATTTACTCTTTAAAATCTCTAAAAGTGTTATTAGAATTTTTGACTCCTGACTTCAACACTCTTTATTAAAGTAAACATTCAAAATTGTTGTATAGTTTGTCCTTTGGGATTTGGTTAGCATGGTAACTACCACCTTCCAGATCATAACAATACACATTAACCACATTACACTCTACAACCCTGTTACTCCAAATAACTTGATCAGGTTAGTCATACATAATTTATAGACCATAAGACAGTCGGCCATTCAGCCCATCGAATCTGCTCCACCATTCAATAAGATCAGAAATGATAATCCTCAACTCCCACCTTCCCGCTTTATCCCCATAACCCTTGATTTCCTCCAGAGATTACAACCCTTGAGGTCCAGCTTTTCAAACTGCTCCCTAAATTCTTGCTGCAGAGCCTCATCCCTCTTTCTGCCTGTGTGTTGGTACCAACGTGAACCACAACCTCTGACTGTTCACTCTCCTCCTTCAGTATGCCCTGCAGCCAGTGGTTACAGAAATGCCTGTCTGCATCCCTCACCATCAAGTCTCCTCCCACTATTGCTCTTCCATTCTTACTCCACCCCCCCCCCCCCCCCCCCCCTCCTCTGCCATGCAGCTGAGTCACCCACACTGCCGTGAACTTGGCACTGGCTGCATTCCGCAGAGGAACTGTCACAGAATCACAGAATACAAGAGTGCAGAAGAGGCTCTTCAGCCCATCGAGTCTGCACCAATGCATGAAAGGCCCTGACCTGCCCACCTAATCCCACTTGCCAGCACTTGACCCACAGCCCTGAATGACCGCTCTCACCATTTCCAACACAGAGAAACAATTCTTGAGTGAGATGTACTCGGGCCTTTCCTGACTCCCTGCTTGTCCCCCTTCTTCTGGCTGGTGGTCACCCATTCCCTCTCTGATTACACTGCCTTAAGCTGTGGGGTGATCATGTCTGAAAGTGTGCTACCCATGAACCCCTCAGCCTCGCGGATGCCTTGCTCTGCCTCCAGCCAATGCTCACGCTCCAAAACCCTCAACCCAAGCTAGTCAAACCAGTGACACTTCCTGCATGGTCATGGAGGTCATAGGTCATCTAGACTGCAAGGAGCATCTGAAATTCCCATTGCTACAGGCCATACAACACACGGGACTCAGCTCTCCATCATACTTTTAGTTAAAAGCCCTTACATTAAAATTATTCCAAGTGGAACATTATTTAAGTTATTTTTTTAAAAAGCAGAACTCTTAATTTTCCGTAATGTAGCTTTAAATTGGGGAAAAACAACTTACCCAATACTTACCAATCAGCTCTCTCCCTTGTAGCCTTTACTCCTGCAGCCAGGCAAGAACACTCACTGAGGAGAGGTGATGGTCTAGTGGGATTATCGCTGGACTATTAATCCAGAAACTCAGCTAATGTTCTGGGGTTTGAATCCTGCCATGGTAGATCAGGGAATTTAAATTCAACTATTAAATCTGGAATATAAAGCTGGTCTCAGTAATGATGACCATGAAACCACTGTCGATTGTCGGAAAAGCCCATCTGGGTCACTAATGTCCTTCAAGGAAGGACATTTGCCGTCCTTACCTGGTCTGGCCATGTGACTCCAGAGCCACAGGTTAACTCGTACCACTCTCACTGTCCCTCCCTCGCTGCCCGTCCCTCATGGCCCCTCCCCGACTGCCCCTCCCCCACTGCCCCTCCCTCACTCCCTCACTGCCTCTCCCCCACTGCCCCTCCCTCGCTGTCCCTCCCTCACTGCCCCTCCCTCACTCCCTCACTGCCCCTCCCTCACTGTCCCTCCCTCACTCCCTCACTGCCTCTCCCCCACTGCCCCTCCCTCGCTGTCCCTCCCTCACTGCCCCTCCCTCACTCCCTCACTGCCCCTCCCTCACTCCCTCACTGTCCCTCCCCCACTGCCCCTCCCCCACTGCCCCTACCTCACTGCCCCTCCCTCACTGCCTCTCCCTCACTGTCCCTCCCTCACTCCCTCACTGTCCCTCCCTCACTCCCTCTCCCCCACTGCCCCTCCCTCACTGTCCCTCCCTCAGTCCCTCACTGCCTCTCCCTCACTCCCTCACTGTCCCTCCCTCACTGTCCCTCCCTCACTCCCTCACCCAATGGCCGAGTGAGACACTCAGTTTAAGGGTGACTAATGATGGGTAATAAACGCTGGGGGCCAGCCAGCGATGCCCGTGTCTCAGGATTGAGTAAGAAAAAGATGAAAAATTAAAAAGCAAACAGGGACCTCTCCCGCTTTGCATCAAATTCCCACTTTGTTCCAGATTCAGTATACTCACTCTGGCTGTGTCTCACTCAGGACTGGCTCTCCCAGTGCTCAGGTGCCTACTTACAGACTGACGTGTCCACTGCGGGATCTCCAGTCTCCATCACTGCTGGGGCAGATGGTGGTTCGGTAAGTGGGAGATGGAGGTGGGGGGGGGCTGCCTGGGTTATCATACCTCACTCACTCACTGGCCCTCCCCCACTCCCTCATACCCCCTCCCCCACTGCCCCTCCCTCACTGCCCCTCCCTCACTGCCCCTCCCCCACTGTCCGTCCCTCACTCCTTCGCTGCCCCTCCCCCACTGTCCCTCCCTCACTGCCCCTCCCTCACTCCCTCACTGCCCCTCCCTCACTCCCTCACCGCCCCTCCCCGACTGCCCCACCCCACTGCCCCTCCCTCACTCCCTCACTGCCCCTCCCTCACGGCCCCTCCCCGACTGCCCCTCCCCCACTGCCCCTCCCTCACTCCCTCACGGCCCCTTCCCCACTGCCCCTCCCTCACTGCCCCTCCCTCACTCCCTCACTGCCCCTCCCTCACGGCCCCTCCCCGACTGCCCCTCCCCCACTGCCCCTCCCTCACAGCCCCTTCCCCACTGTCCCTCCCTCACTGTCCCTCCCTCACTGTCCCTCCCCCACTGCCCCTCCCCCACTGTCCCTCCCTCACTGCCCCTCCCCCACTATCCCTCCCTCACTGCCCCTCCCCCACTGTCCCTCCCTCGCTGCCCGTCCCTCACTCCTTCACTGCCCCTCCCCCACTGTCCCTCCCCCACTGCCCCCCCCATGCCCCTCCCTCACTCCCTCACGTCCCCTCCCTCACTCCTTCACGGCCCCTTCCCCACTGCCCCTCCCTCAATCCGTACCTGATGCACATTCCTCTCCAGCTTCGCTATTCGCTGTTCCGTCTCACGTTTCACTTGCTCCCATCGTTGGCTGAGTTGTTGAAGTTTATGTTGCAGGTTTTCATTTTTCTTGCTGGTTTGGGTCTGCAGTAGTTCTTGTCCTGCCTGATAGACAGATTGCACTGTGTTCTGGTGTGCAATCACATCATTATATAGGACCTGTACAATGGCAGAGGGAGCACCAAAGCTTAAAGAGCAACCTTTAATATTCTGCAATCAATCTCAAACTGCGAACATCACAATGGACCAATCAGAATGGACTGCAGGAACCACATCCCCTGTCCACGATCAGGCTCCTTTTCTAGTAAATAACACAATCCATCCATGGTTCAGACTCAAAACAGAACCACAGAAGCATTTCAGTGCACAAGGAGGCCATTCAGCCCATCACATCTACACCGGCTCTCTGAAAGAACATTCTAGCCAGTCCCACTCCTCTGTCTTATCCCCATAACCATGTGTGTACTCTCTTTGCAGATAGCAATCCCATTTCCTTTCAAACACCTCGACCGAACCTGCCTCCATCACCCTCTCAGGAAGTTCATTCCAGACTCCAACCACCCTCTGGGTGAAAACATTCCCCGCACATCACTGCGACTCCTTCTGCCCATTACTGTGAATCTGAGCCCTCAAGTCCTTTATGTTCTCCTGAGTGAGAACAGTTTCTCACTATTTACCCTGCCCAGATTCCTCAGGATCCTGAAAATCTTCAACATGTCTCCTCTCAGCCTTCTATTCTCCAAGGAAAAATAGTTGACACCTCTTCAATCTATCCTCATAGTTACAGTTCCTTACAGAGTCACAGGGAGGGATTTTTTGCTGTACTTGCCCCAAGACCAGAAATTCCCACCCGAGGTCAACAGACCTTTGCATAGTCTGCCAAATTTTCTGTCCCACATGCTACGATTCCCGTGGTGGGAGGGATGGGAAAATTCCACCCACTGAGTCATACAACGTATAAAAGGCCCTTCAGCCCATCGAGTCTGCACCGATAATAACTAATATTAAAGACACGCTAATCCCATTTTCCAGGACTTGTCCCATAACTTGGTCTGCAGGAAGTGTATCCAGTTGCAGCTCCACACAGACCGCGTTGTTCGGTTGGAGCGGCAGGTGGATGCACTGCGGAGCATACAGGAGGCACAGAGTGTGATAGACACAAAAGAACAAAGAACAAAGAACAGTACAGCACAGGAAACAGGCCCTTCGGCCCTCCAAGCCTGTGCCGCTCATTGGTCCAACTAGACCAATCGTTTGTATCCCTCCATTCCCAGGCTGCTCATGTGACTATCCAGGTAAGTCTTAAACGATGTCAGCATGCCTGCCTCCACCACCCTACTTGGCAGCGCATTCCAGGCCCCCACCACTCTTTGTGTAAAAAACGTCCCTCTGATGTCTGAGTGATACCTTGCCCCTCTCACCTTGAGCCCGTGACCCCTCGTGATCGTCACCTCCGACCTGGGAAAAAGTTTCCCACTGTTCACCCTATTTATACCCTTCATAATTTTGTACACCTCTATTAGGCCTCCCCTCATTCTCCGTCTTTCCAGGGAGAACAAGCCCAGTTTACCCAATCTCTCCTCATAGCTAAGACCCTTCACACCAGGCAACATCCTGGTAAACCTTCTCTGCACTCTCTCTAATACCTCCACGTCCTTCTGGTAGTGCGGCGACCAGAACTGGATGCAGTACTCCAAATGTGGCCTAACCAGCGTTCTATACAGCTGCATCATCAGACTCCAGCTTTTATACTCTTATGTGAGGAATAAAAGAATGACCAGGGTGAGGTTAGGGCCGGTCAAGGACAGTGGTGGGAACTTGTGTATGGAATCAGTAGAGATAGGCGAGGTGATGAATGAATAATTTTCTTCAATGTTCACCAAGGAGAGGGGCCATGTTTTTCAGGAAGAGAAGGTGTTACAGGCTAATAGGCTGGAGGAAATAGATGTTCGGAGGGAGGATGTCTTGGCAGTTTTGAATAAACTGAAGGTCGATAAGTCCCCTGGGTCTGATGAAATGTATCCTAGGATTCTTTGGGAGGCGAGGGATGAGATTGCAGAGCCTTTGGCTTTGATCTTTGGGTCCTCGCTGTCCACGGGGATGGTGCCAGAGGACTGGAGAGTGGCAAATGTTGTTCCTCTGTTTAAGAAAGGGAATAGAAATGACCCTGGTAATTATAGACCGGTTAGTCTGACTTCGGTGGTTGGTAAATTGATGGAAAAGGTCCTTAGGGATGGGATTTACGACCATTTAGAAAGATGCGGTTTAATCCGGGATAGTCAGCACGGATTCGTGAAGGGCAAATCGTGCCTCACAAATTTGATAGAATTTTTTGAGGAGGTAACTAGGTGTGTTGATGAAGGTAGGGCGGTTGATGTCATATACATGGATTTTAGTAAGGCATTTGATAAGGTCCCCCATGGTCGGCTTATGATGAAAGTAAGGAGGTGTGGGATAGAGGGAAAGTTGGCCGATTGGATAGGTAACTGGCTGTCTGATCGAAGACAGAGGGTGGTGGTGGATGGAAAATTTTCGGACTGGAGGCAGGTTGCTAGCGGAGTGCCGCAGGGATCGGTGCTTGGTCCTCTGCTCTTTGTGATTTTTATTAATGACTTAGAGGAGGGGGCTGAAGGGTGGATCAGTAAATTTGCTGATGACACCAAGATTGGTGGAGTAGTGGATGAGGTGGAGGGCTGTTGTAGGCTGCAAAGAGACATAGATAGGATGCAAAGCTGGGCTGAAAAATGGCAAATGGAGTTTAACCCTGATAAATGTGAGGTGATTCATTTTGGTAGGACAAATTTAAATGTGGATTACAGGGTCAAAGGTAGGGTTCTGAAGACTGTGGAGGAACAGAGAGATCTTGGGGTCCATATCCACAGATCTCTAAAGGTTGCCACTCAAGTGGATAGAGCTGTGAAGAAGGCATATAGTGTGTTAGCTTTTATTAACAGGGGGTTGGAGTTTAAGAGCCGTGGGGTTATGCTGCAACTGTACAGGACCTTGGTGAGACCGCATTTGGAATATTGCGTGCAGTTCTGGTCACCTCACTATAAGAAGGATGTGGAAGCGCTGGAAAGAGTGCAGAGGAGATTTACCAGGATGCTGCCTGGTTTGGAGTGTCGGTCTTATGAGGAAAGGTTGAGGGAGCTGGGGCTGTTCTCTCTGGAGCGGAGGAGATTGAGGGGAGACTTAATAGAGGTTTATAAAATGATGAAGGGGATAGATCGAGTGAACGTTCAAAGACTATTTCCTCGGGTGGATGGAGCTATTACAAGGGGGCATAACTATAGGGTTCATGGTGGGAGATATAGGAAGGATATCAGAGGTAGGTTCTTCACGCAGAGAGTGGTTGGGGTGTGGAATGGACTGCCTGCAGTGATAGTGGAGTCAGACACTTTAGGAACATTTAAGCGGTTATTGGATAGGCACATGGAGCACACCAGGATGGTAGGGAGTGGGATAGCTTGATCTTGGTTTCAGATGAAGGTCGGCACAACATCGTGGGACGAAGGGCCTGTTCTGTGCTGTACTGTTCTATGTTCTATACTCTATACCCCGTCCTATGAAGGCAAGCATACCATATGCCTTCTCCACCTGTTCTGCCACCTTCAAGGATTTGTGGACTTGCACACCCAGGTCCCTCTGTGTTTCTATACTCTTGATGGCTCTGCCATTTATTGTATAACTCCCCCCTACATTAGTTCTTCCACAATGCATCACTTTGCATTCATCTGGATTAAATTCCATCTGCCATTTCTCCGCCCAATTTTCCAGCCTATCTATATCCTGCTGTATTGTCCGACAATGTTCATCGCTATCCGCAGGTCCAGCCATCTTCGTGTCATCCGCAAACTTGTTGATAACACCAGTTACACCTTCCTCCAAATCATTTATATATATCACAAATAGCAGAGGTCCTAGTACAGAGCCCTGCGGATCACCACTGGTCACAGACCTCCAGCCGGAAAAAGACCCTTTGACTGCTACCCTCTGTCTCCTGTGGCCAAGCCAGTTTTCTACCCATCTAGCCACCTCTCCTTGTATCTCATGAGCCTGAACCTTCTTAACCAACCTGCCATGAGGGACTTTGTCAAATGCCTTACTGAAATCCATATAGACGACATCCACGGCCCTTCCTTCATCAACCGTTTTTGTCACTTCCTCAAAAAACTCCACCAAATTTGTAAGGCACGACCTCCCTCTTACAAAACCATGCTGTCTGTCACTAATGAGATTGTTCCGTTCTAAATGCGCATACATCCTGTCTCTAAGAATCCTCTCCAACAACTTCCCTACCACGGACGTCAAGCTCACTGGCCTATAAACATCCGGGTTATCCCTGCTACCCTTCTTAAATAACAGTACCACATTCGCTATCCTCTAACCCTCAGGGACCTCACCTGTGTCCAATGAAGAGGCAAAGATTTCCGTCAGAGGCCCAGCAATTACATCTCTTGTCTCCCTGAGCAGTCTAGGAAAGATGTCATCAGGCCCTGGGGATTTGTCAGTTTTAATGTAACCTAAAAAACCTAACACTTCCTCCCTTGTAATGGAGATTCTCTCTAACGGATCAACACCTCCCTCTGAGACACTCCCAGTCAACAAGTCCCTCTCCTTTGTGAATACTGATGCAAAGTATTCATTTAGGATCTCCCCTATTCCCTTGGGTTCTAAGCATGATTCCCCTCCTTTGTCCCTGAGAGGTCCAACTTTTTCCCTGACAACTCTTTTGTTCCTAACATATGAATAAAATGCCTTAGGATTCTCCTTAATCCTGTCTGCCAAGAACATTTCGTGACCTCTTTTTGCCCTTCTAACTCCCCATTTGAGTTCTTTCCTACTCTCACATCTGTGGTGGGTAAATTGTTGGAAGGTATTTTGAGAGACAGGATCTACAGGCATTTAGAGACACAAGGACTGATTAGGGACAGTCAGCACGGCTTTGTGAGTGGAAAATCATGTCTCACAAATTTGATTGAGTTTTTTGAAGGGGTAACCAAGAAGGTAGATGAGGGCAGTGCAGTTGATGTTGTCTACATGGACTTTAGCAAAGCCTTTGACAAGGTAGCACATGGTAGGTTGTTGCATAAAGTTAAATCTCACGGGATCCAGGGTGAGGCATCTAAATGGATGCAGGGTGGTTGTAGAGAGTTGTTTTCCAAACCGGAGGCCTGTGACCAGCGGTGTGCCTCAGGCCCACTGTTATTTGTCATTTATATTAATGATTTGGATGAGTATATAAGGGGCATGGTTAGTACGTTTGCAGGTGACACCAAGATTGGTGGCATAGTGGACAGTGAGTAAGGTTATCTCCAATTGCAGCGGGATCTTGATCAATTGGGCCAGTGGGATGACAAATGGCAGATGGAGTTTAAATTAGACAAATGCGAGGTGATGCATTTTGGTAGATTGAACCAGCGCAGGACTTACTCAGTTAATGGTAGGGCGTTGGGGAGAGTTACAGAACAAAGAGATCTTGGGATACAGGTTCATAGCTCCTTCAAAGTGGAGTCACAGGTGGACAGAGTGGTGAAGAAGGCATTCGGCATGCTTGGTTTCATCGGTCAGAACATTGAATACAGGAGTTGGAACGTCTTGTTGAAGTTGTACAAGACATTGGTAAGGCCACACTTGGAATACTGTGTGCAATTCTGGTCACCCTATTATAGAAAGGATATTATTAAACTAGAAAGAGTGCAGAAAACATTTACTAGGATGCTACCGGGACTTGATGGTTTGAGTTATAAGGAGAGGCTGAATAGACTGGGACTTTTTTCTCTGGAGCGTAGGAGGCTGAGGAGTGACTTTATAGAGGTCACCCCTCAGCCTCCTAATGAGGGGCATAGACAAAGTAGATAGTCATTATCTTTTCCCAAAGATAGGGGAGTCTAAAACTAGAGGGCATAGGTTTAAGGTGAGAGGGGAGAGATACAAAAGTGTCCAGAGGGGCAATTTTTTCACACAGAGGGTGGTGAGTGTCTGGAACAAGCTGTGGAGATGCCGGCGTTGGACTGGGGTAAACACAGTAAGAAGTTTAACAACACCAGGTTAAAGTCCAACAGGTTTATTTGGTAGCAAAAGCCACACAAGCTTTCGAGGCTCTGAGCCCCTTCTTCAGGTGAGTGGGAATTCTGTTCTGTTTGTGAACAGAATTCCCACTCACCTGAAGAAGGGGCTCAGAGCCTCGAAAGCTTGTGTGGCTTTTGCTACCAAATAAACCTGTTGGACTTTAACCTGGTGTTGTTAAACTTCTTACTGGAACAAGCTGCCAGAGGTAGTAGTAGAGGCGGGTACAATCTTATCTTTTAAAAAGCATTTAGATAGTTACATGGGTACGATGGGTATAGAGGGATATGGACCAAATGCGAGCAATTGGAATTAGTTTAGGGGTTTTAAAAAAAAAGGGCAGCATGGACAAGTTGGGCCGAAGGGCCTGTTTCCATGCTGTAAATCTCTATGAATCTATATTCTTGAATGTTATCCCTGAAATCACCCTTATGAATCTCCTCTGTACTCTCTCCAAGGCCTTCTCATCCTCTCTCAAGTAGGGCACCGAAAAATGGATGCAGCAGTCCAGATGATGCCTTGTCTTCAGTTCAACATTACCTCTTTACTCTTGCACTCAATGCCCCTATTAATAAAAAGCTAGGGTACCACATGCTTCATTAACTCTTCTCTCAACATGCCCTGCCACCTTCAATGACTGCTGTACATGTACACGAGGTCCCGTTGTTCCTGCACCTGCTAGTTTTTCCCTTTAAGACGGTCTCTCCACATTCATCCTGCCAAAATGAATCACTTCACACTTCTCTGCACTGAACTTCATCTGCCACCTGTCTGCCCAATCCACTAATATGTCAATGTCCTTTTCAAGTTCAAGACTATCCTCATCAGAGTCCACAATATTTACAATCTTTGTATCATCTGCAAATTTTGGAATCGTGCCCTGAACACCTCAGACTGACCCCTGGGGAAACTCCATTACAAAATGTACAGAGAGGAATCTGCACAACTGTCTCTGGATTGGATAGAAATTCTGATCAGGAGATCGTAGAGGGAGCGAACGAGATGAAACCAATGACAGCTGATACAGAGTACTGTGCAGCTGGAGAAAATATCGTCATGTTTGCTGTAACTGACCCGATGTTTGGCCAATTGTATCTCACAGATTTGGAGGTCAATGCAGGTGCTTGGTTCTTGGTGCAGTAACTCTTGAGTTTGGGACAACCATGATAGGATTTCCTGGAGAGCGTGTTGGAAATATCCAAGACTCAGTAAGGTCGCCTCCAACTGGTGCTGGAATAGAATGGCAGATATTTGAAGCTGGAATATATCCTCATTCTCCCCTTCAACCCCGATTGGATCATCCTCCAATTCCCACAGGAACATTCCCCATTCCTACTGGACCATCCTCCGACTATACCACCGTGATGCCCCTCACATTCTCACCGGATCATCCTCCCATTCCCACAGGAAAATCCTCCCATTGCCTCTGGAACATCCCCCATTCCTATTGGAACATTTTATTTATTAGTCACAAGTCAGCTTACATTAACACTGCAATGAAGTTACTGTGAAAATCCCCTAATCGCCACACTCTGGCGCCTGTTTGGGTACATTGAGGGAGAATTTAGCATGGCCAATGCACCTAACCTGCACATCTTTCAGACTGTGGGAGGAAACCGGAGCACCCGGAGGAAACCCACGCAGACATGGGGAGAGTATGCAAACTCCACACAGACAGTGACTGGGAATTGAACCCAGGACCCTGGCGCTGTGAGGCAGCAGTGCCAACCACTGTGCCACCATGCCGCCCTATTCTGGTGGGGATGTGAGGATTTTCTGTTGGGAATGGGAGGGGCGGCACGGTGGCTCAGTGGATAGCACTGCTGCCTCACAGCGCCAAAGACCCGGGTTTGATTCCCAGCTTGAGACAGACAGATTTGAGAGAGAGAGAGACAGAGACAGAGAGAGAGACGGACAGAGAGAGAGGGAGACAGAGACAGATAGAGAGACAGAGAGAGAGGGAGAGAGAGAGAGAGGGAGAGAGACAGAGAGAGACAGAGAGAGAGAGAGGGAGAGAGAGAGAGACAGAGAGAGAGAGAGAGAGACGGAGAGAGAGAGACGGAGAGAGAGAGAGACGGAGAGAGAGAGAGAGACGGAGAGAGAGAGAGAGAGAGACGGAGAGAAAGAGAGAGAGATGGAGAGAGAGAGAGACGGAGAGAGAGAGAGAGAGACGGAGAGAGAGAGAGAGAGACGGAGAGAGAGAGAGAGAGACGGAGAGAGAGAGAGAGAGACGGAGAGAGAGAGAGACGGAGAGAGAGAGACGGAGAGAGAGAGAGAGAGAGAGAGAGACGGAGAGAGAGAGAGAGAGACGGAGAGAGAGAGAGAGAGAGATGGAGAGAGAGAGAGAGGCGGAGAGAGAGAGAGACGGAGAGAGAGAGACGGAGAGAGAGAGAGACGGAGAGAGAGAGACGGAGAGAGAGAGAGGCGGAGAGAGAGAGAGAGAGAGAGGCAGAGAGAGAGACGGAGAGAGAGAGAGAGGCGGAGAGAGAGAGGCAGAGAGAGAGAGGCAGAGAGAGAGAGACAGCGGCAGAGAGAGACACTGAAAGCCACACACCCACACACACATACAGACACACAGAGAGAGAGACACTGTCAGAGACACAAAGGGAGAGACACAGAGAGAGAGAGACAGAGAGAGAGACACACACAGACAGAGACACAGAGTGAAATCCGCTTGTTCAGTCTGTTGCCTCTTAGACCATAAGACATAGGAACAGAATAAGGCCACTCGGCCCATCGAGTCTGCTCCGCCATTCAATCATAAGAACAAAGAACAATACAGCACAGGAACAGGCCCTTCGGCCCTCCAAGCCCGTGCCGCTTCCTGGTCCAAACTAGACCATTCTTTTGTATCCCTCCATTTCCACTCCGTTCATATGGCTGTCTAGATAAGTCTTAAACGTTCCCAGTGTGTCCGCCTCCACCACCTTGCCCGGCAGCGCATTCCAGGCCCCCACCACCCTCTGTGTAAAATATGTCCTTCTGATATCTGTGTTAAACCTCCCCCCTTTCACCTTGAACCTATGACCCCTCGTGAACGTCACCACCGACCTGGGGAAAAGCTTCCCACCGTTCACCCTATCGATGCCTTTCATAATTTTATACACCTCTATTAAGTCTCCCCTCATCCTCCGTTTTTCCAGGGAGAACAACCCCAGTTTACCCAATCTCTCCTCATAACTAAGCCCCTCCATATCAGGCAACATCCTGGTAAACCTCCTCTGTACTCTTTCCAAAGCCTCCACGTCTTTCTGGTAGTGTGGCGACCAGAACTGGGCGCAGTATTCCAAATGCGGCCGAACCAACGTTCTATACATCTGCAACATCAGACCCCAACTTTTATACTCTATGCCCCGTCCAATAAAGGCAAGCATGCCATATGCCTTCTTCACCACCTGTGACGTCACCTTCAAGGATCTGTGGACTTGCACACCCAGGTCCCTCTGCGTATATACACCCTTTATGGTTCTGCCATTTATCGTATAGCTCCTCGTATAGCTCCTCCCTACATTAGTTCTACCAAAATGCATCATGGCTGATATTTTTCTCATCCCCATTCTCCTGCCTTTTCCCCATAACCCCTGATCCCCTTATTAATCAAGAACCTATCCATCTCTGTCTTAAAGACACTCAATGACCTGGCCTCCACAGCCTTCTGCGGCAAAGAGTTCCACAGATTCACCACTCTCTGGCTGAAGAAATTCCTCCTCATCTCTGTTTTAAATGATCATCCCTTTAGCCTGAGGTTGTGCCCTCTGGTTCTAGTTTTTCCTACTAATGGAAACATCCTCTCCATGTCCACTCTATCCAGGCCTCGCAGTATCCTGTAAGTTTCAATAAGATCTCCCCTCATCCTTCTCAACTCCAACGAGTACAGACCCAGAGTCCTCAACCGTTCCTCATATGACAAGCTCTTCATTCCAGGGATCATTCTTGTGAACCTCCTCTGGATCCTTTCCAAGAGGAGGGACATCCTTCCTTAGATATGGGGCCCAAAACTGCTCACAATACTCCAAATGGGGTCTGACCAGAGCCTTATACAGCCTCAGAAGTACATCCCTGCTCTTGTATTCTAGCCCTCTCAACATGAATGCTAACATTGCATTCGCCTTCCGAACTGTTGACTGAACCTGCATGTTAACCTTAAGAGAATCTTGAACAAAGACTCCCAAGTCCCTTTGTGTTTCTGATTTCCTAAGCATTTTCCCATTTAGAAAATAGTCTACGCCTCCATTCCTCCTTCCAAAGTGCACAACCTCACACTTTTCCACATTGTATTCCATCTGCCACTTCTTTGCCCACTCTCCTAACCTGTCCAAGTCCTTCTGCAGCCCCCCTGCTTCCTCAATACTACCTGTCCCTCTACATATCTTTGTATCATCTGCAAATTTAGCAACAGTGCCTTCAGTTCCTTCCTCCAAATCGTTAATGTATATTGTGGAAAGTTGTGGTCCCAGCACTGACCCCTGAGACACACCACTAGTCACCAGCTGCAATCTTGAAAAAGACCCCTTTATCCCCACTCTCTGCCTTCTGCCAGTCAGCCAATCCTCTATCCATGCCAGGATCTTACCCTTAACACCATGGGCACTTAACTTATTTTACAGTCTCCTATGCGGCACCTTGTCAAAGGCCTTCTGGAAATCTAAATAAATCACGTCCACTGCTTCTCCTTTATCTAACTTCCTTGTTACCTCCTCAAAGAACTCTAACAGATTTGTCAGACATGACCTCCCCTTGACAAAGCTGTGCTGACTCAGTCCTGATCTTTAATAAGGGACTCTAAAATCTTGCCAATGACCGAAGTCAGCTAACCAGCCTATAATTCCCATCTGCCGCCTCCCTCCCTCCTTAAACAGCGGTGTTACATTCACTACTTTCCAGTCCTCTGGTACCCTCCCTGCCTCCAGTGATTCCTGAAAGATCACCACCAATGCCTCCACAATTTCCTCAGCTATCTCTTTTAGAACCGTGGGGTATAGTCCATCCGGTCCAGGTGATTTATCCACCTTCCGATCTTTCAGTTTCCCAGAACCTTCTCCTTAGTGATGACCACTACACTCACCTGTGCCCCCTGACTCTCCTGGAGCTCTGGCATCCCACTGGTGTCTTCCACCGTGAAGACTGATGCAAAGTAACTATTCAGTTCCTCTGCCATTGCTTTGTTTCCGATTATTACTTCTCCAGTCTCATTTTCCAGTGGTCCAATGTCTATTTTTGTCCCTCTCTTACCATTTATATATTGAAAAAAATTCTTCCTATCTTCTTTTATATAACTAGCTAGTTTACACTCATATTTCATCTTCTCCCCCTTGTTGCCTTTTTAGTTGTCCTCTGCTCATTGTTAATGGCTTCCCAATCCTCTGGCTTCCCACTAATCCTCGCCACTTTGTATGCTTTTTCTTTTGCTTTTATGCTGTCCTTGACTTCCTTCGTCAGCCATGGATGCCTCGTCCTCCCCTCAGCATGTTTCCTCCTCCTCGGGATGAATTTCTGTTGTGCCCCCCGAATAACCCCCAGAAACTCCTGCCATTGCTGTTCCACTGTCTTCTCTGCTGGGCTCCCTTTCCAATCAACTCTGGCCGGCTCCTCCCTCATGTCTTTGTAGTTACCTTTATTTAATTGTAATATCGTTACATCTGATTCCAACTTCTCCCTCTCAAACTGCAGGGTAAATTCTATCATCTTGTGGTCACTGCTCCCTCAGGGTTCCTTCACCGTAAGTTCCCTAATCAAGTCTGCCTCATTACACATCACCAAATCCTGTCACAAGCCTCAGTGCTGTGTAAAGCTCTCCTGTTACCTGTTTGCTGACAGTTTCCCGTTCCAGTTTCTCCCAGCGCTCTCGATAATCACAGAGAGGTGTTTCAATCAACTCCCTCTCTGCAGCAGGCAATAGACGAGTGAAAGACTGTGAGTGATGAGCAAGTGTCTCCAGATCCAGTTTCTGCTGATAGAGATCACTCTTTAATTCCTGTAGGGCGGCGGGGGAGAGAGAGACGGTTGTGGTGGGAGAGAGAGAGAGGAAGAGAAAAAGGGAGCGAGAGAGAGACAGAGAGACAGGCATGAGCAACGGATCGGTGATGTATTGTAAACCAAAGTATCTTTGTTTGAACAGTCAGGTGACATGTAGTGACGCCATCAGAGGAACTCACGGGTTTTTCCCTCTCTTCCATCCTGGACGATAACGCCTGATTTAATAAAGTTCTACTAACAGGTTAATAACCTCCCGTCTGGCAGCATTTGCATCTCCTTTATCCTGCAGTACCAGTAGCTGATTCATTCATACACAACAGGAAAAGATTAAAAACATTTCTGGTTGTATCACAGCTTGGTTTGGCTCCTGCTCTGCCCAAGACCGCAAGAAACTACAAAAGGTTTGTGAATGAATCCCAGTCCATCACGCAAACCAGCCTCCCATCCATTGACTCTGTCTGCACTTCCCGCTGCCTCAGAAAAGCAGCCAGCATAATTAAGGACCCCATACAGTCCCAAAAGTTAATATTCTAAATTGGGGCAAGGCCAATTTTGATGGTATCAGGCACGAACTTTCAAAAGTTAATTGGGGGAGTCTGAGGGAAGGCAAAGGGACGTCTGGTCAGTGGCATGCTTTCAAAAGTGTGTTTACCAGGGTTCAGGGTAAACACATTCCTCTAAGAGTGAAGGGCAAGGCTGGTAGAAGTCGGGAACCCTGGATGACTCGGGATATTGAGGCCCTGGTCAAGAAGAAGAAAGAGGCACATGACGTGCATAGCAGCTGGGATCAAGTGAATCTCTTGAAGAGTATAGGGGGTGTAGGAGTAGAACATAGAACATAGACCAGTGAAACCAATCTAAAGTCCATCTGAGCTACACGATTCCAATATCATCCATATGTTTATCCAATGACCATTTAAATGCCCTCAATGTTGGCGAGTCCACTGCTGCTGCAGGCAGGGCATTCCACCCCCTTACTACTCTCTGAGTGAAGAACCTACCTCTGGCATCTGTCCTATATCTATCACCCCTCAATTTAAAGCTATGTCCCCTCGTGCTAGCGATCACCATCCGAGGAAAAAGGCTCTCACTATCCACCCTATCTAATCCTCTGATCATCTTGTATGCCTCTAAGTCACCTCTTAACCTTCTTCTCTCTAACGAAAACAACCTCAAGTCCCTCAGCCTTTCCTCATAAGACCTTCCCACCATACCAGGCAACGTCCTAGTAAATCTCCTCTGCACCCTTTCCAATGCTTCAACATCCTTCCGATAATGCGGCGACCAGAACTGTACGCAATACTCCAAGTGCGGCCGCACCAGAGTTTTGTACAGCTGCAACATGACCTCCTGGCTCCGAAACTCAATCCTTCTACCAATAAAAGCTAACACTCCGTATGCCTTCTTAACAACCCTATCAATCTCTGAAATTCTCTGCCCACTGAGGTGGTGGAGGCTACCTCGCTGAATATGTTTAAAGCGCGGATGGATGAATTCCTGATCGGTAAGGGAATTAAGGGTTATGGGGATCAGGCGGGTAAGTGGTACTGATCCACGTCAGATCAGCCATGATCTTATTGAATGGCGGGGCAGGCTCGAGGGGCTAGATGGCCTACTCCTGCTCCTATTTCTTATGTTCTTATGTTCTTATCAACCTGGGTGCCAACTTTCAGGGATCTGTGCACATGGACACCCAGATCTCTCTGTTCATCCACACTACCCAGTATCTCACCATTAGCCCAGTACTCTATAATCCTGTTACTTCTTCCAAAGTGAATCACCTCACACTTTTCCGCATTGAACTCCATTTGCCACCTCTCAGCCCAGCTCTGCAGCTTATCTATGTCCCTCAGTAACCTGCAACAACCTTCCGCACTGTCCACAACTCCACCGACTTTAGTGTCATCCACAAATTTACTAACCCATCCTTCTATGCCCTCATGCAGGTCATACAAAGAACAATACAGCACAGGAACAGGCCCTTCGGCCCTCCAAGCCTGCGCCGCTCCCTGGTCCAAACTAGACCATTCTTTTGTATCCCTCCATTCCCACTCCGTTCATGCGGCTATCTAGATAAGTCTTAAACGTTCCCAGTGTGCCCGCCTCCACCACCTTGCCCGGCAGCGCATTCCAGGCCCCCACCACCCTCTGTGTAAAATATGTCCTTCTGACATACTGTATTAAAGACATGCTTTATAAAAATGACAAACAGCAGTGGCCCCAAAACAGATCCTTGCAGTACAGCACTATTAACTGAACTCCAGGATGAACATTTCCCATCAAACACCACCCTCTGTCTTCAACTGCTTTACCCCCATCCACCTCTTTGGTCACCTTCTCAAAGAACTCAATAAGGTTTGTGAGGCACGACCTACCCTTCACAAAACCGTGTTGACTATCCCTCATCAAATTATTCCTTTCTCAATGATTATAATTCCTATCTCTTATAATCCTTTCCAAAACTTTGCCCAGAAGTAAGGCTCACCGGTCTATAATTACCAGGGTTGTCTCTACTCCCCTTCTTGAACAAGGGGACAACATTTGCGATCCTCTAGTCTTCTGGCACTATTCCTGTAGACAATGATGACATAAAGATCAAAGCCAAAGGCTCTGCAATTTCCTCCCTATCCTCCCAGAGAATCCGAGGATAAATCCCATCCGGCCCAGGGGACTTATCTATTTTCACACTTTCCAGAATTGCGAACACCTCCTCATGAACCCCAAACCCGTCTAGTCCAATAGCCAGTATCTCTGTATTCTCCTCGACAACACTGTCTTTTTCCTGCGTGAATATTGATGAAAAATATTCATTTAGCGCCTCTCCTATTTCTTCAGACTCCACGCACAACTTCTCACGACTGTCCTTGACTGGCCCTAATCTTACCCGAGTTATTCTTTTATTCCTGACATACCTATAGAAAGCTTTTGGATTTTCTTTGACCCGACCTGCAAAAGACTTCTCATGTCCCCTCCTGGCTCTTCTTAACTCTCTCTTTAGGTCCTTACTTGCTAACTTCTAACTCTCAAGCGCCCTAACTGAGCTTTCACGTCTCATCTTTACATAAGTCTCCTTCTTTAGGTAATATTAAAACTGACAAAGCCCCAGGGCCTGATGACATCTATCCTAGACTGCTCAGGGAGACAAGAGATGTAATTGCTGGGCCTCTGACGGAAATCTTTGTCTCTTCATTGGACACAGGTGAGGTCCCTGAGGATTGGAGGATAGCGAATGTGGTACTGTTATTTAAGAAGGGTAGCAGGGATAACCTGGATATTTATAGGCCAGTGAGCTTGACGTCCGTGGTAGGGCAGTTGTTGGAGAGGATTCTTAGAGACAGGATGTATGCGCATATAGAATGGTACAATCTCATTAGTGACAGACAGCATGGTTTTGTAAGAGGGAGGTCGTGCCTTACAAATTTGGTGGAGTTTTTTGAGGAAGTGGGGCGGCACGGTGGCACAGTGGTTAGCACTGCTGCTTCACAGCTCCAGGGTCCCGGGTTCGATTCCCGGCTTGGGTCACTGTCTGTGTGGAGTTTGCACATTCTCCTCGTGTCTGCGTAGGTTTCCTCCGGGTGCTCCGGTTTCCTCCCACAGTCCAAAGATGTGCGGGTTAGGTTGATTGGCCATGCTAAAAATTGCCCCTTAGAGTCCTGAGATGCGTAGGTTAGAGGGATTAGCGGGTAAATATGTGGGGGTAGGGCCTGGGTGGGATTGTGGTCGGTGCAGACTCGATGGGCCGAATGGCCTCCTTCTGCACTGTAGGGTTTCTATGATTTCTATGAAGTGACAAAAACGGTTGACGAAGGAAGGGCCATGGATGTCGTCTATATGGATTTCAGTAAGGCCCTCATGGCAGGTTGATTAAGAAGGATACAAGGAGAAGTGGCTAGATGGGTGGAGAACTGGCTTGGCCATAGGAGACAGAGGGTAGTGGTCGAAGGGTCTTTTTCCGGCTGGAGGTCTGTGACCAGTGGTGTTCCGCAGGGCTCTGTACTGGGGCCTCTGCTATTTGTGATATATATAAATGATTTGGAAGAAGGTGTAACTGGTGTTATCAGCAAGTTTGCGGATGACACGAAGATGGCTGGACTTGCGGATAGCGATGAGCATTGTCGGACAATACAGCAGGATATAGATAGGCTGGAAAATTGGGCGGAGAAATGGCAGATGGAATTTAATCCAGATGAATGCGAAGTGATGCATTTTGGAAGAGCTAAAGTAAGGGGGATTTATACAATAAATGGCAGAGCCATCAAGAGTATATAAACACAGAGGGACCTATGTGTGCAAGTCCACAAATCCTTGAAGATGGCAGCACAGGTGGAGAAGGTGGTGAAGAAGGCATATGGTATGCTTGCCTTTATAGGATGGGGTATGGAGTATAAAAGCTGGAGTCTGATGTTGCAGCTGTATAGAATGCTGGTTAGGCCACATTTGGAGTAATGCGTCCAGTTCTGGTCGCCGCACTATCAGAAGGACGTGGAGGCTTTAGAGAGAGTGCAGAGAAGGTTTACCAGGATGTTGCCTGGTATGGAGGGTCTTAGCTATGAGGAGAGATTGGGTAAACTGGGCTTGTTCTCCCTGGAAAGACGGAGAATGAGGGGAGGCCTAATAGAGGTGTACAAAATTATGAAGGGTATAGATAGGGTGAACAGTGGGAAGCTTTTTCCCAGGTCGGAGGTGACGATCATGAGAGGTCACGGACTCAAGGTGAGAGGGGCGAGGTATAACTCAGATATCAGAGGGACGTTTTTTACGCAGAGAGTGGTGGGGGCCTGGAATGTGCTGCCAAGTAGGGTGGTGGAGGCGGACACGCTGACATCGTTTAAGACTTACCTGGATAGTCACATGAGCAGTCTGGGAATGGAGGGATACAAACAAATGGTCTAGTTGGACCAATGAGCGGCACAGGCTTGGAGGGCCAAAGGGCCTGTTTCCTGTGCTGTACTGTTCTTTGTTCTATGACACCAAGATTGGTGGCACGGTGGACAGTGAGGAAGGTTATCTCCAATTGCAACGGGATCTTAATCAATTGGGCCAGTGGGCTGACGAATGGCAGATGGAGTTTCATTTAGACAAATGCGAGGTAATGTATTTTGGTAGATTGAACCAGGGCAGGACTTACTCAGTTAACGGTAGGGCGTTGGGGAGAGTTACAGAACAAAGAGATCTAGGGGTTCATGTTCATAGCTCCATGAAAGTGGAGTCACAGGTGGACAGAGTGGTGAAGAAGGCATTCGGCATGCTTGGTTTCATCGGTCAGAACGTTGAACATAGAACATAGAACAGTACAGCACAGAACAGGCCCTTCAGCCCACGATGTTGTGCCGAGCTTTATCTGAAACCAAGATCAAGCTATCCCACTCCCTATCATCCTGGTGTGTTCCATGTGCCTATCCAATAACCGCTTAAATGTTCCTAAAGTGTCTGACTCCACTATCACTGCAGGCAGTCCATTCCACACCCCAACCACTCTCTGCGTAAAGAACCTACCTCTGATATCCTTCCTGTATCCCCCACCACGAACCCTATAGTTATACCCCCTTGTAATAGCTCCATCCACCCGAGGAACGTCTTTGAACGTTCACTCTATCTATCCCCTTCATCATTTTATAAACCTCTATTAAGTCTCCCCTCAGCCTCCTCTGCTCCAGAGAGAACAGCCCTAGCTCCCGCAACCTTTCCTCATAAGACCTACCCTCCAAACCAGGCAGCATCCTGGTAAATCTCCTCTGCACTCTTTCCAGCGCTTCCACATCCTTCCTATAGTGAGGTGACCAGAACTGCACACAATACTCCAAATGTGGTCTCACCATTGTCCTGTACAGTTGCAGCATAACCCCACGGCTCTTAAACTCCAACCCCCTGTTAATAAAAGCAAACACACTATAGGCCTTCTTCACAGCTCTATCCACTTGAGTGGCAACCTTTAGAGATCTGTGGATATGAACCCCAAGATCTCTCTGTTCCTCCACAGTCTTCAGAACCCTACCTTTGACCCTGTAATCCACATTTAAATTTGTCCTACCAAAATGAATCACCTCACATTTATCAGGGTTAAACTCCATTTGCTATTTTTCAGCCCAGCTTTTCATCCTATCTATGTCTCTTTGCAGCCTACAACAGCCCTCCACCTCATCCACTACTCCACCAATCTTGGTGTCATCAGCAAATTTACTGATCCACCCTTCAGCCCCCTCCTCTAAGTCATTAATAAAAATCACAAAGAGCAGAGGACCAAGCACTGATCCCTGCGGCACTCCGCTAGCAACCTGCCTCCAATCCGAAAATTTTCCATCCACCACCACCTGTCTTCGATCAGACAGCCAGTTACCTATCCAATCGGCCAACTTTCCCTCTATCCCACACCTCCTCACTTTCATCATAAGCCGACCATTGGGGACCTTATCAAACGCCTTACTAAAATCCATGTATATGACATCAACTGCCCTACCTTCATCAACACACTTAGTTACCTCCTCAAAAAATTCTATCAAATTTGTGAAGCACGACTTGCCCTTCACGAATCCGTGCTGACTATCCCGGATTAATCCGCATCTTTCTAAATGGTCGTAAACCCCATCTCTAAGGACCTTTTCCATCAATTTACCAACCACCGAAGTAAGACTAACCGGTCTATAATTACCAGGGTCATTTCTATTCCCTTTCTTAAACAGAGGAACAACATTTGCCATTCTCCAGTCCTCTGGCACCATCCCCGTGGACAGCGAGGACCCAAAGATCAAAGCCAAAGGCTCTGCAAACTCATCCCTTGCCTCCCAAAGAATCCTAGGATACATTTCATCAGGCCCAGGGGACTTATCGACCTTCAGTTTATTCAAAACTGCCAGGACATCCTCCCTCCGAACATCTATTTCCTCCAGCCTATTAGCCTGTAACACCTTCTCTTCCTCAAAAACATGGCCCCTCTCCTTGGTGAACACTGAAGAAAAGTATTCATTCATCACCTCGCCTATCTCTACTGACTCCATACACAAGTTCCCACTACTGTCCTTGACCGGCCCTAACCTCACCCTGGTCATTCTTTTATTCCTCACATAAGAGTAAAAAGCCTTGGGGTTTTCCTTGATCCGACCCGCCAAGGACTTCTCGTGTCCCCTCCTAGCTCTCCTAAGCCCCTTTTTCAGCTCATTCCTTGCTAACTTGTAACCCTCAATCGAGCCATCTGAACCTTGTTTCCTCATCCCTACATAAGCTTCCCTCTTCCTTTTCACAAGACATTCCACCTCTTTCGTGAACCATGGTTCCCTCACTCGGCCATTTCCTCCCTGCCTGTCAGGGACTTACCTATCAAGGACACACAGTATTTGTTCCTTGAAAAAGTTCCACTTTTCATTAGTTCCTTTCCCTGACAGTTTCTGTTCCCAACTTATGCCCCCTAATTCTTGCCTAATCGCATCATAATGACCTCTCCCCCAATTGTAAACCTTGCCCTGCCGTACGGCCGGCCCTATCCCTCTCCATTGCAATAACAAAAGACACCGAATTGTGGTCACTATCTCCAAAGTTGAAGTTGTACAAGACATTGGTAAGGCCACACTTGGAATACTGTGTGCAATTCTGTTCACCCTATTATAGAAAGGATATTATTAAACTAGAAAGAGTGCAGAAAAGATTTACTAGGATGCGACTGGGATTTGATGGATTGAGTTATAAGGAGAGGCTGAATAGACTGGGACTTTTTTCTCTGGAGCGTAGGAGGTTGAGGGGTGACCTTATAGAGGTCTATAAAATAATGAGGGACATAGACAAGGTCGATAGTCAATATCTTTCCCCAAAGGTAGGGGAGTCTTAAACTAGAGGGCATAGGTTTAAGGTGAGAGGGGAGAGATACAAAAGTATCCAGAGGGGCAGTTCTTTCACACAGAGGGTGGTGAGTGTCTGGAACAAGCTGCCAGAGGTAGTAGCAGAGGCGGATACAATTTTATCTTTTAAAAAGCATTTAGATAGTTACATGGGTATGATGGGTTAGAGGTATATGGGCCAAATGCAGGCAATTGGGATTAGTTTTGGGGTTTTAAATAAAGGGCGGCATGGACAGGTTGGGCCGAAGGGCCTGTTTCCATGCTGTAAACCTTTATGACTCTATGATTCCGTGCACCGCGGACATTCTCTCTTCCACCTTCTTCTGTCAGGAAAAGATACAAAAGTCTGAGGACACGTATCAACTGACTCAAGAACAGCGTTCTCCTCTGGGCGCTCCGGTTTCCTCCCACAGTCTGAAAGACGTGCTGGTTAGGTGCATTGGCCATGCTAAATTCTCCCTCAGTGTACCCGAACAGGTGCTGGAGTGTGGCGACGAGGGGATTTTCACAGTAACTTCATTGCAGCGTTAATGTAAGCTGACTTGTGACAATAATAAATAAATTATTTTCCTTGGTGTAACATAGAAACGAGAAGCAGGAGGAGGCCATTCAGCCCTTTGAGCCTGTTCCGCCATTCACTTTGATCGTGACTGATCATTAAATTCAATATTCTGATCCCCCCCTCCCCCCCATATCCCTTGATCCCTTTAGCCCCAAGAGCTATATCTAATTTCTTCCTGAAATCACACAACGTTTTGCCTCAACTACATCCTGTGGAAGTGAATTTCACACATTCACCACCCTCTGGGTGAAGAAATTTCTCCTCGCCTCAGTTCTAAAAGGTTTATCCCTTATCCTCAAACTATGACCCCTAGTTCTGGACTCCCCCACCATTGGGAACATTCTTTCTGAATCTACCCTGCCTAACCCTGTGATGAGATCCCCTCTCACTCTTCTAAACTCCAGTGAATATAATCAGCTCAGTGTTCCTCTGGGAGCGGACCTGCGGGGTGGAGACTGTGAGCGGTGAGAGAGAGAGCGCGGACTGTGAGTAAATTCTGGGTTTTTTTTTTTGTCTAATTTTCGGGAGGTTTTTTGTAATTAACGGAAACCGGAAGGCCGCATCGCGAAGCCTGCCGGTAGCTGTAGTTTTTTTTTTCTCTCGGGCCCCTAGCCCTATAAATTGGTGCAGAGGAGATACCCGATCCTCTACACTGGTAGAGGATCCCACCCTTCCATCCTCCTCTAACCTAATTATAAGTGTGGGGAAGTTTTTTGTTTTTCTTTTTTTCTTGCTGGTAATGGCTTCAGGGATGGCAGTTCAGGCAGTATGCTGCATCTCCTGTGGGATGTATGTGGTGAGGAAATCCAGTAGTGTTTCAGGAGATTTTAGTTGTAAGAAGTGCATTAGATTGCAGCTTCTGGAGGAGCGTGTAAAGGAGCTGGAGGGGGAGTTAGAGGAACTCCGCATAATTCGGGAGGCGGAGGTGGAAGTTGATAGGAGTTATAGAGAAATAGTAACTCCTAGAAATGAGGCTTGGGTCAATGCCAGGAGGAGGGGTAAGAAGCAATCGGGAAGACAATCCCCTGGGGCGGATCCCCTCCATAATAGGTTTTCGGTGCTGGAGGCTACAGTTAAGGAGGAATCAACTGAGCATAGAGAGCAGATCTCTGGGGGTGAGCCGAGTGAGAAAGCTCAGGTGGTTAGGGGCTGTAAAAGACTGGGCCTTGTGATTGGGGACTCCACAATTAAGGGGACAGATAGGAGGGTCGGAACTAAAGGTAGGGACTCAGGGTTGGTGTGTTGCCTACCAGGGGCTGGGGTCCGGGATGTGTCTGACAGGGTATTCAGGACTCTTAGGGGGGAGGGAGATAAACCACAAGTTATTGTACATGTGGGGACACACGACATAGGGAGGATAGGGGAAGGGGATATTAGGCAGGGATTTATGGAGTTGGGGTGGAAACTAAAGGCCAAGACTGACAGAGTGGTTATCTCTGGACTCTTGCCTGTACCACGGGATAGTTTAGAGAGGAATAGGGAGAGGGAAGGTTTGAATTCATGGCTGAGGGGATGGTGCAGGAGGGAGGGGTTCAGGTACTTAAGCAATTGGGGCTCGTACTGGGGAAGGTGTGACCTCTATGAGAAGGATGGTCTACACCTTAATCAGAAGGGGACCAATATCCTGGGGGGTAAATTTGCTAAGGCCATGCAGGGAGGTTTAAACTGATTCGGGGGGGGGGAGGGATCCTGAGTAGTGGGGCTGAAAGTGAGGGATGCATGGATGGGGACTGCAATGCACGGCATTGCAGAGGTGGGGTGGAGCAGGGTTTGAAATGTGTATACTTCAATGCCAGGAGTATTCGCAATAAAGTGGGTGAACTTGCAGCGTGGATCAGTACCTGGGACTTCGATGTTGTGGCTATTTCAGAGACATGGATAGAGCAGGGGCAGGAATGGATGCTGCAGGTCCCGGGGTTCAAATGTTTTAGTCGAAGTAGGGAAGGAGGTAGAAGAGGGGGAGGGGTAGCATTATTGGTCAGAGATTGTATCACAGTGTCAGAGAGGAGGTTTGATGAGGACTTATCTGTTGAGGTAGTATGGGCGGAGATTAGAAATAGGAGAGGAGAGGTCACCCTGTTGGGAGTCTTTTATAGACCTCCTAAAAGTTCTAGAGAGGTTGAGGAAAGGATTGCGGAGTCAATCCTGCTTAGGAGTGAAAGTAATAGGGCAATTGTTATGGGGGATTTTAACTTGACTAATATTGACTGGAATTGTTATAGCTCTAGCTCGTTAGAGGGGTCAGTTTTTGTTCAAAGCGTGCAGGAAGGTTTTTTGACTCAGTATGTAGACAGGCCAACTAGAGGTGAGGCTATATTGGATCTGGTGCTGGGAAATGAGCCAGACCAGGTGCTAGACTTGGAAGTTGGTGTGCATTTTGGTGATAGTGACCACAATTCGGTTACGTTCACCTTAGTGATGGAAAGGGATAGGCATGAACCTCGGGCCAGTGGTTTTAGCTGGGGGAAGGGTAATTATGAGGCTATTAGGAGAGAATTAGGAAACATAGGTTGGACTAGGAGATTACAGGGACTGGGAACGTCCGACATGTGGAGTTTTTTCAAGGAGCAGCTACTGCGAGTCTGTGATAGGTATGTCCCTGTCAGGCAAGGAGGAATTGGTAGGGCTAGGGAACCGTGGTGCACCAAAAAAGTTTCTTTGTTGGTTAAAAAGAAAAAGGAGGCTTATGTTCGGATGAGACGTGAGCACTCGGGTAGTGCACTAGAAAGCTTTAGATTGGCTAAGAGGGAGTTGAAGAGCGAGCTTAGAAGGGCTAAAAGGGGACATGAGAAGACTTTGGCGGATAGGGTTAAAGAGAATCCTAAGGCGTTCTATAGGTATGTCAAGAACAGAAGGTTGGTTAGGGCAAGTTTAGGGCCAGTTATAGATGGCAGAGGGAAGTTATGTGTGGAACCGGAGGAGATTGGTGAAGCATTGAACCAATATTTCTCTTCGATGTTCACGCAAGGGGACATGAATATAGCTGAGGAGGACACTGGGTTGCAGGGGAGTAGAATAGACAGTATTACAGTTGATAAGGAGGATGTGCAGGATATTCTGGAGGGTCTGACAATAGATAAATCCCCTGGTCCGGATGGGATTTATCCAAGGATTCTCTGGGAGGCAAGAGAAGTGATTGTAGAGCCTCTGGCTCTGATCTTCAGGTCGTCGTTGGCCTCTGGTATAGTACCAGAAGATTGGAGGTTAGCGAATGTTGTCCCATTGTTTAAGAAGGGGAACAGAGACTTCCCCGGGAATTATAGACCGGTGAGTCTCACTTCTGTTGTCGGCAAGATGTTGGAAAAAATTATAAGGGATAGGATTTATAGTTATTTGGAGAGTAATGAATTGATAGGTGATAGTCAGCATGGTTTTGTGGCAGGTAGGTCGTGCCTTACTAACCTTATTGAGTTTTTTGAGAAAGTGACCAAGGAGGTGGATGGGGGCAAGGCAGTGGACGTGGTATATATGGATTTTAGTAAGGCGTTTGATAAGGTTCACCATGGTAGGCTTCTGCAGAAAATGCAGATGTATGGGATTGGGGGTGATCTAGGAAATTGGATCAGGAATTGGCTAGCGGATAGGAAACAGAGGGTGGTGGTTGATAGTAAATATTCATCATGGAGTGCGGTTACAAGTGGTGTACCTCAGGGATCTGTTTTGGGGCCACTGCTGTTTGTAATATTTATTAATGATCTGGATGAGGGTATAGTTGGGTGGATTAGCAAATTTGCTGATGACACCAAAGTCGGTGGTGTGGTAGACAGTGAGGAAGGGTGTCGTAGTTTGCAGGAAGACTTAGACAGGTTGCAAAGTTGGGCCGAGAGGTGGCGGATGGAGTTTAATGCGGAGAAGTGTGAGGTAATTCACTTTGGTAGGAATAACAGATGTGTTGAGTATAGGGCTAACGGGAGGACTTTGAATAGTGTGGAGGAGCAGAGGGATCTAGGTGTATGTGTGCATAGATCCCTGAAAGTTGGGAATCAAGTAGATAAGGTTGTTAAGAAGGCATATGGTGTCTTGGCGTTTATTGGTAGGGGGATTGAATTTAGGAGTCGTAGCGTTATGTTGCAACTGTACACAACTCTGGTGCGGCCGCACTTGGAGTACTGTGTGCAGTTCTGGTCCCCACATTACAGGAAGGATGTGGAGGCTTTGGAGAGGGTGCAGAGGAGGTTTACCAGGATGTTGCCTGGTATGGAGGGGAGATCCTATGAGGAGAGGCTGAGGGATTTGGGATTGTTTTCGCTGGAAAGGCGGCGGCTAAGAGGGGATCTTATTGAAACATATAAGATGATTAGAGGTTTAGATAGGGTGGATAGTGATAGCCTTTTTCCTCTGATGGAGAAATCCAGCACGAGGGGGCATGGCTTTAAATTGAGGGGGGGTAGTTATAGAACCGATGTCAGGGGTAGGTTCTTTACCCAGAGGGTGGTGAGGGATTGGAATGCCCTGCCAGCATCAGTTGTAAATGCGCCTAGTTTGGGGGCATTTAAGAGATCCGTAGATAGGTTCATGGACGAAAAGAAATTGGTTTAGGTTGGAGGGTCACAGTTTTTTTTTTTTAACTGGTCGGTGCAACATCGTGGGCCGAAGGGCCTGTTCTGCGCTGTAATGTTCTATGTTCTATGTTCTAATCCTAACCCACTTAGTCTCTCCTCATATGACAGACCTGCCATCCCAGGAATCAGCCTGGAAAACCTTCGCTGTACTCCCTCTATAGCAAGGAGGTCCTTCCTCAGATAAAACATAGAACATAGAACATAGAAAGCCACAGCACAAACAGGCCCTTCGGCCCACAAGTTGCGCCGATCACATCCCCACCTCTAGGCCTATCTATAGCCCTCAATCCCATTAAATCCCATGTACTCATCCAGAAGTCTCTTAAAAGACCCCAACGAGTTTGCCTCCACCACCACCGACGTCAGCCGATTCCACTCACCCACCACCCTCTGAATGAAAAACTTACCCCTGACATCTCCTCTGTACCTACCCCCCAGCACCTTAAACCTGTGTCCTCTCGTAGCAACCATTTCAGCCCTTGGAAATAGCCTCTGAGAGTCTACCCTATCCAGACCTCTCAACATCTTGTAAACCTCTATCAGGTCACCTCTCATCCTTCGTCTCTCCAGGGAGAAGAGACCAAGCTCCCTCAACCTATCCTCATAAGGCATGCCCCCCAATCCAGGCAACATCCTTGTAAATCTCCTCTGCACCCTTTCAATGGCTTCAACATCTTTCCTGTAATGAGGTGACCAGAACTGCGCGCAGTACTCCAAGTGGGGTCTAACCAGGGTCCTATAAAGCTGCAGCATTATCTCCCGACTCCTAAACTCAATCCCTCGATTAATGAAGGCCAGGACGCCGTACGCCTTCTTGACCGCATCCTCCACCTGCGAGGCCGATTTAAGAGTCCTATGGACCCGGACCCCAAGGTCCTTCTGATCCTCTACACTGCTAAGAATGGTACCCTTCATATTATATTGCTGCTTCATCCCATTGGATCTGCCAAAATGGATCACCACACACTTATCCGGGTTGAAGTCCATCTGCCACTTCTCCGCCCAGTCTTGCATTCTATCTATGTCTCGCTGCAACTTCTGACATCCCTCCAAACTATCCACAACACCACCTACCTTGGTGTCGTCAGCAAACTTACCAACCCATCCCTCCACCTCCTCATCCAGGTCATTTATGAAAATGACAAACAGCAAGGGTCCCAGAACAGATCCCTGGGGCACTCCACTGGTCACTGACCTCCATGCAGAGAAAGACCCCTCCACAGCCACTCTCTGCCTTCTGCAGGCAAGCCAGTTCTGGATCCACAAGGCAACAGCCCCTTGGATCCCATGCCCTCTCACTTTCTCAAGAAGTCTTGCATGGGGGACCTTATCGAACGCCTTGCTGAAGTCCATATAGACCACATCCACCGCTCTTCCTTCGTCAATGTGTTTGGTCACATTTTCAAAGAACTCAACCAGGCTCGTAAGGCACGACCTGCCCTTGACAAAGCCGTGCTGACTACTTTTGATCATACTAAACTTCTCTAGATGATCATAAATCCTGTCTCTCAGGATCCTCTCCATCAACTTACCAACCACTGAGGTTAGACTCACCGGTCGGTAATTTCCCGGGTTGTCCCTGTTCCCTTTCTTGAATATAGGGACCACATCTGCAATCCTCCAATCCTCCGGAACCTCTCCCGTCTCCATCGACCATGCAAAGATCATCGCCAAAGGCTCCGCAATCTCCTCCCTCGCCTCCCACAGTAACCTGGGGTACATCCCATCCGGTCCCGGCGACTTACCAACCTTGATGCCATTCAATAGTTCCAACACATCCTCTTTCTTTATGTCCACATGCTCGATCCTTTCTGTCCACCGCAAACCAGCAGTACAACCACCCAGATCCCTTTCCACCGTGAATACCGAGGTAAAGTATTCATTAAGCAGCTCCGCCATTTCTAACGGTTCCGCACAAACTTTTCCCCCTTCACCTTTTAAGGGTCCTATGCCTTCACATCTCATCCTTTTACTCTTGACATATTTGTAGAAAGCATTGGGATTCTCCTTAATCTTACCCGCCAAGGCCATCTCATGACCCCTTCTCGCTCTCCTAATTTCCTTCTTAAGCTCCTTCCTACATCCCGTATACTCCTCTAAATCCTTAACACCTCCTAGCTCTCTGAACCTTCTGTACGCCTCTCTTTTCTTATTCACCAGGTTCATCACAACCTTCGTGCACCACGGTTCCCGTACCCTACCAACACCCCCCTGTCTCATCGGAACGTTGTCATGCAGAGCTCCAGACAAACATTCCTTGAAAATCCTCCACTTTCCTTCGGTACTTTTCCCCAAGAATGCCTCCTTCCAATTTACCCGTCTAATTTCCTCCCTGATGACACTGTATTTCCCTTTACTCCAGAGAAACACTTTCCTAGCCTGCCTGATCCTATCTCTTTCCAATGCTATCGTGAAGGAGATAGAATTATGATCGCTATCCCCAAGATGCTCACCCACCGAGAGATCCTCCACCTGTCCACGTTCATTAGCCAGCACCAGATCAAGTACAGCCTCTCCTCTAGTAGGCTTATCCACATACTGTGTCAGGAAACTCTCCTGGACACATCTAACAAACTCCTCTCCATCCAAACCCCTAGCCCTAGGGATATTCCAATATATGTTTGGGAAATTAAAATCTCCCATCACGACAACTCTGTTATTCCTACATCTCTCCAGGATCTGTTTCCCCATCTGCTCCTCAACATCTCTGTTACTATTGGGCGGCCTATAGAAAACACCCAGCAACGTTACCGACCCCTTCCTGTTCCTAACCTCCACCCACAGAGACTCCGTAGTCAATCCCTCCACGGCGTCCACCTTCTCTACAGCCGTGACACTATCCCTGATCAACAGTGCCACTCCCCCCCCTCTCTTGCCTCCCTCCCTGTCCTTCCTGAAACATCTAAAACCCGGCACCTGAAGCACCCAGTCCTGTCCCTGAGACATCCAAGTCTCCGTAATGGCCACCACATCACAATTCGAAGCAGCAATCCACGCTCTAAGCTCATCCACTTTATTCACTACACTCCTGGCATTAAAATAGACACATCTCAGACCTTCAGCCTGAGCACTTCCCTTCTCCATCACTCGTCTAACCTCCCTCTTACCCTGTTTACATTCCTTATCTATTTGCGAGCTAACCTCCTCGCCCTCAGTCCCCTCATTTCGATTCCCTCCCCCCAACCTTTCTAGTTTAAAGTCTCTCCAGTAGCCTTAGCCAACCTTCCCGCCAGGATATTGGTCCCCCTGGGATTCAAGTGTCACCCGTCTTTTTTAAACAGGTCACACCTGCCCCTAAAGAGGTCCCAATGATCCAAGTACCCAAATCCTTGTCCCTTGCTCCAGTCCCTCAGCCACGCATTCATTCTCCACCGATTCCTGTTCTCACTCTCCCGCGGCACAGGCAGCAATCCCGAGATTACTACCTTTGCATTCCTCTTTCTCAGCTGTCTACCTAACTCCCTATATTCTCTTTTCATGACCCCTTCCCTCTTCCTACCTATGTCAGCAGTACCTATATGCAAAGACACCAAAACTGCACACAATACTCGAGGTGTGGCCTCACCAACGCCCTGTACAATTGCAGCAAAACATCCCTATCCCTATACTCAAATCCTCTCGCTATGAAGGCCAACATACCATTTGCCTTCTTTACTGCCTGCTGTACCTGCGCGCTTACTTTCAGCGACTGATGCACGAGGATACCAAGGTCTCGCTGAGTATCCACCTCTCTCAATTTACACCCATTCATCTAATAATCTGTCTTCCTATTATTGCAACCAAAGTGGATAACCTCACATTTATCCACATTATGCTGCATCTGCCATGCAGATGCCCACACACTCAGCCTGTCCAAATCACGCTGAAGCATCTCTGCATCCTCCTCACAGCTCACCCTCCCACACAACTTTGTATCATCTGTAAATTTGGAGACAATACATTCAGTTTCCTCTTCCAGATCATTAATATATAATGTGAGCAGTTGGGGTCCGAGCACAGATCCCTGCGGAGCCCCACTCGTCACTGACTGCCAATCAGAAAAAGATCCAATTATGCCAACTTTGCTTCCTATCTGCTAACTCGTGTTCTATCCATCTCACGACATTACCTGCAATCCTCCCACAGTCCAAAGACGTGCAGGTGAGGTGCATTGGCCATGCTAAAATTGCCCCTTAGTGTCCCGTGATACATAGGTTAGAGGATAGCGGGGTAAATATGTGGGGCTACAGGGGTAGGGCCTGGGTGGGATTGTTGTTGGTGCTGACTTGATGGGCCGAACGGCCTCCTTCCACACCTTAGGGTTTTTATCACCTTATGTATGCATCTTTTTGCTTTTTGACTATTCTTGCAATTTCCCTGGTCATTCACGGTTCCTGAATCCTGCCTTTCCTTTTCATCAGCACATGCCAGATGTGGATTTACCCTCAAACACCCTCTCCCAAACAACAGCCTCCAAATCCTTCCTAATCCGGCTGTAGTTCGACTTCCCCCAATTTAGCACCTTAACCCGAGGACAACACTCGTCCTTTTCCATCAGTATTCGAAAGCTTATGGAACTGTGGTCACTGTTCGCCTCATGTTCCCCCACTGCAACTCTGATGACCTGGCCAGGCTCATTCCCTCGTACGAGGTCCAGAATAGCCCCCTCTCTTGAGGTCATAGTTTGAGGATAAAGGGTGAATCTTTTAGAACTGAGGTGAGGAGAAATTTCTTCACCCAGAGAGTGGTGAATGTGTGGAATTCACGACCACAGAAAGTAGTTGAGGCCAAAACATTGCCTGGTTTCAAGAAGAAATTAGATATAGCTCTTGGGGCTAAAGGGATCGAGGGATATGGGGGGGAAGGTGGGATCAGGATATTGAATTCGATGATCAGCCATGATCAGAATGAATGGCGGAGCAGGCTCGAAGGGCCGAATGGCCTCCTCGTGCTTCTAGTTTATATATATTCTCCTTGGAGAGACGAAGGATGAGAGGTGACCTGATCGAGGTGTACAAGATGTTGAGAGGTATAGATCAGGTGGATTCTCGGAGGCTTTTTCCCAGGGCTGAAATGGCTGCTACGAGAGGGCACAGGTTTAAGGTGCTGGGGAGTAGGTACAGAGGAGATGTCAGGGGTAAGTTTTTCACTCAGAGGGTGGTGGGAGAGTGGAATCGGCTGCCAGTAGTGGTGGTGGAAGCAAACTCGATTGGGTCTTTTAAGAGACTTCTGCTCTTTGTGATTTTTATTAATGACTTATGAATGACACAAAGATCATGCCTTTGGCTTTGATCTTTGCGTCCTCACTGTCCACGGGGATGGTGCCAGAGGACTGGAGAGTGGCGAATGTTGTTCCTCTGTTTAAGAAAGGGAATAGAAATGACCCTGGTAATTATAGGCTGGTTAGTCTTACTTCGGTGGTCGGTAAGTTGATGGAAAAGGTCCTGAGGGATAGGATTTACGACCATTTAGAAAGATGCAACTTAATCCGGGATAGTCAGCACGGATTTGTGAAGGGCAAGTCTTGCCTCACAAATTTGATAGAATTTTTTGAGAAGGTAACTAAGTGTGTTTATGAAGGTAGGGCAGTTAATGTCATATACATGGATTTTAGTAAGGCGTTTGATAAAGTCCCCCACGGTCGGCTTATCATAGAAATCATAGAAACCCTACAGTGCAGAAGGAGGCCATTCGGCCCATCGAGTCTGCACCGACCACAATCCCACCCAGGCCCTACCCCCACATATTTTACCCGCTAATCCCTCTAAGCTACGCATCCCAGGACTCTAAGGGGCAATTTTCTTAACCTGGCCAATCAACCTAACCCACACATCTTTGGACTGTGGGAGGAAACCAGAGCACCTGGAGGAAACCCACGCAGACACGAGGAGAATGTGCAAACTCCACACAGACAGTAACCCGAGCCGGGAATCGAACCCAGGACCCTGGAGCTGTGAAGCAGCAGTGCTAACCACTGTGCTACCGTGCCGCCCTGATGAAAGTAAGGGTGTGTGGGACAGAGGGAAGTTTGGTCAATTAGATAGGTGACTGGCTATCTAACAGAAGACAGAGGGTGATGGATGGAAAATTTTCTTACTGGAAACCGGTTACCAGCGGAGTGCCACAGGGATCAGTGCTTGGTCCTCTGCTATTTGTAATTTTTATAAATGACTTGGAGGAGGGGGCTGAAGGGTGGATCAGTAAATTTGCTGATGACACCAAGATTGGTGGAGTAGTGGATGAGGTGGAGGGCTGTTGTAGGCTGCAAAGAGACATAGATAGGATGCAAAGCTGGGCTGAAAAATGGCAAATGGAGTTTAACCCTGATAAACGTGAGGTGATTCAATTTGGTAGGACTAATTTAAATGTGGATTACAGGGTCAAAGGTAGGGTTCTGAAGACTGTGGAGGAACAGAGAGAGCTTGGGGTCCATATCCACAGATCTCTAAAGGTTGCCACTCAAGTGGATAGAGCTGTGAAGAAGGCCTATAGTGTGTTAGCTTTTATTAACAGGGGGTTGGAGTTTAAGAGCCGTGGGGTTATGCTGCAACTGTACAGGACCTTGGTGAGACCACATTTGGAATATTGTGTGCAGTTCTGGTCACCTCACTATAAGAACGATGTGGAAGCGCTGGAAAGAGTGCAGAGGAGATTTACCAGGATGCTGCCTGGTTTGGAGGGTAGGTCTTATGAGGAAAGGTTGAGGGAGCCAGGGCTGTTCTCTCTGGAGCGGAGGAGGCTGAGGGGAGACTTAATGGAGGTTTATAAAATGATGAAGGGGATAGATAGAGTGAACGTTCAAAGACTATTTCCTCGGGTGGATGGAGCTATTACAAGGGGGCATAACTATAGGGTTCGTGGTGGGGGATATAGGAAGGATATCAGAGGTAGGTTCTTTACGCAGAGAGTGGTTGGGGTGTGGAATGGACTGCCTGCAGTGATAGTGGAGTCAGACACTTTAGGAACATTTAAGCGGTTATTGGATAGGCACATAGAGCACACTATGCTGGGGGCATACTACAGGCCTCCCAACAGCCCATGGGAAGTTGAGGAACGAATATGAAAGGAGATTCTGGACAGGTGCTGAAAAAATAGGGTTGTGGTAGTGGGAGACTTTAATTTCCCTCACATAGACTGGAAATCGCTTAGGGCTGGGGGCCTGGACGGGGAAGAATTTATAAAATGCATACAGGAAGGTTCTTTGGAATAATACGTTGACAGTCCAACTAGAGAGGGGGCTATACTGGACCGAGTACTGGGGAATGAGCCCGGTCAGGTCATCAAAGTTGCAGTAGGGGAACATGTCGCAAATAGTGACCACAATTCTGTAAACTTTAGGATAGTAATGGAAAAAGATGAGTGTTGTCCTATGGGTAAGGTGCTGAATTGGGGGAAGGCTAACTACAGCCGGATTAGGCAGGATTTGGTGGCTGTTGATTGGGAGAGGCTGTTCGAGGGTAAATCCACATCTGGCATGTGGGAGTCTTTTAAGGAGCAGTTGATAGGACTGCAGGACAGGCATGTACCTGTAAAGAGGAAGGATAGGAAAGGTAGGATTCGAGAGCCGTGGATAACCAGTGAAATTGTGGGTCTAATCAAAAAGAAAAAAGAGGCATACATGAGGTCCAGGCAGCTAAAAACAGATGGAGCACTGGAGGAATACAGAGAAAGTAGAAAAGAACTCAAACAGGGACATGGAAGGGCAAAAAGGGGTCACGAAATGTCCTTGGCAGACAGGATTAAGGAGAATCTGAAGGCATTTTATACATACGTTAGGAACAAGAGGGTTGTTAGGGAAAGAACCGGACCTCTCAGGGACAAAGGAGGGGAATTATGCTGAGAACCAAAGGAAGTAGGTGAGATCCTAAACTAATACTTTGCATCAGTATTCACAAAGGAGAGGGACATGTTGGCTGGTCGTGTCTTAGAGAGATGTGTTGACCCGTTAGAAAAAATCTCAATTACAAGGGAGGAAGTGTTTTTAGGAAACATTAAGACAGACAAATCCCCAGGGCCAGATGGCATCTATCCTAGACTCCACAGGGAGGCGAGAGATGCAATTGCTGGGCCTCTAACAGAAATCTTTAACCCTTCACTGGACACAGGTGAGGTCACAGAGGATTGGAGGATAGCAAATGTGGTCCTGTTATTTAAGAAGGGTAGCAAGGATAACCCGGGTAATTATAGGCCGGTGAGCTTGACATCCGTGGTAGGGAAGTTGTTGGAGAAGATTCTTAGAGATAGGATATGTGCGCATTTAGAACTGAATAATCTGATTAGCGATAGACAGCATGGTTTTAGAACAAAGAACAATACAGCACAAGAACAGGCCCTTCAGCCCTCCAAGCCCGTGCCGCTCCCTGGTCCAAACTAGACCATTCTTTTGTATCCCTCCATTCCCACTCCGTTCATGTGGCTATCTAGATAAGTCCTCAATGTTCCCAGTGTGCCCGCCTCCACCACCTTGCCTGGCAGCACATTCCAGGCCCCCACCACCCTCTGTGTAAAATACATCATTCTGATATCCGTGTTAAACCTCCACCACCCTCTGTGTAAAATACATCATTCTGATATCCGTGTTAAACCTATGACCCCTCGTGAACGTCACCACCGACCTGGGAAAATGCTTCCCACCGTTCACCCTATCTATGCCTTTCATAATTTTATACACCTCTATTAGGTCTCCCCTCATCCTCCGTCTTTCCAGTGAGAACAACCCCAGTTTACCCAATCTCTCCTCATAACTAAGCCCCTCCATACCAGGCAACATCCTGGTAAACCTCCTCTGCACTCTCTCTAAATCCTCCACGTCCTTCTGGTAGTGTGGCGACCAGAACTGGACGCAGTATTCCAAATGCGGCCGAACCAACGTTCTATACATCTGCAACATCAGACCCCAACTTTTATACTCTATGCCTCATCCTATAAAGGCAAGCATGCCTTCTTCACCACCTTCTCCACCTCTGACGTCACCTTCAAGGATCTGTGGACTTGCAGACCCAGGTCCCTCTGCGTATCTACACCCTTTATGGTTCTGCCATTTATCGTATAGCGCCCCCCTACGTTAGTTCTGCCAAAATGCATCACTTCACATTTATCTGGATTGAACTCCATCTGCCATTTCTTTGCCCAAATTTCCAGCCTATCTATATCCATCTGGAGCCTCTGACAATCTTCCTCACTATCTGCAAGTCCAGCCAATTTTGTGTCGTCCGCAAACTTACTGATCACCCCAGTTACACCTTCTTCCAGATCGTTTATATAAATCACAAACAGCAGAGGTCCCAATACAGAGCCCTGCGGAACACCACTAGTCACAGGCATCCAGCCGGAAAAAGACCCTTCCACTACCACCCTCTGTCTCCTGTGACCAAGCCAGTTCTCCACCCATCTCGCCACCTCCCCCTTTATCCCATGAAGTCCAACCTTTTGCACCAACCTACTATGAGGTACTTTGTCAAACGGTTTACTAAAGTCCATATAGACGACATCCACGGCCCTTCCCTTGTCAACCATTCCAGTCACTTCTTCAAAAAACTCCACCAGGTTAGTGAGGCATGACCTCCCTCTCACAAAACCATGCTGACTATCGTAAATGAGTTTATTCCTTTCTAAATGCGCATACATCCTATCTCTAAGAATCCTCTCCAACAACTTCCCTACCACGGACGTCAAGCTCACCAACCTATAATTTCCCGGGTTATCCTTCCTACCCTTCTTAAATAACGGGACCACCTTAGCTATCCTCCAATCCTCTGGGACCTCACCTGTGTCCAGTGACGAGACACTGGGAGACGAGGGAGGTCATGCCTCACAAATTTGGTTGAATTTTTTGAGGAGGTGACAAAAACGATTGACGAGGGAAGGGCCGTGGATGTCGTCTACATGGATTTTAGTAAAGCAATTGACAAGGTCCCTCATGGCAGGCTGGTGCAGAAGGTTAAGTCTCACGGGATAAAAGGTGAGCTAGCTAGATGGGTGGAGAACTGGCTTCGCCATAGAAGGTAGTCATGATGTGGAGATGCCGGCGTTGGACTGGGGTAAACACAGTAAGAACTCAACACTCTGATCAAAACCTTTGATCCGGACCTTCAAAACACCCTCCGTGCTCTCATCCCACGTACTCCACGCGTTGGAGATCTCTACTGCCTCCCAAAAATACACAAGGCAAACACACCCGGCCGTCCCATCGTTTCAGGAAATGGAACCCTGTGCGAGAACCTCTCCGGCTATGTCGAGGGCATCTTGAAACCCATTGTACAAAGAACCCCCAGCTTTTGTCGCGACACTACGGATTTCCTACAGAAACTCAACACACATGGAGCAGTTGAACCAGGAGCACTCCTCGTCACAATGGATGTCTCGGCACTCTACACCAGCATCCCCCACGATGATGGCATTGCTGCAACGGCCTCAGTACTCAATGCCGTCAACTGCCAGTTTCCAGATGCAATTTTACAACTCATCTGCTTCATCCTGGACCTCAATGTCTTCACCTTCAACAACCAGTTCTTCATCCAGACACACGGAACAGCCATGGGGACAAAATTCGCACCTCAATATGGCAACATCTTCATGCACAGGTTCGAACAAGACTTCTTCACCGCACAGGACCTTCAACCGATGCTATACACTAGATACATCGATGACATTTTCTTCCTTTGGAGTCATGGTGAGCAATCACTGAAACAACTCTATGATGACATCAACAAGTTCCATCCCACCATCAGGCTCACCTTAGACTACTTTCCAGAATCAGTTGCATTCTTGGACACACGCATCTCCATTAAGGACGGTCACCTCAGCACCTCACTGTACCGCAAGCCCACGGATAACCTCACGATGCTCCACTTCTCCAGCTTCCACCCTAAACACGTTAAAGAAGCCATCCCCTACGGACAAGCCCTCCGAATACACAGGATCTGCTCGGATGAGGAGGATCGCAACAGACACCTCCAGACGCTGAAAGATGCCCTCATAAGAACAGGATATGGCGCTCGACTCATCGATCAACAGTTCCGACGCGCCACAGCGAAAAACCGCACCGACCTCCTCAGAAGACAAACACGGGACACGGTGGACAGAGTACCCTTCGTCGTCCAGTACTTCCCCGGAGCGGAGAAGCTACGGCATCTGCTCCGGAGCCTTCAACATGTCATTGATGAAGACGAACATCTCGCCAAGGCCATCCCCACACCCCCACTTCTTGCCTTCAAACAACCACGCAACCTCAAACAGACCATTGTCCGCAGCAAACTACCCAGCCTTCAGGAGAACAGTGACCACGACACCACACAACCCTGCCACAGCAACCTCTGCAAGACGTGCTGGATCATCGACACGGATGCCATCATCTCACATGAGAACACCATCCACCAGGTACACGGTACCTACTCTTGAAACTCGGCCAACGTTGTCCACCTGATACGCTGCAAGAAAGGATGTCCCGAGGCATGGTACAGTGGGGAAACCATGCAGACGCTACGACAACGGATGAATGAACACCGCTCGACAATCACCAGGCAAAACTGTTCTCTTCCTGTGGGGGAGCACTTCAGCAGTCACGGGCATTCAGCCTTGGATCTTCAGGTAAGCGTTCTCCAAGGCGGCCTTCACGACACACGACAGCGCAGAGTCGCTGAGCAGAAACTGATAGCCAAGTTCCGCACACATGAGGACGGCCTAAACCGGGATGTTGGATTTATGTCACATTATCAGTAACCCCCACAGCTTGCCTCCTGGGCTTGTAGAATCTCACCAGCTGTTCTGTCTGGAGACAATACACATCTCTTTAACCTGTGTTGAATGCTCCCTCCACCCACATTATCTGTACCTTTAAGACCTGGCTGGCTGTAGGGATTTGCATTCTAATTAGTATTCTGTAACTTGTTTTCTGCACTGTTGGAGAACAGAGACCTCTGCTGTTTGTGATATATATAAATGATTTGGAGGAAGATGTAGCTGGTGTGATCAGTATGTTTGCGGATGACACAAAGATTGCTGGAGTTGCGGATCGTGATGAACATTGTCAGAGAATACAGCAGGATATAGATAGGCTGGAACATTGGGCGGAGAAATGGCAGATGGAATTTAATCCAGATAAATGAGAAGTGATGCATTTCGGTAGATCTAATGTAAGGGGGAGCTATACAATAAATGGCAGAACCGTCAGGAGTGTAGACACATAGAGGGACCTGGGTGTACAAGTCCACAGATCCTTAAAGATGGCAACACAGGTGGAGAGGGTGGTGAAGAAGGCGTATGGCATGCTTGCCTTTATTGGACGGGGCATAGAATATAAAAGTTGGCATATGATGTTGCAGCTGTATAGAACGCTGGTTAGGCCACATTTGGAATACTGCGTCCAGTTCTGGTCGCCACACTACCAGAAGGACGTGGAGGCTTTGGAGAGAGTACAGAGAAGGTTGACCAGGATGTTGCCTGGTATGGAGGGTCTTAGATATGAGGAGAGATTGGGTAAACTGGGGTTTTTCTCCCTGGAAAGACGGAGGATGAGGGGCGACCTAATAGAGGTGTATAAAATTATGAAGGGCATAGATAGAGTGAACAGTGGGAAGCTTTTTCCCAGGTCGGAGGTGACGAACACAAGGGGTCATGGGTTCAAGGTGAGGGGGGCAAGGTTCAACACAGATGTCAGGGGGACGTATTTTACACAGAGGGTGGTGGCGGCCTGGAATGCACTGCCAAGCAAGGTGATTGAGGCGGACACGCTGGAATCGTTATCTAGATAATTACATGAACAGACTGGGAATAGAGGGATACAAAAGAATGGTCTAATGGGCACCGGAGCGGCGCAGGCTTGGAGGGCCGAAGGGCCTGTTCCTGTGCTGTATTGTTCTTGGTTCATTGATCTTCGAAATGGGCGAGGTATTAAATGATTGCTTTGTGTCAGTATTCACCAAAGAGAAGGACTTGGTGGATGATGAGTCTAGGAAAGGAAGTGTAGATAGTTTGGGTCATGTCAAGATCAAAAAGGAGGAGGTATTGGGGTTCTTGAGAAACATTAAGGTAAACAAGCCTCCAGTGCCTGATGGGATATAAGAACAAAGAACAATACAGCACAGGAACAGGCCCTTCGGCCCTCCAAGCCCGCACCGCTCCCTGGTCCAAACAGATCATTCTTTTGTATCCCTCCATTCCCACTCCCTTCATGTGGCTATCCAGATATGTCTTAAACGTTCCCAGTGTGTCCGCCTCCACCACCTTGCCCGGCAGCGCATTCCAGGCCCCCACCACCCTCTGTGTAAAATACGTCCTTCTTATATCCGTGTTAAAACTCCCCCAGCTCACCTTGAACCTATGACCCCTCGTGAACGTTACCACCGACCTGGGAAAAAGCTTCCCACCGTTCACCCTATCTATGCTTTTCATAATTTTATACACCTCTATTAGGTCACCCCTCATCCTTCGTCTTTCCAGTGAGAACAACCCCAGTTTACCCAATCTCTCCTCATAACTAAGCCCCTCCATACCAGGCAACATCCTGGTAAATGTCCTCTGCACTCTCTCGAAAGCCTCCACGTCCTTCTGGGAGTGTGGCGACCTGAACTGGACGCAGTATTCCAAATGCGGCCGAACTAACGTTCTATACAACTGCAACATCAGACCCCAACTTTTATACTCTATGCCCCGTCCTATAAAGGCAAGCATGCCATATGCCTTCTTCACTACCTTCTCCACTTGTGACGTCACCTTCAAGGATCTATGGACTTGCACACCCAGGTCCCTCTGCGTATCTACATCCTTTATGGTTCTGCCATTTATCGTATAGCTCCCCCCTACATTAGTTCTACCAAAATGCATCACTTCGCATTTATCTGGATTGAACTCCATCTGCCATTTCTTTGCCCAAATTTCCAGCCGATATATCCTTCTGTCGCCTCTGACAATGTTCCTCACTATCTGCAAGTCCAGCCATTTTCGTGTCGTCCGCAAACTTACTGATCACCCCAGTTACACCTTCTTCCAGATCGTTTATATAAATCACAAACAGCAGAGGTCCCAATACAGAGCCCTGCGGAACACCACTAGTCACAGGCATCCAGCCGGAAAAAGACCCTTCCACTACCACCCTCTGTCTTCTGTGACCAAGCCAGTTCTCCACCCATCTAGCCACATGCCCCTTTATCCCATGGGATCCAACCTTTTGCACCAACCTACCATGAGGGACTTTGTCAAACGCTTTACTAAAGTCCACATAGACGACATCCACGGCCCTTCCCTCGTCAACCATTCTAGTCACTTCTTCAAAAAAATCCACCAGGTTACTGAGGTATGACCTTCCTCTCACAAAACTATGCTGACTATCGTGAATGAGTTTAGAACATAGAACGTTACAGCGCAGTACAGGCCCTTCGGCCCTCGATGTTGCGCCGACCAGTGAAACCAATCTAAAGCCCATCTAACCTACACTATTCCAATATCATCCATATGTTTATCCAATAACCATTTGAATGCTCTTAATGTTGACGAGTCCACGACTGCTGCAGGCAGGGCATTCCACGCCCTTACTACTTTCTGAGTAAAGAACCTACCTCTAACATCTGTCCTATATCTCTCACCCCTCAATTTAAAGCTATGTCCCCTCGTGCTAGCCAACACCATCCGAGGAAAAAGGCTCTCACTATCCACCCTATCTAATCCTCTGATCATCTTGTATGCCTCTATTAAGTCACCTCTTAACCTTCTTCTCTCTAACGAAAACAACCTCAAGCCCCTCAGCCTTTCCTCATACGATTTTCCCACCATACCAGGCAACATCCTGGTAAATCTCCTCTGCACCCTCTCCAACACTTCCACATCTTTCCTATAATGCGGCGACCAGAACTGTACGCAATACTCCAAGTGCGGCCGCACCAGAGTTTTGTACAGTTGCAGCATGACCTCCTGGCTCCGAAACTCAATCCCTCTACCAATAAAAGCTAACACACCGTACGCCTTCTTAACAACTCTATCAACCTCGGTGCCACCTTTCAGCGATCTATGCACATGGACACCCAGATCCCTCTGTTCATCCACACGACCAAGTATCTTACCATTAGCCCAGTACTCTGTATTCCTGTTACTCCTTCCAAAGTGAATCACTTCGCACTTTTCTGCATTAAACTCCATTTGCCACCTCTCAGCCCAGCTCTGCAGCTCATCTATGTCCCTCTGTAACCTGCCACTTCCCTCCGCACTACCGACAACTCCACCGACTTTAGTGTCATCCGCAAATTTACTAACCCATCCTTCTATGCCCTCATCCAGGTCATTCATAAAAATGACAAACAGCAATGGCCCCAAAACAGATCCTTGCGGTACACCACTAGTAACTGAACTCCAGGATGAATATTTCCCATCAACCACCAACCTCTGTTTTCTTACAGCTCGCCAATTCCTGATCCAAACCACTAAATCACCCTCAATCCCATGTGTCCGTATTTTCTGCAAATCTTACCATGGGGAACCTTATCAAACGCTTTGCTGAAATCCATATACACCACATCAACCGCTTTACCCTCATCCACCTCTTTGGTCACCTTCTCAAAGAACTCAATGAGGTTTGTGAGGCACGACCTACCCTTCACAAAACCGTGCTGACTATCCCTAATCAAATTATTCCTTTCCAGATGATTATAAATCCTATCTCTTACAATCCTTTTCAATACTTTGCCCACAACAGAAGTAACGCTCACCGGTCTATAATTACCAGGTTTATTCCTTTCTAAATGCGCATACATCCTATCTCTAAGAATCCTCTCCAACAACTTCCCGACCACGGACGTCAAGCTCACCGGCCTATAATTTCCCGGGTTATCCTTCCTACCCTTCTTAAATAACGGGACCACATTAGCTACCCTCGAATCCTCTGGGACCTCACCTGTGTCCAGTGACGAGACAAAGATTTGCGTCAGAGGCCCAGCAATTTCATCTCTCGTCTCCCTGAGTAGCCTTGGATAGATTCCATCAGGCCCTGGGGATTTGTCAGTCTTTATATTCCCTAAAAAACCTAACACTTCCTCCCTTGTAATGGAGATTTTCGCTCACGGGTCAACACTCCCCTCCGAGACACGCCCAGTCAACACAACCCTCTCCTTTGTGAATACTGATGCAAAGTATTCATTTAGGATCTCCCCTACTTCTTTGGGCTCAAAGCATAATTCCCCACTTTTGTCCCCGAGAGGTCCAATTTTTTTCCCAGAATTTTTACCCCAGAATACTGAGAGAGGCAAGGGAGGAAATTGCTGGGGCCTTGAGAGAAATCTTTGTATCCTCACTGGCTATAAGGGGGGCCATGATGTGGAGATGCCGGTGTTGGACTGGGGTAAACACAGTAAGAAGTCCCACAACAGCAGGTTAAAGTCCAAGAAGGAAGGCAGAATCAGATGTGAAGGTTCTACAGTTAAATAAAGGTAATTACAGGCGCATGAGGGAGGAACTGACAAAAATCGACTGGAAGCAGAGCCTAGTGGGAAAGACAGTAGAACAGCAATGGCAGGAGTTTCTGGGAGTAATTGAGGACACAGTGCAGAGGTTCATCCCAAACAAAAGAAAGGTTATCAGAGGGGGGATTAGGCAGCCATGGCTGACAAAGGAAGTCAGGGAATGCATCAAGGCAAAAGAGAGAGCCTATAATGTGGCAAAGAGTAGTGGGAAGTCAGAAGATTGGGAAGGCTATAAAAACAAACAGAGGATAACAAAGAGAGAAATAAGGAAGGAGAGGATCAAATATGAAGGTAGGCTAGCCAGTAACATTAGGAATGATAGTAAAAGTTTCTTTAAATACATTAAAAACAAACGGGAGGCAAAAGTAGACATTGGGCCGCTCCAAAATGACGCTGGTAATCTAGTGATGGGAGACAAGGAAATAGCTGAGGAACTTAATAAGTACTTTGCGTCAGTCTTCACAGTAGAAGACATGAGTAATATCCCAACAATTCAGGAAAGTCAGGGGGCAGAGTTGAATATGGTTGCCATCACAAAGGAGAAAGTGCTAGAGAAACTAAAAGGTCTGAAAATTGATAAATCTCCGGGCCCAGATGGGCTACATCCTAGAGTTCTAAAGGAGATAGCTGAAGAAATAGTGGAGGCGTTAGTTATGATCTTTCAAAAGTCACTGGAGTCAGGGAAAGTCCCAGAGGATTGGAAAATCGCTGTTGTAACCCCACTGTTCAAGAAGGGAACAAGAAAAAAGATGGAAAATTATAGGCCAATTAGCCTAACCTCAGTTGTTGGCAAAATTCTAGAATCCATCGTTAAGGATGAGATTTCTAAATTCTTGGAAGTGCAGGGTCGGATTAAGACAAGTCAGCATGGATTTAGTAAGGGGAGGTCGTGCCTGACAAACCTGTTAGAGTTCTTTGAAGAGATAACAAATAGGTTAGACCAAGGAGAGCCAATGGATGTTATCTATCTTGACTTCCAAAAGGCCTTTGACAAGGTGCCTCACGGGAGACTGCTGAGTAAAATAAGGGCCCATGGTATTCGAGGCAAGGTACTAACATGGATTGACGATTGGCTGTCAGACAGAAGGCAGAGAGTTGGGATAAAAGGTTCTTTCTCAGAATGGCAACCGGTGACAAGTGGTGTCCCGCAGGGTTCAGTGTTGGGGCCACAGCTGTTCTCTTTATATATTAACGATCTAGATGACGGGACTGGGAGCATTCTGGCCAAGTTTGCCGATGATACAAAGATAGGTGGAGGGGCAGGTAGTATTGAGGAGGTGGGGAGGCTGCAGAAAGATTTAGACAGTTTAGGAGAGTGGTCCAAGAAGTGGCTGATGAAATTCAACGTGGGCAAGTGCGAGGTCGTACACTTTGGAAAAAAGAATAGAGGCATGGACTATTTTCTAAACGGTGACAAAATTCATAATGCTAAAGTGCAAAGGGACTTGGGAGTCCTAGTCCAGGATTCTCTAAAGGTAAACTTGCAGGTTGAGTCCGTAATTAAGAAAGCAAATGTAATGTTGTCATTTATCTCAAGAGGCTTGGAATACAAAAGCAGGGATGTACTTCTGAGGCTTTATAAAGCACTGGTTAGGCCCCATTTGGAGTACTGTGAGCAATTTTGGGCCCCACACCTCAGGAAGGACATACTGGCACTGGAGCGGGTCCAGCGGAGATTCACACGGATGATCCCAGGAATGGTAGGCCTGACATACGATGAACGTCTGAGGATCGTGGGATTATATTCATTGGAGTTTAGGAGGTTGAGGGGAGATCTGATAGAAACTTACAAGATAATGAACGGCTTAGATAGGATGGACGTAGGGAAGTTGTTTCCATTAACAGGGGAGACTAGGACGCGGGGGCACAGCCTTAGAATAAAAGGGAGTCACTTTAGAACAGAGATGAGGAGAAATTTCTTCAGCCAGAGAGTGGTGGGTCTGTGGAATTCATTGCCACAGAGGGCTGTGGAGGCCGAGACGTTGAGCGTCTTCAAGACAGAAATTGATAAATTCTTGATTTCTCGAGGAATTAAGGGCTATGGGGAGAGAGCGGGTAAATGGAGTTGAAATCAACCATGATTGAATGGTGGAGTGGACTCGATGGGCCGAATGGCCTTACTTCCGCTCCTATGTCTTATGGTCTTATAGGTTTATTTGGTAGCAAAAGCCACAAGCTTTCGGAGCGCTGCCCCTTCATCAGGTGAGTGGGAGTTCTGTTCACAAACAGGGCATTTAAAGACACAAACTCAATTTACAAAATAATGATTGGAATGCGAGTCTTTACAGGTAATCAAGTCTTAAAGGTACAGACAATGTGAGTGGAGAGAGCATTAAGCACAGGTTAAAGAGATGTGTATTGTCTCCAGACAATCCTTCGTCGTCCAGTACTTCCCCGGAGCGGAGAAGCTACGACATTATCTCCGGAGCCTTCAACATGTCATTGATGAAGACGAACATCTCGCCAAGGCCATCCCCACACCCCCACTTCTTGCCTTCAAACAACTGCACAACCTCAAACAGACCATTGTCCGCAGCAAACTATCCAGCCTTCAGGAGAATAGTGACCACGCCACCACACAACCCTGCCACAGCAACCTCTGCAAGACGTGCCGGATCATCGACACAGATGCCATCATCTCACGTGAGAACACCATCCACCAGGTACACGGTACATACTCTTGCAACTCGGCCAACGTCTACCTGATACGCTGCAGGAAAGGATGTCCCGAGGCATGGTACATTGGGGAGACCATGCAGACGCTACGACAATGGATGAATGAACACCTTTCAACAATCACCAGGCAAGTGTGTTCTCTTCCTGTTGGGGAACACTTCAGCGGTCATGGGCATTCGGCCTCTGATCTTCGTGTCAGCGTTCACCAAGGCGGCCTTCACAACACGCGACAGCGCAGAGTCGCTGAGCAGAGACTGATAGCCAAGTTCCGCACACATGAGGACGGCTTCAAACAGGATCTTGGGTTCATGTCACACTATCTGTAACCCCCATGACTTGCCTGGACTTGCAAAATCTCACTAACTGTCCTGGCTGGAGACAATACACATCTCTTTAACCTGTGCTTAACCCTCTCTCCACGCACATTGTCTGTACCTTTAAGACTTGATTACCTGTAAAGACTCGCATTCCAATCATTATTTTGTAAATTGAGTTTGTGTCTTTATATGCCCTGTTTGTGAACAGAACTCCCACTCACCTGACGAAGGAGCAGCGCTCCGAAAGCTAGTGGCTTTTGCTACCAAATAAACCTGTTGGACTTTACCTGGTGTTGTGAGACTTCTTACAAGGGAGGTCACAGAGGATTGGAGAATAGCCAATATTGTTCCTTTGTTTAAGAAGGGTAGCAAGGATTATCCAAGTAATTGGATTAGTGGGTAGTGGGTAGATCGGTACTGGGGCCTCAATTGTTAACTATTTACATAGATGATCTGGAGGAGGGGACTGAGTGTAGGGTAACAAAGTTTGCTGACGACACGAAGATAAGTGGGAAAGTGAATTGCGTGGAGGAAGCGGAAGGTCTGCAGAGAGATTTGAATAGGCTGAGTGAGTGGGCGAGGATCTGGCAGATGGAGTATAACGTTGGCAAATGCGAGGTTATTCACTTTGGAAGAAATAATAGCAAATTGGATTATTATTTAAATGGAAACAAATTACAACATGCTACTGTGCAAAGGGACCTGGGGGTCCTTGTGCATGAGTCGCAAAAACTCAGTCTGCAAGTACAACAGGTGATCAAGAAGGCAAATGGGATGTTGGCATTTATCGCGAATATAAAAGCAGAGAAGTCTTGCTGCATCTGTACAGGGCATTGGTGAGGCCACAGCTGGAATACTGTGTGCAATTTTGGATATATTGGCCTTGGAGGGAGTGCAGAGAAGGTTCACCAGGTTGATACCGGAGATGAGGGGCGTAGATTATGAGGAGAGCTGAGCAGATTAGGTTTGTACTCGTTGGAGTTTAGAAGGCTGAGGGGTGATCTTATAGAGGCATATAAGATAATGAAGGGGCTGGATAGGGTAGAAGTGGAGAGATTCTTTCCACTTAGAAATGGTAGGGAGTGGGATAGCTTGATCTTGGTTTCAGATGAAGGTCGGCACAACATCGTGGGCCGAAGGGCCTGTTCTGTGCTGTACTGTTCTATGTTCTATGTTCTATACTGCGCGCAGTTCTGGTCACCTCATTACAGGAAAGATGTTGAAGCCATTGAAAGGGTGCAGAGGAGATTTACAAGGATGTTGCCTGGATTGGGGGGGCATGCCTTATGAGGATAGGTTGAGGGAGCTTGGTCTCTTCTCCCTGGAGAGACGAAGGATGAGAGGTGACCTGATAGAGGTTTACAAGATGTTGAGAGGTCTGGATAGGGTAGACTCTCAGAGGCTATTTCCAAGGGCTGAAATGGTTGCTACGAGAGGACACAGGTTTAAGGTGCTGGGGGGTAGGTACAGAGGAGATGTCAGGGGTAAGTTTTTCACTCAGAGGGTGGTGGGTGAGTGGAATCGGCTGACGTCGGTGGTGGTGGAGGCAAACTCGTTGGGGTCTTTTAAGAGACTTCTGGATGAGTACATGGGATTTAATGGGATTGAGGGCTATAGATAGGCCTAGAGGTGGGGATGTGATCGGCGCAACTTGTGGGCCGAAGGGCCTGTTTGTGCTGTGGCTTTCTATGTTCTATGTTCTCTGTTCTAGAAAGGAAACCAGAACTAGAGGGCACAGCCTCAAAATAAAGGGGGGTCAGTTTAGGACAGAGTTGAGGAGGAACTTCTTCTCTCAGAGGGTGGTGAATCTCTGGAATTCTCTGCCCACTGAAGTGGTGGAGGCTACCTCGTTGAATATGTTTAAGTCACGGATAGATGGATTCCTGATCGGTAAGGGAATTAAGGGTTATGGGGATCAGGCGGGTAAGTGGAACTGATCCACTTCAGATCAGCCATGATCTTATTGAATGGCGGGGCAGGCTCGAGGGGCTAGAGGGCCTACTCCTGCTCCTATTTCTTATGTTCTTATGTTCTTTTGTAATTACAGGCCGGTGAGCCTTATGTCAGTGATAGGGAAATTATTGGAGAGGATTCTTCGAGACATGATTTACTCCCACTTGGAAATAAGTGGACGTATTAGAGAGGGGCAACATAGTTTTCTGAAGGGGAGGTCGTGTCTCACGAACTTGATCGAGTTTTTCGAGGAAGTGACAAAGATGATTGATGAGGGTAGTGCAGTGGATGTTGTCGACATGGACTTCAGTAAGGCCTTTGACAAGATCCCTCATGGCAGACTGGTGCAGAAGTGAAGTCGCATGGGATCAGAGGTGAGCTGGCAAGGTGGATACATAACTGACTCCGTCATAGAGACAGAGGGTAGCAGTGGAAGGGTGTGTTTCTGAATGGAGGGCTGTGACAAGTGGTGTTCCTCAGGGATAAGTGCTGGGACCTTTGCTGTTTGTAATATATATAAATGATTTGGAGGAAAATGTAACTGGTTTGATTAGTAAGTTTGCAGATGACACAAAGATTGGTGGATTTGCGGATGGTGATGAGGACCATCAGAGGATACAGCAGGATATAGATCAGTTGGAGATTTGGGCGGAGAGATGGCAGATGGAGTTTAATCCGGACAAGTGTGAGGTAATGCATTTTGGAAGGTCTAATACAGATAGGAAATATACAGTAAATGGCAGAACCCTTAAGAGTATTGATGGGCAAAGGGATCTGGGTGCACAGGTACACAGGTCACTGAAAGTGGCAATGCAGGTGGAGAAGGTAGTCAAGAAGGCATACGGCATGCTTGCATTCATTGGCCGGGGCATTGAGTTTAAAAATTGGCAAGTCATGTTGCAGCTTTATAGAACTTTAGTTAGGCTGCACTTGGAATATAGTGTTCAATTCTGGTCGCCACACTACCAGAAGGATGTGGAAGCTTTGGAGAGGGTACAGAAAAGATTTACCAGGATGTTGCCTGGTATGGAGGGCATTAGCTATGAGGAGAGATTGGAGAAACTTGGTTTGTTCTCACTGGAGGTTGAGGGGTGACCTGATGGAAGTCTGATACAAGATTATGAGAGGCATGGACAGAGTGGATAGTCAGAAGCTTTTTCCCAGGGTGGAAGAGTCAATTACTAGTGGGCACAGGTTTTAGGTGCGAGGGGCAAGATTTAAAGGAGATGTACGAGGCAGATCTTTTACACAGAGGGTGGTGGGTGCCTGGAACCCGTTGCCAGGGGAGGTAGTGGAAGCGGATACGGTAGTGAGTTTTAAGGGACGTCGCGACAAATACATGAATAGTTTGGGAATAGCAGGATATGGTCCACGGAAGGGTAGGGGGTTTCAGTTAAGTCGGGCAGCATGGTTGGTGCAGGCTTGGAGGGCCGAAGGGCCTGTTCCTATGCTGTAATTTTCTTTGTTCTTTGTATAATTTTCCAGGATATAGGATCTTCAGGCGAAACATGTAAGGAGGTAAAAGAGGAGGGGTTGTGTCACTATTATGATCGGGGAAATAATTACAGCATTTAGTAGGGATGACATCTTATAAGATGTTACATCAAGTATGTGTTCCATATCTATATTGGGCGTGTGTGTGTTTAATCTAACTTGGTAGGGGTGTGCTAACTCTGAGATAATACCAGTCAGAAATACCAATGTACAAAGAACATTTGGAGAGACAGATTGTAGTCAGACATAGTGAGGTATTAGATGGACATAGTGAGGTATTAGGTGGGTTAAGAGTAAGGGAGAAAGTGACAGAGTCTAAATCAGGGTCAGTGAGTCTGTAAATGAATGCACGGAGGGTGGTTAATAAGACTCGTGAGTCACAAATACAGGTTGCCATGTGGATATAGGATATTGTGGCTGCAACAAAGACCATAATCAACAGACAGGACTGGGTGTTAAATATTCCTGGATACCAAGTGTTCAGAAAGGGAGGAAACGAGAAAAGTTGGTGGTTTTAGGGAGTGCGTTCCCGGGTTCAAGAGGGTTCAAGGATATTCGAGCTAAGAAAAAAAATTGATGTAATAATCAACTATTGAGTATACTCCAAGGAAATGAGAGGTTAAATAAGTGCAGAATAGTTATAATGTGAGACTTTAATTATTCTAATAGAGACTTGAATGGTAATAGTGAAAAATCATGTCTCATGAATTTGATTGAATCTTTTGAAGGGGTAGCCAAGAAGGTAGATGGGGGAAGTGCAGTTGATGTTGTCTACATGGACTTTAGCAAGGCCTTGACAAGGTACCGCATGGTAGGTTAATAGAATCATACAATCTACGGCACGGAGACAGGCCCTGCGGCCCAAACTGGTCCATGCCGACCAAAATGCCCATCTAAACTAACCTCATTTGCCTGCATTTGGCCCATATCCCTCTAAACCTTTCCTATCCATGTATCTGTCCAAATGCCTTTTAAATGTTGTCAATGTCCCTGCCTCAACCACTTCCTCCAGCAGCTCATTCCACACACGTACCATCCTCTGTGTAAAAAAGTTACTCCTCAGGTTCCCATTAATTCTTTCTCCTCTTAACTTAAACCTACGCTCTCTAGCTCTTGATTCCCCAACCCTGGGAAAAAGGTTCTTGCATAAGGTTAAATCTCACGGGATCCAGGGTGAGGTATCTAAATGGATACAAAATTTGCTGGATGACAGAAGCCAGAGGGTGGTTGTAGAGGGTTGTTTTTCAAACTGGAAGCCTGTGACCAGCGGTGTGCCTCAGGGATCAGTGCTGGGTCCACTGTTATTCGTCATTTAGATAAATGCGAGGTGATGCATTTTGGTAGATCAAACCAGGGCAGGACTTACTCAGTTAATGTAGGGCATTGGGGAGAGTTACAGAACAAAGAGATCCAGGGGTACATGTTCATAGCCCCTTGAAAGTGGAGTCACAGGTGGACAGAGTGGTGAAGAAGGCACTCGGCATGCTTGGTTTCATTGGTCAGAACATTGAATACAGGAGTTGGGATGTCTTGTTGAAGTTGTACAAGACATTGGTAAGGCCACACTTGGAATACTGTGTGCAGTTCTGGTCACCCTATTATAGAAAGGATATAGAATGGTCTAGTTTGGACCAGGGAGCGGCGCGGGCTTGGAGGGCCGAAGGGCCTGTTCCTGTGCTGTATTGTTCTTTGTTCTTGATATTATGAAACTAGAAAGAGTGCAGAAAAGATTTACTAGGATGCTACCGGGATTTGGTGGTTTGAGTTAGAAGGAGAGGTTGGATAGACTGGGGCTAAATTCTCCCTCAGTGTACCTGAACAGGCGCCGGAGTGTGGCAACTAGGGGATTTTCACAGTAATGCAGTGTTAATGTAAGCCTACCTGTGACTAATAAATAAACTTTACTTTACAAAAGGGTCCAGAGGGACAATTTTTTCACACAGAGGGTGGTGAGTGTCTGGAACAAGCTGCCAGAGGTAGTAGTTGAGGTGGGTACAATTTTGTCTTTTAAAAAGCATTTAGATAGTTACATGGGTAAGATGGGTACAGAGGGATATGGGCCAAATGCGGGCAATTGGGATGAGTTTAGGGGTTCAAAATAAAAGGGCGGCACGGACAGGTTGGGCCGAAGGGCCTGTTTCCATGCTGTAAACCTCTATGACTCTATGACAGAGAGGGGGAATATACTCTTCAGAAGAACTTCAGCAGAATCTTCTACAGCAATGTGTGTCCAGTGTAACAGGACCTGACGCACAGCAATGAGGTGGGCCAAGTGGATCATGTCACTCGGAGAACATTCCGGACACTGTGATCATTGTCTGATCAATTGAAAAGAGCAATCCAGAGTCAGAATTATTAACTGGGGGAAGGGTGAATTTCAGTGGAGTAAGAGCAGATCTGGCCCAAGTCAATTGGAATCAACGATTAAAAAGGAAAATGGTAATGAAACAATGGGCTGCCCTTAAAGAAGAGACAATTCATAGAACATTACAGCGCAGCACAGGCCCTTCGGCCCTTGAATTGAGGGACATTCCCACAAGGGAGAAAGGTAGGGCAAACAAATCCAGAGTATTCTGGATGACAAAAACTTTGAAACAGCCAAACAAATGGCTGAGCTTAACTTCAATGAGAAAATCAAAGCTATGGACATATTGCACACCAACAGGATTGGATTTCACTCTTATATGATACAGAATAACACTTTATCCAGTAAATAATGTACTCTACTGCACCTGAAAACTTCCCACTTTCCAAATGCTGTTCATTCCCTTGATAGCTTGCCAGCTATCAGATGTGAACCCAGATTATTTATGGTCACCTAACTTTTCAAAGCAAAGTCCAATGTCACTGGGTGGGATTTTCCAGACGCGCAAAGCCCAAAATCGGAAAAATCCTGCCCGAGGTCAATGGACCTTTGCACAGTTACCCCCCTCCACCCCCCGCCCACTACAATTCCCGTGGCGGGTGGGATAGGAAAACTCTCCCCCCCATTCACTCTATTTCAAACATTTTTCACTTTGATTCCGCGTTTTCTCGTGGGATGTTGGCAACACCTTTTCATAAGATTCCCCAGAGTTCATGGCATCCCTGTGATGATGTGAATCACCTCACTTTCCCAAACTAGTTTGATACCATGAAGATAGTGGAAGGTCAGAAATGCCCACTTCCGGAATGTGGCCAGGAAAACCAGAACATGATCCCACCCTCTTATCCTGCACCAATGAACATTGCCGGGATTTGGGACAGGAATTTGAGGTTCGGTTTGGGCGCTAAATTCAAAGAGCACACAACACACTTGGACCCCAGATCAGGACAGGAAAATTGAGTGGACATTCATGGATTGAATCGTCCGAGTGATCTCACCTTCACAATGCTCAGCTGTTGCTTCACCGTGTCCACATCAGTGCCAGTGAGGTCATCAGTAGAAATAGCCATCTCTGCCATAAGCAGCCAATCAGACAGCCTCTAATTGAACAAATCAAAATCGGGATTACATAGAAACACAGAAACTAAAAGCAGGAGGAGGCCATTCGGCCCTTCGAGCCAGCTCCTCCATTCATTCTGATCATGGCTAATCACCAAATTCAATATCCTGATCCCCCTTTCCTCCCATATCCCTTGATCCCTTTAGCCCCAAGAGCGAAGTCTAATTTCTTCTTGAAATTACACAATGTTTCGGCCTCAACTACATTCTGTGGGAATGAATTCCACACATTCACCATCCTCTGGGTGAAGAAATTTCTCCTCACCTCAGTCCTAAAAGGTTTACCCCTTATCCTCAAACTATGACCCCTTGTTCTGGACTCCCCCACCATTGGGAACATTTTTTCTGAATTTACCCTGTCTAACCCTGTTATGAGATCCCATCTCGTTCTCCTAAACTCCAGTGAATATAATCCGAACCGACTTAGTCTCTCCTCATATGACAGACCTGCCATCCCAGGAATCAGCCTGTAAACCTTCGCTGTACTCCCTCTATCGCAAGGACATCCTTCCTCAGATAAGGACACCAAAACTGCACATAATACTCCAGATGTGGCCTCACCAATGCCCTGTACAATTGCAGCAAAACATCCATATCCTTGTACTCAAATCCTCTCGCTATGAAGGCCAACATACCATTTGCCTTCTCTATTGCCTGCTGTACCTGCGCGCTTACTTTCAGTGACATAAACCAAAAAAACAGAATGCAACTCAGAGGGAATGGGCCCAGATACACATGGCAGTGTGTGTACCTCTCACAAGAAGACAAGAAACAGAAGCAGGAGTGGCCACCAGGCCCTTCAAGCCTGACCCGCCATTCAACACGATCATGGCTGATCTATGCCGGCCTCAGTCTCTTTCCTGTGCCATTTCGCCCCAGCCCTCAGTTCCTCGATCTATCAAATATTTATCCACCTGCACTTTAAATACTTCTAATGATCCAGCCTCCACCACCCTGTGGGACAGAGAATTCCAGGGATTCATCACCTTCTGTGAGAAGAAATTTCTACGCACCTCAGTTTTAAATCACCGGCCCTTTATCTTGTAGTGATGTCCCCTTGTTCGAGAATCTCCCACTAGTGAAAACATCTCACCATCCACCCTGTCAAACCCACTCAGGGTCTTATATGTTTGAATAAGGTCACCCTTCACTCTTCTAAACTCCCAGGAATACAGACCCAGACTATTTATTCTCTCTGGATAGGACAACTCTCTCACCCAGTAATTAGCCTGGTGAATCTCCTTTGGTCTGATTCCAATGTTACTAAATCCTTTTTTAGGTAAGGGGACCTAAACTGTACGCAGTATTCCAGATGCGGCCTCACCAACAACCTGTACAATTGCAACAAAATCCCTCTATTTTTAAACTCCAACCATTGCAGACTGGATGGGCTGAAGGGCCTTTTCTGACCTGTATGACTATAATTCCAACCCCTTTGCAATAAAGGCCAAATTGCCCTTTGCCTTCTTAACTACTTGTTGGACCTGCCTGCTAGCTTTTTGTGATTCATGCACCAGAACACCCAGATCCCTCTGTACTTCACTCACCTGCAGTTTCTCTCCATTTAGATAATAATCTGCCTTTTCATTCCACCTATCAAAGTGCATGACCTCACACTTCCCCACATTAAACTCCAATTGCCAGGTTTTTGCCCAGTCACCCAATCCATCCGTATCCCATTGCAGAATCACAGTATCCTCATCACAATCTGCCCTTCCACCTATCTTCGTATGATTGGCAAATCTGGAACCCTTACATTGTGTTCATTCCGCCAAGTCATTTATGTAAATAATTAAGAGTTGTGGGCCAAGAACTGATAGAACAAAGAACAAAACAAAGAACAAAGAACAGTACAGCACAGGAAACAGGCCCTTCGGCCCTCCAAGCCTGTGCTATTCATTGGTCCAACTAGACCATTCGTTTGTATCCCTCCATTCCCAGACTGCTCATGTGACTATCCAGGTAAGTCTTAAACGATACCAGCGTGCCTGCCTCCACCACCCTACTTGGCAGCGCATTCCAGGCCCCCACCACTCTCTGTGCAAAAACGTCCCTCTGATATCTGAGTTATACCTCGCCACTCTCACCTTGAGCCCGTGACCCCTCGTGATCGTCACCTCCAACCTGGGAAAAAGCTTCCCACTGTTCACCTGATCTATACCCTTCATAATTTTGTACACCTCCATTAGTTCTCCCCTCATTCTCCATCTTTCCAGGGAGAACAAGCCCAGTTTACCCAATCTCTCCTCATAGCTAAGACCCTCCATACCAGGCAACATCCTGGTAAACCTTCTCTGCACTCTCTCTAAAGCCTCCACGTCCTTCTGGTAGTGCGGCGACCAGAACTGGATGCAGTACTCCAAATGTGGCCTAACCAGCGTTCTATACAGCTGCAACATCAGACTCCAGCTTTTATACTCTATACCCCGTCCTATAAAGGCAAGCATACCATATGCCTTCTTCACCACCTTCTCCACCTGTGCTGCCAGCTTCAAGGATTTGTTGACTTGCACACCTAGGTCCCTCTGTGTTTCTATACTCTTGATGGCTCTGCCATTTATTGTATAACTCCCCGCTACATTAGTTCTTCCAAAATGCATCACTTCGCATTTACCTGGATTAAATTCCATCTTCCATTTCTCAGCCCAATTTTCCAGCCTATCTATATCCTGCTGTATTGTCCGACAATGTTCATCGCTATCCACAAGTCCAGCCATCTTCGTGTCATCCGCAAACTTGCTGATAACACCAGTTACACCTTCTTCCAAATCATTTATATATATCACAAATAGCAGAGGTCCCAGTACAGAGCCCTGCGGAACACCACTGGTCACAGACCTCCAGCTGGAAAAAGACTCTTCGACTGCTATCCTCTGTCTCCTGTGGCCAAGCCAGTTCTCCACCCATCTAGCCACTTCTCCTTGTATCCCATGATACTTAACCTTCTTAACCAATCTGCCATGTGGGACTTTGTCAAATTCCTTACTGAAATCCATATAGACGACATCCACGGCCCTTCCTTCGTCAACCGTTTTTGTCACTTCCTCAAAAAACTCCACCAAATCTGTAAGGCAAGACCTCCCTCTTACAAAACCATGCTGTCTGTCACTAACGAGATTGTTCCGTTCTAAATGCGCATACATCCTGTCTCAAAGAATCCTCTCCAACAACTTCCCTACCACAGACGTCAAGCTCACTGGCCTATAAACATCCGGGTTATCCCTGCTACCCTTCTTAAATAACGGTACCACATTCGCTATCCTCCAATCCTCAGGGACCTCACCTGTGTCCAATGAAGAGACAAAGATTTACGTCAGAGGCCCAGCAGTAGTCTACCTGAGCAGTCTAGGATAGATGCCATCAGGCCCTGGGGATTTGTCAGTTTTAATGTTACATAAAAAACCTAACACTTCCCCCCCTTGTAATGGAGATTCTCTCTAACCGGCCAACACCTCCCTCTGAGACACTCCCAGTCAACAAGTCCCTCTCCTTTGTGAATACCGATGCAAAGTATTCATTTAGGATCTCCCCTATTCCCTTGGGTTCTGAGCAGAGTTCCCCTCCTTTGTCCCTGAGAGGTCCGACTTTTTCCCTGACAGGGATGTCAGAAGTTACAGCGGGACATAGATAGGATGCAAGACTGGGCGGACAAGTGGCAGATGGACTTCAACCCAGATAAATGCGTAGTGGTCCATTTTGGCAGGTCAAATGGGATGAAGGAGTACAATATTAAGGGAAAGACTCTTAGTACTGCAGAGGATCAGAAGGACCTTGGGGTCCGGGTCCATAGGACTCTAAAATCGGCCCCGCAGGTGGAGGAGGTGGTAAAGAAGGCGTATGGTCTGCTGGCCTTTATCAATTGAGGGATTGAGTTTAGGAGTCCGGGGATAATGATGCAGCTATATAAGACCCTCGTCAGACCCCACTTGGAGTACTGTGCTCAGTTCTGGTCGCCTCATTACAGGAAGGATGTGGAAAAGATTGATAGGGTGCAGAGGAGATTTACAAGGATGTTGCCTGGATTGAGTGGCATGCCTTATGAGGATAGGCTGAGGGAGCTCGGTCTTTTCTCCGTGGAGAGACGTAGGATGTGAGGAGACCTAATAGAGGTATATAAGATGTTGAGAGGCATATATCGGGTGGACTCTCAGAGGCTTTTTCCCAGGGTGGAAATGTCTGCTACGAGAGGACACAGGTTTAAGGTGCTGGGGTGTAGGTACAGGGGAAATGTTAGGGGGAAGTTTTTCACACAGAGGGTGGTGGGCGAGTGGAATCAGCTGCCGTCAGTGGCGGTGGTGGCAAACTCAATAGGGTCTTTTAAGAGACACCTGGATGAGTACATGGGACTTAATAGGATGGAGGGTTATAGGTAAGCCTAAAAGGTAGGGATATGTTCGGCACAACTTGTGGGGCTGAAGGGCCTGTTTTGTGCTGTAGTTTTCCGATGTTTCTATGTTTTCTATGTTTCTCATTCTTTTGTTCCTAACATATGAATAAAATGCCTTAGGATTCTCCTTAATCCTGTCTGCCAAGAACATTTCGTGATCTCCTTTTGCCCTTCTAACTCCCCGTTTGAGTTCTTTCCTACTCTCTCTGTATTCCTCCAGAACTCCATCTGTTTTCAGTTGCCTGGACCTGTGGAGGAAGAAATTGCGAAGCAGATTATGGATATGTGTGGGGGTCACAGGGTAGTTGTCATGGGGGACTTTACCTTTCCAAATATTGATTGGAACCTTTGTAGGTCAAACAGTCCGGATGGGGCAGTTTTTGTGCAGTGTGTGCAGGAGGGTTTCCTGACACAATATGTGGAGAGGCCGACAAGAGGTGAGGCCACATTGGATTTGGTACTGGGAAATGAACCGGGCCAAGTGTTAGATTTGGTTGTGGGAGAGCACTTTGGAGATAGTGACCACAATTCAGTGTCTTTTGTTATTGCAATGGAGAGGGATAGGGCCGTACGGCAGGGCAAGGTTTACAATTGGGGGAGAGGTCATTATGATGCGATTAGGCAAGAATTAGGGGGCATAAGATGCGGTAAAGAAACTGTCAGGGAAAGGCACGAATGAAAAGTGGAACTTTTTCAAGGAACAAATACTGGATGTCCTTGATAGGTATGTCCCTGTCAGGCAGGGAGGAAATGGCCGAGTGAGGGAACCATGGTTCACGAAAGAGGTGGAATGTCTTGTGAAAAGGAAGAGGGAAGCTTATGTAGGGATGAGGAAACAAGGTTCAGATGGCTCGATTGAGGGTTACAAGTTAGCAAGGAACGAGCTGAAAAAGAGGCTTAGGAGAGCTAGGAGGGGACATGAGAAGTCCTTGGCGGGTCGGATCAAGGAAAACCCCAAGGCTTTTTACTCTTATGTGAGGAATAAAGGAATGACATGGGTGAGGTTAGGGCCGGTCAAGGACAGTAGTGGGAACTTGTGTATGGAGTCAGTAGAGATAGGTGAGGTGATGAATGAATACTTTTCTTCAGTGTTCACCAAGGAGAGGGGCCATGTTTTTGAGGAAGAGAAGGTGCTACAGGCTAATAGGCTGGAGGAAATAGATGTTCGGAGGGAGGATGTCCTGGCAGTTTTGAATAAACTGAAGGTTGATAAGTCCCCTGGGCCTGATGAAATATTTCCTAGGATTCTTTGGGAGGCAAGGGATGAGATTGCAGAGCCTTTGGCTTTGATCTTTGGGTCCTCACTGTCCACGGGGATGGTGCCAGAGGACTGGAGAGTGGCGAATGTTGTTCCTCTGTTTAAGAAAGGGAATAGAAATGACCCTGGTAATTATAAACCGGTTAGTCTTACTTCGGTGGTTGGTAAATTGATGGAAAAGGTCCTTAGGGATGGCATTTACGACCATTTAAAGAAAGATGCGGATTAATCCGGGATAGTCAGCACGGATTTGTGAAGGGCAAGTCGTGCCTCACAAATTTGACTGAATTTTTTGAGGAGGTAACTAAGTGTGCTGATGAAGGTAGGGCAGTTGATGTCATATACATGGATTTTAGTAAGGCATTTGATAAGGTCCCCCATGGTCGGCTTATGATGAAAGTGAGGAGGTGTGGGATAGAGGGAAAGTTGGCCGATTGGATAGGTAACTGGCTATCTGATCGAAGACAGAGGGTGGTGGTGGATGGAAAATTTTCGGACTGGAGGCAGGTTGCTAGCGGAGTGCCACAGGGATCAGTGCTTGGTCCTCTGCTCTTTGTGATTTTTATTCATGACTTAGAGGAGGGGGCTGAAGGGTGGATCAGTAAATTTGCTGATGACACCAAGATTAGTGGAGTCGTGGATGAGGTGGAGGGCTGTTGTAGGCTGCAAAGAGACATAGATAGGATGCAAAGCTGGGCTGAAAAATGGCAAATGGAGTTTAACCCTGATAAATGTGAGGTGATTCATTTTGGTCGGACTAATTTAAATGTGGGTTACAGGGTCAAAGGTAGGGTTCTGAAGACTGTGGAGGAACAGAGAGATCTTGGGGTCCATATCCACAGATCTCTAAACGTTGCCACTCAAGTGGATAGTGCTGTGAAGGAGGCCTATAGTGTGTTAGCTTTTATTAACAGGGGGTTGGAGTTTAAGAGCCGTGGGGTTATGCTGCAACTGTACAGGGCTTGATGAGATCACATTTGGAAAATTGTATGCAGTTCTGGTCACCTCACTATAAGAAGGATGTGGAAGCGCTGGAAAGAGTGCAGAGGAGATTTACCAGGATGCTGCCGGGTTTGGAGGGTAGGTCTTATGAGGAAAGGTTGAGGGAGCTAGGGCTCTTCTCTCTGGAGTGGAGGAGGCTGAGGGGAGACTTAATAGAGGTTTATCAAATGATGAAGGGGATAGATCGAGTGAACGTTCAAAGACTATTTCCTCGGGTGGATGGAGCTAATACAAGCGGGCATAACTATAGGGTTCATGGTGGGAGGTATAGGAAGGATATCAGAGGTAGGTTCTTTACACAGAGAGGATGTGGAATGGACTGCCTGCAGTGATAGTGGAGTCAGACACTTTAGGAACATTTAAGCGGTTATTGGAGAGGCACATGGAGCACACCAGGATGATAGGGAGTGGGATAGCTTGATCTTGGTTTCAGATAAAGCTCGGCGTCACTTTTAACATTTAAGAAAAACTTGGACGGGTTCATGGATGAGAGGGGTGTGGAGGGATATGGTCCAAGTGCAGGTCAGTGGGACTAGGCATAAAATGATTCGGCACAGACAAGAAGCGCCAAAAGGCCTGTTACTGAGCTGTAATTTTCTATGGTTCTATGGTTCTACAACATCGTGGGCCGAAGGGCCTGTTCTGTGCTGTACTGTTCTATGTTCTAACGTACACCTCTCTTTTCTTTTTGATCAGATCCTCAATTTCCCTGGTTATTCACGGCTCTCGAATCCTACCTTTCCTATCCTTCCTTTTTACAGGCACATGCCTATCCTGCAGCCTTATCAACTGTTCCTTAAAAGGCTCCCACATGCCAGACGTGGACTTACCCCTGAACAGCCTCTCCCAATCAACGGCCACCAATTCCTGCCTAATCCGGCTATAGTTAGCCTTCCTCCAATTTAGCACCCTACCCTTAGGACAACACTCATCCTTGTCCATTACTATCCTAAAGTTAACACAGTTGTGGTCACTATTTGCCACATGTTCCCCGACCGAAACTTTGACGACCTGATCGGACTCATTTACCAGAACTATATCCAGTATCGCCCCCTCTCTAGTTGGGCTATCTACATACTGTTCCAAAGAAACTTCCAGTACGCATTTTACAAATTCGTCCCCGTCCAGACCCCCAGCCCTAAGCACTTTCCAGTCTATACCAGGGAAATTGAAGTCTCCCACGACAACAACCCTATTTTTTCTGCACCTATCCAGAATCTCCTGAAATATCCGTTCCTCCACTTCCCGTGGGCTGTTGGGGGGCCTGTAGTATACCCCCAGCATAGTGACTGCACCATTCCTGTTTCTGAGCTCCACCCACAGTGACTCAGTACATGAACCCTGCGGTACTCCACTAGTTACATCTTTCCACTCAGAAAAAGACCCATTTATTCCAACTCTGTTTTCTATCTGTCAGCCAGTTTTCAATCCATGCTAACACACTTCCTCCAATTCCATGTGCTTTTACTTCATGCACCAGCCTCTCATGTGGCACCTTGTCAAATGCCTTTTGGAAATCGAAATACACTACATCTCCAGCTGGAATACTGTGTGCAGTATTGGTCCCCTTATATGAGGAAGGATATATTGGCATTGGAGGGAGTGCAGAGAAGGTTCACCAGGTTGATACCGGAGATGAGGGGTTTGGATTATGAGGAGAGGCTGAGGAGATTGGGTTTGTACTCGTTGGAGTTTAGAAGGACGAGGGGGGATCTTATGGAGACTTATAAGATAATGCGGGGGCTGGATAGGGTGGAGGCGGAGAGATTCTTTCCACTTAGTAAGGAAGTTAAAACTAGAGGACACAGCCTCAAAATAAAGGGGGGTCGGTTTAAGACAGAGTTGAGGAGGAACTTCTTCTCCCAGAGGGTGGTGAATCTCTGGAATTCTCTGCCCACTGAGGTGGTGGAGGCTACCTCGCTGAATATGTTTAAAGCGCGGATGGATGGATTCCTGATCGGTAAGGGAATTAAGGGTTATGGGGATCAGGCGGGTAAGTGGTACTGATCCACGTCAGATCAGCCATGATCTTATTGAATGGCGGGGCAGGCTCGAGGGGCTAGATGGCCTATTCCTGCTCCTATTTCTTATGTTCTTATGTTCCTCTCTGTCTACTTTTTTTTACACAGAGGATGGTGAATGTCTGGAACGCGCTGCCCGGGGAGGGGGTGGGAGCAGGTACGATAGCGGCATTTAAGGGGCAACTAGACGAATACCTGAATAGGATGGGAATGGAAGGATACGGACTCCGTAAATGCATACTGTTTTAGTTTAGGCAGGCATCAAGATCGGTGCAGGCTTGGAGGGCCGAAGGGCCTGTCCCTGTGCTGTACTGTTCTTTGTTCTGTCTCTGTTACATCCTCAAAGAATTGGAGTAAATTTGTCAAACGTGATTTATCTTTCATAAAAACACAATCCCGCCCAGGCCCCTCCCCCATACATTTACCCTCGCTGGTCCCCCTGACACTGAGGGGCAATTTAGCATGGCCAATCCACCTAACCCGCACATCTTTGCACTGTGGGAGAAAACCGGAGCACCCAGAGGAAACCCATGCAGACACGGGGAGAACGTGCAGACTCCACACAGACAGTGACCTGAGGCCAGAATTGAACCCAGGTTCCTGACTCTGCGAGGCTGCAGTGCTAACCACTATGCCAACGTGTCGCTCTATATCTTCAACCTCCTATGTTAACCATGGATTTTGCCTCTTTCTTATGGAATCCCTCTGTGATCGGGATAAACTCTCCCCCAACTCTCCACCCCCATCCCCCCCACCCCCTCCCCACCTCCCCCCACCCCCGAGCATTCGGACCAACTGTTTGAATACCTGCCAGAGTGTGTGCCCCTCATGTAACTTATCCACTCCCCCCACTGCCCTCTCCCCCGCTGTCCCCGGCCCATCACGCCCTACCCCACTGCCTCCTGCCCCCTCCTCCACTGCCCCATCAAGCCCTCCCCTTCTGCCCCTCCCACACCACAAAAAAAGCCTTCACTAGATTTTCTCCAAACAATAAGAAGTCTCACAATACCAGGTTAAAGTCAAAGAACAAAGAAAATTACAGCACAGGAACAGGCCCTTCGGCCCTCCAAGCCTGCACCGACCGTGCTGCCCAACTGAACTAAAACCCCCTCCTTCCGGGGACCGTATCCCTCTATTCCCATCCTATTCATGTACTTGTCAAGACGCCCCTTAAACGGCCAACAGGTTTATTTGGAATCACCAGATGAAGGAGCGAGACTCGGAAAGCTCGTGCTACCAAATAAACCTGTTGGACTTTAACCTGGCGTTGTGGGAATTCTTGCTGTGCCCATCCCAGTCCAACGCCGGCTTCTCCACATTCTGCTTCTCCAAACAATGCCGCCCTCCTTACAAAATGCATTTGATTCACATTGTCAGCAGTCAATGTCATTGGCCAATCTCAGAGCAATTGCAGATTCCCCAACATTACCGTGTAACTCACTCCTGCAAAGACTTTCTCCCACTAACCCCTCAGTTATTACCTTCATGGCCTCTTGGTGTCGGAGTGTTGCTTGCAGAGCTTCTTCAATCTGATCACTGGACTGTCTCCAGACCTTATTTAAGTTATTGAAGATGGAGTCTAACTGAGGAGCGAGAGAGAGAGAGACAGAGAGAGAGAGACAGAGAGAGAGAGACAGTGGCAGAGAGAGAGAGAGAGGCAGAGAGAGAGAGACAGAGAGAGAGAGAGAGACAGAGAGAGAGAGAGAGAGACGGGGGTGGGGGGGGGAACCAGAGGGGGGCGGGGGGGGGACAGGGGGGGGGGGGACAGGGGGGGGGGGGACAGAGGGGGGGGGACATGGTGGGGGGGGGAACAGAGGGAGAGAGAGAGAACACGGCCATTAATGAAGTGTTCACCTGCTCAGGCACTCAGAATCATCGAATCGTACAGCGCAGAAGACGCCATTCGGCCCATCAAGTCCGCACCAACACATTAGAAACAGCTGAGGGGCGATTCTCCCATCCTGGGAGCTTCCCCCTGCGCCTGATCTGTGGAATTCGCGATGGGCGTCCCACCCCAATAGTGTCACCCAGCACCGGGAATCAGTCAGGAGCCGCATGAATTATTGAAAGGAACATTAACATATATTTTAAATACAATCAGCGGGCCCGGGACTGAGGTCTCCGGGACCCCGAGCCTCTCCCTCCCCCCTGCAGAGTGTTCCACTCCAGCGGGGTTTACTACAGCACCCCACTTGCAGGGAGCCTGCAGCCCAACCCCGTTGGAGTGAAGGGGGGGCAATTCAGGCCCCCCAGAGGGTCAGCGGTAAGGGGAGGTGGTGCCTTCTGGGCATTGGCACCTTGGCACTGCCCACCGGGCATCGAACAGTGTCAGGGAATGGGTCCTCTGGGGGTTGATTGGTGGGGGTGGGGTGTCCCATTGCCACTCTGCAGCTGGGATCTGTGGGGGAGGGAAACCAGCGATTGCGGCTGGACATCGGGCTGGGAGGGTGGGGGGGTGGGGGGAAGGCAGGGGGTCAGGTCTGCAGGTAGGGGGCTGTTCGGGGGGAAGGCAGGAGATTGAGTTTGCAGAGGAGGATGGAGGCTGGCCCGGGAATGGTTGAGGGACCAGCAATCTGACCGTGGTGTGAGTGGAGGGCCAGTGTTGCGGGGTCACAGGGCTGGCCAGTGATTGAGCTGGCCTTCACTCGGGAGGCCGGCAGACAGGGCCCACTGTGCCTACACTGATCTCGGAGCTGACAGATTGGTGCATGCGCAGTGACCCGCTCAGTGCTATGCTGCCGGCCTCTCCAGCGGGAATAGGCCCTGCCCAATGGTTTCTGGAGTGAAGCACGCCAGTGTACTCTGCAGTGCTCGGAGTGCGGGACATTCATTTTGAAACTCCCGCTGAAAAAACCAGCAGGATTTACTCCAGATTTTACACGAATTCGACACTTAGAATTTTTGTTCAGGAGAATTGCTCCCATGAACTCCCACCTAATCCCATTTGCCAGCACTTGGCTCATAGCCCTGAATGTTGTGATGTGCCAAGTGCTCATCCAGATACGTTTTAAAGGATGTGAGGCATCCCACCTCCACCACCCTCCCAGGCAGCGTATTCCAGACCCTCACCACCCTCTGGGTAAAAAGGTTTTTCTTCACATCCCTCCAAACCCCCTGTCCCTCGTCTTGAACCTATGCCCCCTCGTACATTGTTTGATAATAAAATTGATGCGCGACAATCAAGCACGTGGAACAAGGCTTCAGTTATTGAAGGCTTTTATTATCAAACAATGGAACTAACTAACACGAGTACACCAGTTCAGACTGGAGGGGTCCTGCCGGAGCAGAGGGTCTTATACCTCTCCTCCGGAGGCGGGGCCCCACCGGGATGTGCCATAATAACATTTACCACAGGTAAACACCCTAACCCAACAACATTGTACAACCCCCACAGTGACAACACCCTAACCCAACAGTAACATAAGAACAACCCCCAGTGGTAACCAACGATGGTTCACCACACCCTTCAATCAAGGGGAACAGCTGCTCCCTATCCACCCTGTCCATGCCCCTCATAATCTTGTATACATCGATCAAATCGCCCCTCAGTCTTCTCTGCTCCAATGAAAACAACGCAAGCCTATCCAACCTCTTTTCATAATTTAAATGCTCCATCCCAGGCAGCATCCTGGTGAATCTCCTCTGCACTCCCTCCAGTGCAATCACATCCTTCCTATAATGTGGCGACCAGAACTGCACACAGTGCTCCAGCTGTGGCCTCACCAAAGTTCTATACAACTCCATCATGGCTTCCCTGCTGTTGTAATCTATACTCGATTGATAAAGGCAATATGTCTTTTTCACCTCCCGACTAACATGTTCTTTCGCTTTCAGAGATCTGTGGACAAACACACCAAGGTCCCTTTGTTCCACAGAACTTCCTCGTGTCCAATCATTCACTGAGTATTTTCTTGTCAAATTACTCCTTCCAAAGTGCATCACCTCACACTTTTACGGATTTAATTCCATCTGCCACTTATCTGCCCATTTGATCATTCCGTGTATATCCTCCTGTAGCCCAAGACACTCCGCCTCACTGTTAGCCACCCGGCCAATCTCTCTGACATCTGGAATATGTCTGGGGGGGGGGGGGGGGGGGGGTGGTCGTTGGTGCTGGTTTCCTGTAATTGGCATCAAACCAGCTCCTGTTCAAAATCATGAGGGGTTTGGACAGAGTCGATCGGGAGAAACTGTTCCTGCTCGGAAAAGGATGGAGAATGAGGGGCACAGATTGAAAGTGATTTGATAAAAAACATTTTCACCCAGCGAGTGGTTGGGGTCTGGAATGCTCTGTCTGGAAGTTGCTGGAAGCAGCTTCAATCGAGGCATTCACGAGGGCACTGGATAATTATTTCAATAGAAACAATGTGCAGGGGGACGGGGGAAAAGGCAGGGGGACGGGGGAAAAGGCAGGGGGACGGGGAAAAGGCAGGGGGACGGGGAAAAGGCAGGGGGACGGGGAAAAGGCAGGGGGACGGGGAAAAGGCAGGGGGACGGGGAAAAGGTAGGACGACGGGGAAAAGGCAGGGGGACGGGGAAAAGGCAGGGGGACGGGGAAAAGGCAGGGGGATGGGGAAAAGGCAGGGGGACGGGGAAAAGGCAGCGAGATGGGGGAAAAGGCAGGGGGATGGGGGGAAGGCAGGGGGACGGGGGAAAAGGCGGGGGGACGGGGGAAAAGGCGGGGGGACGGGGGAAAAGGCGGGGGGACGGGGGAAAAGGCGGGGGGACGGGGGAAAAGGCGGGGGGATGGGGGAAAAGGCGGGGGGACGGGGGAAAAGGCGGGGGGACGGGGAAAAGGCAGGGGGACGGGGGAAAAGGCGGGGGGATGGGGGAAAAGGCAGGGGGACGGGGGAAAAGGCGGGGGGACGGGGGAAAAGGCGGGGGGACGGGGGAAAAGGCGGGGGGACGGGGGAAAAGGCGGGGAGACGGGGGAAAAGGTGGGGGACGGGGGAAAAGGCGGGGGGACGGGGGAAAAGGCGGGGGGATGGGGGAAAAGGCGGGGGGACGGGGGAAAAGGCGGGGTGATGGGGAAAAGGCGGAGTGACGGGGGAAAAGGCGGGGGGACGGGGGAAAAGACCGGGGGGACGGGGGAAAAGACCGGGGGGACGGGGGAAAGGCAGGGGGTGGGGAAAGGCAGGGGAATGGGGAAAAGGCAGGGGGACGGGGGAAAAGGCAGAGGGTGGAGAAAAGGCAGGGGGTGGAGAAAAGGCAGGGGGATGGAGCAAAGACAGTTGGATGGGGAAAGGGCAGAGGTACGGGGAAAAGGCAAAAGGTGGGGAAAAAGCAGGGGGATGGGGAAAGGCAGGGGGATGAGGAAAGGCAGGGGAATGGGGAAAAGGCAGATGGACAGGGAAAAGGCAGAGGGACGGGGGAAAAGGCAGAGGGTGGGGAAAAGGCAGGGGGACAGGGAAAAGGCAGAGGGTGGGGAAAAGGCAGGGGGACGGGGAAACGGCAAGGGGATGGGGAAAAGATGCGGAAAAGGCAGGGGGATGGAGGAAAAGGCAGGGAGATGGAGGAAAAGGCGGGGGGATGGAGGAAAGGCACGGGTATGGGGGAAAAGGCGGGGGGATGGGGAGAAGGCAGGGGGACGGGGAAAAGGCAGGGCGATGGGCAAAGGCAGGGAGACTGGGGAAAGGCAGCGCGACGGGGAAAGGCAGCGAGACGGGGAAAAGGCGGAGGGACGGGGAAAAGGCAGGGGGACAGGGAAAAGGCAGGGGGACAGGGAAAAGGCAGGGGGACAGGGAAAAGGCAGGGGGATGGGGAAAAGGCAGGGGGATGGGGAAAAGGCAGGGGGATGGGGAAAAGGCAGGGAAACGGGGAAAAGGCAGGGGGATGGGGGAAAGGCAGGGGGATGGGGAAAAGGCAGGGGGATAAGGCAGGGGGACGGGGGAAAAGGCAGGGGGATGGGGGAAAGGCAGGGGCACGGGGAAAGGCAGGGGGACGGGGGAAAGGCAGGGGGACGGGGGAAAAGGCAGGGGGACGGGGAAAAGGCAGGGGGACGGGGGAAAAGGCAGGGGGATGGGGGAAAAGGCAGGGGGACGGGGGAAAAGGCGGGGGGACGGGGGAAAAGGCGGGGGGACGGGGGAAAAGGCGGGGGGACGGGGGAAAAGGTGGGGAGACGGGGGGAAAGGTGGGGGACGGGGGAAAAGGTGGGGGGACGGGGGAAAAGGCGGGGGGATGGGGGAAAAGGCGGGGGGACGGGGGAAAAGGCGGGGTGATGGGGAAAAGGCGGAGTGACGGGGGAAAAGGCGGGGGGACGGGGGAAAAGACCGGGGGGACGGGGGAAAAGACCGGGGGGAACGGGGGAAAAGACCGGGGGGACGGGGGAAAGGCAGGGGGTGGGGAAAGGCAGGGGAATGGGGAAAAGGCAGGGGGACGGGGGAAAAGGCAGAGGGTGGAGAAAAGGCAGGGGGTGGAGAAAAGGCAGGGGGATGGAGCAAAGACAGTTGGATGGGGAAAGGGCAGAGGTACGGGGAAAAGGCAGGGGAACGGGGGAAAAGGCGGGGGGAGGGGGGAAAAGGCGGGGCGACGGGAGAAAAGGCGGGGGGACGGGAGAAAAGGCGGGGGGACGGGGAAAACGCGGGGGGACGGGGAAAACGCGGGGGGACGGGGGAAAGGCAGAGGTTGGGGAAAAAGCAGGGGGAATGGGGAAAAGGCAGGGGGATGGGAGAAAAGGCAGAGGGACGGGGGCAAAGGCAAAAGGTGGGGAAAAAGCAGGGGGATGGGGAAAGGCAGGGGGATGAGGAAAGGCAGGGGATTGGGGAAAAGGCAGATGGACAGGGAAAAGGCAGAGGGACGGGGGAAAAGGCAGGGGGACGGGGGAAAAGGCAAGGGGACGGGGAAATGATGCGGAAAAGGCAGGGGGATGGAGGAAAAGGCAGGGAGATGGAGGAAAAGGCGGGGGGATGGAGGAAAGGCACGGGTATGGGGGAAAAGGCAGGGGGATGGGGAGAAGGCAGGGGGACAGGGGAAAAGGCAGGGCGATGGGCAAAGGCAGGGAGACGGGGGAAAGGCAGCGCGACGGGGAAAGGCAGCGAGACGGAGAAAAAGGCGGAGGGACGGGGAAAAGGTGGGGGGACGGGGAAAAGGCGGGGGGACAGGGCAAAGGCAGGGGGATGGGGAAAAGGCAGGGGGACGGGGAAAAGGCAGATGGACAGGGAAAAGGCAGGGGGACGAGGGAAAAGGCAGAGGGATGGGGAAAAGGCGGGGGAATGGGGCAAAGGCAGAGGGTGGGGAAAAGGCAGGAGGATGGGGCAAAGGCAGTTGGGTGGGGAAAGGGCAGAGGTACGGGGAAAAGGCAGGGGGATGGGGAAAAGGTGGGGGGAGGGGGAAAAGGCAGGGGAATGAGGGAAAAGGCGGGGGGACGGGGGAAAAGGCGGGGGGACGGGGGAAAGGCGGGGGGACGGGGGAAAAGGCGGGGGGTGGGGAAAGGCAGGCGTATGGGGAAAAGGCGGGGGGATGGGGCAAAGGCAGAGGGTGGGGAAAAGGCAGGGGGACGGGGAAAAGGCAGATGGACAGGGAAAAGGCAGGGGGACGGGGGAAAGGCAGGGGGTGGGGAAAAGGCAGGGGGATGGGGAAAAGGCAGGGGGATGGGGCAAAGGCAGAGGGTGGGAAAAAGGCAGGGGGATGGGGTAAAGGCAGTTGGATGGGGAAAGGGCAGAGGTACGGGGAAAAGGCAGGGGAACGGGGGAAAAGGCGGGGGGACGGGGGAAAAGGCGGGGGGACGGGGGAAAAGGCGGGGGGACGGGGGAAAAGGCGGGGAGACGGGGGAAAAGGCGGGGGGACGGGGGAAAAGGCGGGGGGACGGGGGAAAAGGCGGGGGGATGGGGGAAAAGGCGGGGGGACGGGGGAAAAGGCGGGGTGATGGGGAAAAGGCGGAGTGACGGGGGAAAAGGCGGGGGGACGGGGGAAAAGACCGGGGGGACGGGGGAAAAGACCGGGGGGACGGGGGAAAAGACCGGGGGGACGGGGGAAAAGACCGGGGGGACGGGGGAAAGGCAGGGGGTGGGGAAAGGCAGGGGAATGGGGAAAAGGCAGGGGGACGGGGGAAAAGGCAGAGGGTGGAGAAAAGGCAGGGGGTGGAGAAAAGGCAGGGGGATGGAGCAAAGACAGTTGGATGGGGAAAGGGCAGAGGTACGGGGAAAAGGCAAAAGGTGGGGAAAAAGCAGGGGGATGGGGAAAGGCAGGGGGATGAGGAAAGGCAGGGGAATGGGGAAAAGGCAGATGGACAGGGAAAAGGCAGAGGGACGGGGGAAAAGGCAGAGGGTGGGGAAAAGGCAGGGGGACAGGGAAAAGGCAGAGGGTGGGGAAAAGGCAGGGGGACGGGGAAACGGCAAGGGGACGGGGAAAAGATGCGGAAAAGGCAGGGGGATGGAGGAAAAGGCAGGGAGATGGAGGAAAAGGCGGGGGGATGGAGGAAAGGCACGGGTATGGGGGAAAAGGCGGGGGGATGGGGAGAAGGCAGGGGGACGGGGAAAAGGCAGGGCGATGGGCAAAGGCAGGGAGACTGGGGAAAGGCAGCGCGACGGGGAAAGGCAGCGAGACGGGGAAAAGGCGGAGGGACGGGGAAAAGGCAGGGGGACAGGGAAAAGGCAGGGGGACAGGGAAAAGGCAGGGGGACAGGGAAAAGGCAGGGGGATGGGGAAAAGGCAGGGGGATGGGGAAAAGGCAGGGGGATGGGGAAAAGGCAGGGAAACGGGGAAAAGGCAGGGGGATGGGGGAAAGGCAGGGGGATGGGGAAAAGGCAGGGGGATAAGGCAGGGGGACGGGGGAAAAGGCAGGGGGATGGGGGAAAGGCAGGGGCACGGGGAAAGGCAGGGGGACGGGGGAAAGGCAGGGGGACGGGGGAAAAGGCAGGGGGACGGGGAAAAGGCAGGGGGACGGGGGAAAAGGCAGGGGGATGGGGGAAAAGGCAGGGGGACGGGGGAAAAGGCGGGGGGACGGGGGAAAAGGCGGGGGGACGGGGGAAAAGGCGGGGAGACGGGGGGAAAGGTGGGGGACGGGGGAAAAGGCGGGGGGACGGGGGAAAAGGCGGGGGGATGGGGGAAAAGGCGGGGGGACGGGGGAAAAGGCGGGGTGATGGGGAAAAGGCGGAGTGACGGGGGAAAAGGCGGGGGGACGGGGGAAAAGACCGGGGGGACGGGGGAAAAGACCGGGGGGGAACGGGGGAAAAGACCGGGGGGACGGGGGAAAGGCAGGGGGTGGGGAAAGGCAGGGGAATGGGGAAAAGGCAGGGGGACGGGGGAAAAGGCAGAGGGTGGAGAAAAGGCAGGGGGTGGAGAAAAGGCAGGGGGATGGAGCAAAGACAGTTGGATGGGGAAAGGGCAGAGGTACGGGGAAAAGGCAGGGGAACGGGGGAAAAGGCGGGGGGAGGGGGGAAAAGGCGGGGCGACGGGAGAAAAGGCGGGGGGACGGGAGAAAAGGCGGGGGGACGGGGAAAACGCGGGGGGACGGGGAAAACGCGGGGGGACGGGGGAAAGGCAGAGGTTGGGGAAAAAGCAGGGGGAATGGGGAAAAGGCAGGGGGATGGGAGAAAAGGCAGAGGGACGGGGGCAAAGGCAAAAGGTGGGGAAAAAGCAGGGGGATGGGGAAAGGCAGGGGGATGAGGAAAGGCAGGGGATTGGGGAAAAGGCAGATGGACAGGGAAAAGGCAGAGGGACGGGGGAAAAGGCAGGGGGACGGGGGAAAAGGCAAGGGGACGGGGAAATGATGCGGAAAAGGCAGGGGGATGGAGGAAAAGGCAGGGAGATGGAGGAAAAGGCGGGGGGATGGAGGAAAGGCACGGGTATGGGGGAAAAGGCAGGGGGATGGGGAGAAGGCAGGGGGACAGGGGAAAAGGCAGGGCGATGGGCAAAGGCAGGGAGACGGGGGAAAGGCAGCGCGACGGGGAAAGGCAGCGAGACGGAGAAAAAGGCGGAGGGACGGGGAAAAGGTGGGGGGACGGGGAAAAGGCGGGGGGACAGGGCAAAGGCAGGGGGATGGGGAAAAGGCAGGGGGACGGGGAAAAGGCAGATGGACAGGGAAAAGGCAGGGGGACGAGGGAAAAGGCAGAGGGATGGGGAAAAGGCGGGGGAATGGGGCAAAGGCAGAGGGTGGGGAAAAGGCAGGAGGATGGGGCAAAGGCAGTTGGGTGGGGAAAGGGCAGAGGTACGGGGAAAAGGCAAGGGGATGGGGAAAAGGTGGGGGGAGGGGGAAAAGGCAGGGGAATGAGGGAAAAGGCGGGGGGACGGGGGAAAAGGCGGGGGGACGGGGGAAAGGCGGGGGGACGGGGGAAAAGGCGGGGGGTGGGGAAAGGCAGGCGTATGGGGAAAAGGCGGGGGGATGGGGCAAAGGCAGAGGGTGGGGAAAAGGCAGGGGGACGGGGAAAAGGCAGATGGACAGGGAAAAGGCAGGGGGACGGGGGAAAGGCAGGGGGTGGGGAAAAGGCAGGGGGATGGGGAAAAGGCAGGGGGATGGGGCAAAGGCAGAGGGTGGGAAAAAGGCAGGGGGATGGGGTAAAGGCAGTTGGATGGGGAAAGGGCAGAGGTACGGGGAAAAGGCAGGGGGATGGGGAAAAGGCGGGGGGACGGGGGAAAAGGCGGGGGGACGGGGGAAAAGGCGGGGGGACGGGGGAAAAGGCGGGGGGACGGGGGAAAAGGCGGGGGGACGGGGGAAAAGGCGGGGGGACGGGGGAAAAGGTGGGGGGACGGGAGAAAAGGCGGGGGTACGGGAGAAAAGGCGGGGGGACGGGAGAAAAGGCGGGGGGACGGGAGAAAAGGCGGGGGGACAGGGGAAAGGCAGGGGTTGGAGAAAAAGCAGGGGGAATGGGGAAAAGACAGGGGGACGGGAGAAAAGGCAGAGGGACGGGGGCAAAGGCAAAAGGTGGGGAAAAAGCAGGGGGATGGGGAAAGGCAAGGGGATGAGGAAAGGCAGGGGAATGGGGAAAAGGCAGATGGACAGGGAAAAGGCAGAGGGACGGGGGAAAAGGCAGGGGGACGGGGGAAAAGGCAGAGCGTGGGGAAAAGGCAGAGGGTGGGGAAAAGGCAGGGGGACAGGGAAAAGGCAGAGGGTGGGGAAAAGGCAGGGGGACGGGGAAACGGCAAGGGGACGGGGAAAAGATGCGGAAAAGGCAGGGGGATGGAGGAAAAGGCGGGGAGATGGAGGAAAAGGCGGGGGGATGGAGGAAAGGCACGTGTATGGGGGAAAAGGCAGGAGGACGGGGAAAAGGCAGGAGGACGGGGAAAAGGCAGGGGGATGGGGTAAAGGCAGTTGGATGGGGAAAGGGCAGAGGTACGGGGAAAAGGCGGGGGGATGGGGAAAAGGCGGGGGGATGGGGGAAAAGGCAGGGGAACGGGGGAAAAGGCGGGGGGACGGGGGAAAAGGCGGGGGGACGGGGGAAAAGGCGGGGGGACGGGGGAAAAGGCGGGGGGACGGGGGAAAAGGCGGGGGGACGGGGGAAAAGGCGGGGGGACGGGGGAAAAGGCGGGGGGACGGGGGAAAAGGCGGGGGGACGGGAGAAAAGGCGGGGGGACGGGAGAAAAGGTGCCTCACGGGAGACTGCTGAGTAAAATAAGGGCCCATGGTATTCGAGGCAAGGTACTAACATGGATTGACGATTGGCTGTCAGACAGAAGGCAGAGAGTTGGGATAAAAGGTTCTTTCTCAGAATGGCAACCGGTGACAAGTGGTGTCCCGCAGGGTTCAGTGTTGGGGCCACAGCTGTTCTCTTTATATATTAACGATCTAGATGACGGGACTGGGAGCATTCTGGCCAAGTTTGCCGATGATACAAAGATAGGTGGAGGGGCAGGTAGTATTGAGGAGGTGGGGAGGCTGCAGAAAGATTTAGACAGTTTAGGAGAGTGGTCCAAGAAGTGGCTGATGAAATTCAACGTGGGCAAGTGCGAGGTCGTACACTTTGGAAAAAAGAATAGAGGCATGGACTATTTTCTAAACGGTGACAAAATTCATAATGCTAAAGTGCAAAGGGACTTGGGAGTCCTAGTCCAGGATTCTCTAAAGGTAAACTTGCAGGTTGAGTCCGTAATTAAGAAAGCAAATGTAATGTTGTCATTTATCTCAAGAGGCTTGGAATACAAAAGCAGGGATGTACTTCTGAGGCTTTATAAAGCACTGGTTAGGCCCCATTTGGAGTACTGTGAGCAATTTTGGGCCCCACACCTCAGGAAGGACATACTGGCACTGGAGCGGGTCCAGCGGAGATTCACACGGATGATCCCAGGAATGGTAGGCCTGACATACGATGAACGTCTGAGGATCGTGGGATTATATTCATTGGAGTTTAGGAGGTTGAGGGGAGATCTGATAGAAACTTACAAGATAATGAACGGCTTAGATAGGATGGACGTAGGGAAGTTGTTTCCATTAACAGGGGAGACTAGGACGCGGGGGCACAGCCTTAGAATAAAAGGGAGTCACTTTAGAACAGAGATGAGGAGAAATTTCTTCAGCCAGAGAGTGGTGGGTCTGTGGAATTCATTGCCACAGAGGGCTGTGGAGGCCGAGACGTTGAGCGTCTTCAAGACAGAAATTGATAAATTCTTGATTTCTCGAGGAATTAGAACATAGAACATAGAACATTACAGCGCAGAACAGGCCCTTCGGCCCACGATGTTGCACCGACCAGTTAAAAAAAAAAACTGTGACCCTCCAACCTAAACCAATTTCTTTTCGTCCATGAATTAAGGGCTATGGGGAGAGAGCGGGTAAATGGAGTTGAAATCAACCATGATTGAATGGTGGAGTGGACTCGATGGGCCGAATGGCCTTACTTCCGCTCCTATGTCTTATGGTCTAAAAGGCGGGCGGATGGGGGAAAACGGGGGAAAGGCAGGGGTTGGAGAAAAAGCAGGGGGAATGGGGAAAAGACAGGGGGACGGGAGAAAAGGCAGAGGGACGGGGGCAAAGGCAAAAGGTGGGGAAAAAGCAGGGGGATGGGGAAAGGCAGGGGGATGAGGAAAGGCAGGGGAATGGGGAAAAGGCAGATGGACAGGGAAAAGGCAGAGGGACGGGGGAAAAGGCAGAGGGTGGGGAAAAGGCAGGGGGACAGGGAAAAGGCAGAGGGTGGGGAAAAGGAAGGGGGACGGGGAAACGGCAAGGGGACGGGGAAAAGATGCGGAAAAGGCAGGGGGATGGAGGAAAAGGCAGGGAGATGGAGGAAAAGGCGGGGGGATGGAGGAAAGGCACGGGTATGGGGGAAAAGGCGGGGGGATGGGGAGAAGGCAGGGGGACGGGGAAAAGGCAGGGCGATGGGCAAAGGCAGGGAGACTGGGGAAAGGCAGCGCGACGGGGAAAGGCAGCGAGACGGGGAAAAGGCGGAGGGACGGGGAAAAGGCAGGGGGACAGGGAAAAGGCAGGGGGACAGGGAAAAGGCAGGGGGACAGGGAAAAGGCAGGGGGATGGGGAAAAGGCAGGGGGATGGGGAAAAGGCAGGGGGATGGGGAAAAGGCAGGGGGATGGGGAAAAGGCAGGGAAACGGGGAAAAGGCAGGGGGATAGGGGAAAGGCAGGGGGATGGGGAAAAGGCAGGGGGATAAGGCAGGGGGACGGGGGAAAAGGCAGGGGGATGGGGGAAAGGCAGGGGGACGGGGAAAGGCAGGGGGACGGGGGAAAGGCAGGGGGACGGGGGAAAAGGCAGGGGGACGGGGGAAAAGGCAGGGGGACGGGGGAAAAGGCAGGGGGATGGGGGAAAAGGCAAGAGGACAGGAAAAAGGCAGGGGGACGGTGGAAAAGGCGGGGGGACGGGGGAAAAGGCTGGGGGACGGGAGAAAAGGCTGGGGGGACCGGGGAAAAGGCGGGGGGACCGGGGAAAAGGCGGGGGGACCGGGGAAAAGGCAGGGGTTGGGGAAAAAGCAGGGGGAATGGGGAAAAGGCAGGGGGACAGGAGAAAAGGCAGAGGGACGGGGCAAAGGCAAAAGGTGGGGAAAAAGCAGTGGGATGGGGAAAGGCAGGGGGATGAGGAAAGGCAGGGGAATGGGGAAAAGGCAGATGGACAGGGAAAAGGCAGGGGGACGGGGGAAAGGCAGAGGGTGGGGAAAAGGCAGGGGGACGGGGAAACGGCAAGGGGACGGGGAAAAGATGCGGAAAAGGCAGGGAGATGGAGGAAAAGGCGGGGGGATGGGGAGAAGGCAGGGGGACGGGGAAAAGGCAGGGCAATGGGCAAAGGCAGGGAGACGGGAGAAAGGCAGCGCGACGGGGAAAGGCAGCGAGACGGGGAAAAGGCGGAGGGACGGGGAAAAGGTGGGGGGACGGGGGAAAGGCAGGGGGACAGGGAAAAGGCAGGGGGATGGGGAAAAGGCAGGGGGATGGGGAAAAGGCAGGGGGATGGGGAAAAGGCAGGGGGATGGGGAAAAGGCAGGGGGATAGGGAAAAGGCAGGGAAACGGGGGAAAGGCAGGGGGATGGGGGAAAGGCAGGGGGATGGGGAAAAGGCAGGGGGACGGGGGAAAAGGCAGGGGGATGGGGGAAAGGCAGGGGGACGGGCGAAAGGCAGGGGGACGGGGGAAAGGCAGGGGGACGGGGGAAAAGGCAGGGGGACGGGGGAAAAGGCAGGGGGACGGGGAAAAGGCAGGGGGACGGGGGAAAAGGCAAGAGGACAGGAAAAAGGCAGGGGGACGGTGGAAAAGGCAGGGGGACAGGAAAAAGGCAGGGGGGTGGGGGAAAAGGCAGGGGTATGGGGAAAAGACAGATGGACGGGGAAAAGACAGATGGACGGGGAAAAGACAGATGGACGGGGAAAAGGCAGGGGTATGGCGGAGGGGAATGGCAGGGGGATGGCGGAGGGGAATGGCAGGGGTATGGCGGAGGGGAATGGCAGGGGTATGGGGATAGAGGTTGGGGAATTGAAGAACTGGAGCAGACACATTCGGCCAAATGGCCTCCGTCTGTGTACTATAACTATTCAAAGAACAATGAAACAGAGAAGTATAGCACAGGAATAGGCCCTTCGGCCCTCAAACCTGCGCCAATCATGATGTCCTGACTAAACTAAAACAAAACCTCCTGTCCTTACTCGGTCCGTGTCCCTCTATTCATGAAAATAAGACTGGGAAAGAGAGAGAATGAGAATCAGAGTCAATGTTAAAGGGAAGAGATAAACTTTCTACATGTAGATTGTATGTGGGTAATAGAATGTGGAGTGGGTCCTATTGGGGACAAGGGGGATGATAAACGTACATAGAAACTAGAAGCAGGAGGAGGCCATTCGGCCCTTCCAGCCTGCTCCACCATTCATTTTGATCATGGCTGATCATCAAATTCAATACCCTGATCCCCCCTTCCCCCCATATCCCTCGATCCCATTAGCCCCAAGAGCGAAATCTAATTTCTTCATGAAATCACACAATGCCTGCTGTACCTGCGCACTTATTTTCAGCGACTGATGCACGAGGACACCAAGGCTTCGTTGAGTATCCGCCTCTCTCAATTTACACCCATTCAAGTAATTGTGGAAGGGATTGTGTAGTTTTTTTAATAAAAGCTGCTTACCTGGGGGGAGCGTCCTCATTGTTTCGACCGGAGCAAGGAGGAGAGGAGCGATTAGTGTTTAAAGTAAAAAGGGATGGGAATCACTGTATTTACTTCCTTTTTCGCAGGGTTTTCTTTTTTCAGAGTGTAAGGGAAAAACGGAAGTAGGTCGGGCGCGGGGTGACCTGGGAAGAGATTGTGTAGTTTTTTTTTCAATAAGTGCGCGGGAGGTTTAAAAGCAGGCCGCACTATCCAGCGGGCAGCGTGGTAGCGGGCAACGGAGTGAGCAGGGAGCAGAGTGAGAGCTGAAGGGCTTTGGCTCAACGGGCTTCGGCGTAAACAGGCAGAGGCAGGGTAGGTTCTGTTCATCGTTCATCCAGAAATTTTAAGAAAGGGGTAATTATGAGTCCGAGGCCAATTTGTTGCTGTCGGTGTTGGATGTGGGAGTTCATGGAGTCGCCGAGCCTCCCGGAAGTCCATATCTGCGCCAGGTGTGACGAACTGCAGCTCCTGAGAGACCGCGTTAGTGGGGGGAGGGAATCGTGATGAGGTGACGGAGAGCGAGGAGGTTAGCCCGCAAATAGAGAAGGATTGTAGACAGTGTAAGAGGGAGAATAGACGGGTGATGGAGAAGGGGAGAGCTCAGACCAAAGGTTTGAGATGTGTATTTTAACGCCAGGAGTGTAGTGAATAAAGTGGATGAGCTGAGAGTGTGGATCGATGCTTGGAAGTGTGATGTGGTGGCCATTACAGAGACTTGGGGACAGGGACAGGACTGGATACTTCAGGTGCCGGGTTTCAGATGTTTCAGAAAGGACAGAGAGGGAGGCAAAAGAGAGGGGGGGAGTGGCAATGCTGATCAGGGATAGTGTCACAGCTGTAGAGAAGGTGGAAGCCGTGGAGGGATTGTCTACAGAGTCTCTGTGGGTGGAAGTTTGGAGTGGGAAGGGGTCGAATTGGACCTATAAAAGGTAAAGGTGAGAAAGTCTGTACAGAACCGGAAGAAATAGCAGAGGTGCTTAATGAATATTTTACCTCGGTATTCACGGTGGAAAAAGACCTGGGTGGTTGTACTACAGGATTGAGGCGGACTGAAAGGATTGAGTATGTGGACATTAAGAAAGAGGATGTGTTGGAAATTTTGAATGGCATCAAGATAGATAAGTCGCCGGGTCCGGATGGGATGTACCTCAGGTTACTGTGGGAGGCGAGGGAAGAGATTGCAGAGCCTCTGGCGATGATCCTTGCGTCGTTGATGGAAACGGGAGAGGTTCCGGAGGATTGGAGGATTGCGGATGTGGTTCCTATGTTCAAGAAAGGGAATAGGGATAGCGCAGGAAATTACCGACTGGTGAGTCTAACCTCAGCGGTTGGTAAGTTGTAGAACATAGAACATAGAAAGCCACAGCACAAACAGGCCCTTCGGCCCACAAGTTGCGCTGATCATATCCCTACCTCTAGGCCTATCTATAGCCCTCAATCAAGTTGATGGAGAAGATCCTGAGGGACAGGATTTATGAACATTTAGAGAAGTTTAGTATGCTCAAAAGTAGTCAGCACGGCTTTGTCAAAGGCAAATCGTGCCTTACGAGCCTGGTGGAGTTCTTTGAAAATGTGATGAAACACATTGACAAAGGAAAAGCGGTAGATGTAGTTTACATGGACTTCCGCAAGGCCTTCGATAAGGTCCCCCATGCAAGACTTCTCGAGAAAGTGAGAGGGCATGGGATCCAAGGGGCTGTTCCCTTATGGATTCAGAACTGGCTTGCCTGCAGAAGGCAGAGAGTGGTTGTAGACGGGTCTTTTTCTGAATGGAGGTCGGGCACCAGTGGAGTGCCCCAGGGATCTGTTCTGGGACTGAACCTTGGGAAATGTTGGGAAATGAACCGGGCCAAGTGTTAGATTTGGTTGTGGGAGAGCACTTTGGAGATAGTGACCACAATTCGGTGTCTTTTGTTATTGCAATGGAGAGGGATAGGGCCATACGGCAGGGCAAGGTTTACAATTGGGGGAGAGGTAATTATGATGCGATTAGGCAAGAATTAGGGGGCATACGATGGGAACAGAAACTGTCAGGGAAAGGCACGAATGAAAAGTGGAACTTTTTCAAGGAACAAATACTGGATGTCCTTGATAGGTATGTCCCTGTCAGGCAGGGAGGAAATGGCCGAGTGAGGGAACCATGTTTCACCAAAGAGGTGGAATGTCTTGTGAAAAGGAAGAGGGAAGCTTATGTAGGGATGAGGAAACAAGGTTCAGATGGCTAGATTGAGGGTTACAAGTTAGCAAGGAATGAGCTGAAAAAGGGGTTTAGGAGAGCTAGGAGGGGACACGAGATGTCCTTGGCGGGTCGGATCAAGGAAAACCCCAAGGCTTTTTACTCTTATGTGAGGAATAAAAGAATGACCAGGGTGAGGTTAGGGCCGGTCAAGGACAGTAGTGGGAACTTGTGTATGGAGTCAGTAGAGATAAGCGAAGTGATGAATGAATACTTTTCTTCAGTGTTCACCAAGGAGAGGGGCCATGTTTTTGAGGAAGAGAAGGTGTTACAGGCTAATAGGCTGGAGGAAATAGATGTTCGGAGGGAGGATGTCCTGGCAGTTTTGAATAAACTGAAGGTCGATAAGTCCCCTGGGCCTGATGAAATATATCCTAGGATTCTTTGGGAGGCAAGGGATGAGATTGCAGAGCCTTTGGCTTTGATCTTTGGGTCCTCGCTGTCCATGGGGATGGTGCCAGAGGACTGGAGAGTGGCGAATATTGTTCCTCTGTTTAAGAAAGGGAATAGAAATGACCCTGGTAATTATAGACCGGTTAGTCTGACTTCGGTGGTTGGTAAATTGATGGAAAAGGTCCTTAGGGATGGGATTTACGACCATTTAGAAAGATGCGGATTAATCCGGGATAGGCAGCGCGGATTAATGAAGGGCAAGTCGTGCCTCACAAATTTGATTGAATTTTTTGAGGAGGTAACTAAGTGTGTTGATGAAGGTAGGGCAGTTGATGTCATATACATGGATTTTAGTAAGGCGTTTGATAAGGTCCCCCATGGTCGGCTTATGATAAAAGTAAGGAGGTGTGGGATAGAGGGAAAGTTGGCCGATTGGATAGGTAACTGGCTATCTGATCGAAGACAGAGGGTGGTGGTGGATGGAAAATTTTCGGATTGGAGGCTGGTTGCTAGCGGAGTGCCGCAGGGATCAGTGCTTGGTCCTCTGCTCTTTGTGATTTTTATTAATGACTTAGAGGAGGGGGCTGAAGGGTGGATCAGTAAATTTGCTGATGACACCAAGATTGGTGGAGTAGTGGATGAGGTGGAGGGCTGTTGTAGGCTGCAAAGAGACATAGATAGGATGCAAAGCTGGGCTGAAAAATGGCAAATGGAGTTTAACCCTGATAAATGTGAGGTGATTCATTTTGGTAGGACTAATTTAAATGTGGATTACAGGGTCAAAGGTAGGGTTCTGCAGACTGTGGAGGAACAGAGAGATCTTGGGGTCCATGTCCACAGATCTCTAAAGGTTGCCACTCAAGTGGATAGAGCTGTGAAGAAGGCCTATAGTGTGTTAGCTTTTATTAACAGGGGGTTGGAGTTTAAGAGCCGTGGGGTTATGCTGCAACTGTACAGGACCTTGGTGAGACCACATTTGGAATATTGTGTGCAGTTCTGGTCACCTCACTATAAGAAGGATGTGGAAGCGCTGGAAAGAGTGCAGAGGAGATTTACCAGGATGCTGCCTGGTTTGGAGGGTAGGTCTTCTGAGGAAAGTTTGAGGGAGCGAGGGCTCTTCTCTCTGGAGTGGAGGAGGCTGAGGTGAGACTTGATAGAGGTTTATAAAATGATGAAGGGGATAGATAGAGTGAACGTTCAAAGACTATTTCCTCGGGTGGATGGAGCTATTACAAGGGGGCATAACTATAGGGTTCGTGGTGGGAGATATAGGAAGGATATCAGAGGTAGGTTCTTTACGCAGAGAGTGGTTGGGATGTGGAATGGACTGCCTGCAGTGATAGTGGAGTCAGAGACTTTAGGAACATTTAAGTGGTTATTGGATAGGCACATGGAGCACACCAGGATGATAGGGAGTGGGAGAGCTTGATCTTGGTTTCAGATAAAGCTCAGCACAACATCGTGGGCAGAAGGGCCTGTTCTGTGCTGTACTGTTCTATGTACTATGACCCTTGCTGTTTGTCATTTTCATAAATGACCTGGATGAGGAAGTGGAGGGATGGGTTGGTAAGTTTGCCGCAACACGAAGATTGATGGTGTTGTGGACAGGTTGGAGAGATGTCAGACGCTGCAGCATGACATAGATAGGATGCAAGACTGGGCAGAGAAGTGGCAGATGGACTTCAACCTGGATAAATGTGTCGTGGTCCATTTTGGCAGGTCAAATGAGATGAAGGAGTATAATATCAAGGGGAAGACTCTTAGCAGTGTAGAGGATCAGAAGGACCTTGGGATCTGGGTCCATAGGACTCTTAAACCGGCCTCGCAGGTAGAGGAGGTGGTTAGGAAGGCGTATGGTGTGCTGGCCTTTATCAATCGAGGGATTGAGTTTAGGAGTCCGGGGATAATGATGCAGCTTCATAAGACCCTCGTCAGACCCCACTTGGGAGTACTGCGCTCAGTTCTGGTCGCCTCATTACAGGAGGGATGTTGAAATGATTGAAAGGGTGCAGAGAAGATTTACAAGGATGTTGCCTGGATTGGAACAAAGAACAAAGAACAATACAGCACAGGAACAGGCCATTTGGCCCTCCATGCCCGCGCCGCTTCCTGGTACAAACTAGACCATTCTTTTGTATCCCTCCATTCCCACTCCATTTATATGGCTATCTAGATAAGTCTTAAACGTTCCCAGTGTGTCCGCCTCCACCACCTTGCCCGGCGGCGCGTTCCACGCCCTCACCACCCTCTGTGTAAAATACATCCTTCTGATATCCGTGTTAAACCTCCCCGCCCTCACCTTGAACCTATGACCCCTCGTGAACGTCACCACCGACCTGGGAAAAAGCTTCCCCCCGTTCACCCTATCTATGCCTTCCATAATTTTATACACCTCTATTAGGTCACCCCTCATCCTCCATCTTTCCAGTGAGAACAACCCCAGTTTACCCAATCTCTCCTCATAACTAAGCCCCTCCATACCAGGCAGCATCCTGGTAAACTTCCTCTGTACTCTCTCCAAACCCTCCACGTCCTTCTGGTAGTGTGGTGACCAGAACTAGGCGCAGTATTCCAAATGCGGCCGAACCAACGTTCTATACAACTGCAACATCAGACCCCAACTTTTATACTCTATGCCCCGTCCTATAAAGGCAAGCATGCCATATGCCTTCTTCACCACCTTCTCCACCTGTGACGTCACCTTCAAGGATCTGTGGACTTGCACACCCAGGTCCCTCTGCGTATCTACACCCTTTATGGTTCTGCCATTTATCGTATAGCTCCCCCCTACATTAGTTCTACCAAAATGCATCACTTCACATTTATCAGGATTGAACTCCATCTGCCATTTCTTTGCCCAAATTTCCAGCCTATCTATATCCTTCTGTAGCCTCTGACAATGTTCCTCACTATCTGCAAGTCCAGCCATTTTCATGTCGTCTGCAAACTTACTGATCACCCCAGTTACACCTTCTTCCAGGTCGTTTATATGAATCGCAAACAGCAGAGGTCCAAATACAGAGCCCTGCGGAACACCACCAGTCACAGGCATCCAGCCGGAGAAAGACCCTTCCACTACCACCCTCTGTCTTCTGTGACCAAGCCAGTTCTCCACCCATCTAGCCACCTCCCCCTTTATCCCATGAGATCCAACCTTTTGCACCAACCTACCATGAGGGACCTGTTCAAACGCTTGACTAAAGTCCATATAGATGACATCCACGGCCCTTCCCTCGTCAACCATTCTGGTCACTTCTTCAAAAAACTCCACCAGGTTAGTGAGGCATGACCTCCCTCTCACAAAACCATGCTGACTATCGTTAATGAGTTTATTCCTTTCTAAATGCGCATACATCCTATCGCTAAGAATCCTCTCCAACAACTTCCCAACCACGGACGTCAAGCTCACCGGCCTATAAGTTCCCGGGTTATCCTTCCTACCCTTCTTAAATAACCGGACCACATTAGCTATCCTCCAATCCACTGGGACCTCACCTGTGTCCAGTGACGAGACAAAGATTTGCGTCAGAGGCCCAGCAATTTCATCTCTCGTCTCCCGGAGCAGCCTTGGATAGATTCCATCAGGCCCTGGGGATTTGTCAGTCTTAATATTCCCTACAAAACCTAACATTTCCACCCTTGTAATGGAGATTTTCTCTAACGGGTCAACACTCCCCTCCGAGACACTCCCAGTCAACACATCCCTCTCCTTTGTGAATACCGACGCAAAGTATTCATTTAGGATCTCCCCTACTTCTTTGGGCTCCAAGCATAATTCCCCACTTTTGTCCCTGAGAGGTCGGATTTTTTTCCTGACAACCCTTTTGTTCCGAACGTATGAATAAAATGCCTTGGGATTCTCCTTAATCCTGTCTGCCATGAACATTTCGTGACCCCTTTTTGCCCTTCTAATTCCCCGTTTGAGTTCTTTCCTACTTTCTTTGGATTCCTCCAGAACTTCCTCCATTTTAGCTGCCTGGACCTAACGTACGCCTCTCTTTTCTTTTTGACCAATCCCTCAATTTCCCTGGTTATCCTCGGTTCTCGAATCCTACCCTTCCTATCCTTCTTTTTTACAGGCACATGCCTATCCTGCAGCCCTAACAACTGTTCCTTAAAAGACTCCCACATGCCAGATGTGGATTTACCCTCAAACAGCCTCTCCCAATCAACAGCTGCCAACTTCTGCCTAATCCCACTAAAGTTAGCCTTCCCCCAATCCAACACCTTACCCTTGGGACACCACTCATCCTTTTCCATCACTATCCTAAAGCTAACAGAATTGTGGTCACTATTTGCCACATGTTCCCCTACCGAAACTTTGAAAACCTGACCGGGCTCATTCCCCAGTACTAGGTCCAGTATAGCCCCCTCTCTAGTCGTAATATTGACTAATATTGACTGGAATTGTTATAGCTCTAGCTCGTTAGAGGGGTCAGTTTTTGTTCAAAGCGTGCAGGAAGGTTTTTTGACTCAGTATGTAGACAGGCCAACTAGAGGTGAGGCTATATTGGATCTGGTGCTGGGAAATGAGCCAGACCAGGTGCTAGACTTGGAAGTTGGTGTGCATTTTGGTGATAGTGACCACAATTCGGTTACGTTCACCTTAGTGATGGAAAGGGATAGGCATGAACCTCGGGCCAGTGGTTTTAGCTGGGGGAAGGGTAATTATGAGGCTATTAGGAGAGAATTAGGAAACATAGGTTGGACTAGGAGATTACAGGGACTGGGAACGTCCGACATGTGGAGTTTTTTCAAGGAGCAGCTACTGCGAGTCTGTGATAGGTATGTCCCTGTCAGGCAAGGAGGAATTGGTAGGGCTAGGGAACCGTGGTGCACCAAAAAAGTTTCTTTGTTGGTTAAAAAGAAAAAGGAGGCTTATGTTCGGATGAGACGTGAGCACTCGGGTAGTGCACTAGAAAGCTTTAGATTGGCTAAGAGGGAGTTGAAGAGCGAGCTTAGAAGGGCTAAAAGGGGACATGAGAAGACTTTGGCGGATAGGGTTAAAGAGAATCCTAAGGCGTTCTATAGGTATGTCAAGAACAGAAGGTTGGTTAGGGCAAGTTTAGGGCCAGTTATAGATGGCAGAGGGAAGTTATGTGTGGAACCGGAGGAGATTGGTGAAGCATTGAACCAATATTTCTCTTCGGTGTTCACGCAAGGGGACATGAATATAGCTGAGGAGGACACTGGGTTGCAAGGGAGTAGAATAGACAGTATTACAGTTGATAAGGAGGATGTGCAGGATATTCTGGAGGGTCTGAAAATAGATAAATCCCCTGGTCCGGATGGGATTTATCCAAGGATTCTCTGGGAGGCAAGAGAAGTGATTGCAGAGCCTCTGGCTCTGATCTTCAGGTCGTCGTTGGCCTCTGGTATAGTACCAGAAGATTGGAGGTTAGCGAATGTTGTCCCATTGTTTAAGAAGGGGAACAGAGACTTCCCCGGGAATTATAGACCGGTGAGTCTCACTTCTGTTGTCGGCAAGATGTTGGAAAAAATTATAAGGGATAGGATTTATAGTTATTTGGAGAGTAATGAATTGATAGGTGATAGTCAGCATGGCTTTGTGGCAGGTAGGTCGTGCCTTACTAACCTTATTGAGTTTTTTGAGAAAGTGACCAAGGAGGTGGATGGGGGCAAGGCAGTGGACGTGGTATATATGGATTTTAGTAAGGCGTTTGATAAGGTTCACCATGGTAGGCTTCTGCAGAAAATGCAGATGTATGGGATTGGGGGTGATCTAGGAAATTGGATCAGGAATTGGCTAGCGGATAGGAAACAGAGGGTGGTGGTTGATAGTAAATATTCATCATGGAGTGCGGTTACAAGTGGTGTACCTCAGGGATCTGTTTTGGGGCCACTGCTGTTTGTAATATTTATTAATGATCTGGATGAGGGTATAGTTGGGTGGATTAGCAAATTTGCTGATGACACCAAAGTCGGTGGTGTGGTAGACAGTGAGGAAGGGTGTCGTAGTTTGCAGGAAGACTTAGACAGGTTGCAAAGTTGGGCCGAGAGGTGGCGGATGGAGTTTAATGCGGAGAAGTGTGAGGTAATTCACTTTGGTAGGAATAACAGATGTGTTGAGTATAGGGCTAACGGGAGGACTTTGAATAGTGTGGAGGAGCAGAGGGATCTAGGTGTATGTGTGCATAGATCCCTGAAAGTTGGGAATCAAGTAGATAAGGTTGTTAAGAAGGCATATGGTGTCTTGGCGTTTATTGGTAGGGGGATTGAATTTAGGAGTCGTAGCGTTATGTTGCAACTGTACACAACTCTGGTGCGGCCGCACTTGGAGTACTGTGTGCAGTTCTGGTCCCCACATTACAGGAAGGATGTGGAGGCTTTGGAGAGGGTGCAGAGGAGGTTTACCAGGATGTTGCCTGGTATGGAGGGGAGATCCTATGAGGAGAGGCTGAGGGATTTGGGATTGTTTTCGCTGGAAAGGCGGCGGCTAAGAGGGGATCTTATTGAAACATATAAGATGATTAGAGGTTTAGATAGGGTGGATAGTGATAGCCTTTTTCCTCTGATGGAGAAATCCAGCACGAGGGGGCATGGCTTTAAATTGAGGGGGGGTAGTTATAGAACCGATGTCAGGGGTAGGTTCTTTACCCAGAGGGTGGTGAGGGATTGGAATGCCCTGCCAGCATCAGTAGTAAATGCGCCTAGTTTGGGGGCGTTTAAGAGATCCGTAGATAGGTTCATGGACGAAAGGAAATTGGTTTAGGTTGGAGGGTCACAGTTTTTTTTTTAACTGGTCGGTGCAACATCGTGGGCCGAAGGGCCTGTTCTGCGCTGTAATGTTCTATGTTCTATGTTCTATGTTCTACTATCAACATATTGTTCCAAAGAACCTTCCTGTACGCATTTTACAAATTCCTTCCCATTCAGAGTCCCAGCCCTTCACGATTTCCAGTCTATACCAGGGAAATTGAAGTCTCCCACGACAACAACCCTATTTTTCCTGCACCTATCCATTATCTCCTGACATATCCGTTCTTCCACTTCCCTTGGGCTGTTGGGGGGCCTGTAGTATACCCCCAACATAGTGACTGCGCCCTTCCTGTTTCTGAGCTCCACCCAGAGTGACTCGTTACACGACCCTTCTGAATTGTCCTCCCTCTGCACCGCTGTAATATGCTCTCCAACTAATACTGCTACTCCCCCACCTCTTTTGGCCCCTCCTCTGTCTCGCCTCAAACACTTGTACTCCGGAATATTCAGTTGCCAGTCCTATCCCTCTTTCAACCAAGTCTCTGTCACCGCAACCACATCCAAATTCCTCGTAAGCATTAAGGCCCTAAGTTCGTCTGTCATTGGGTGGCATGGCTTATGAGGATAGGTTGAGGAAGCTCGGTCTTTTCTCCTTGGAGAGACGAAGGATGAGAGGTGACCTGATAGAGGTGTACAAGATGTTGAGAGGTATAGATCGGGTGGATTCTCGGAGGATTCTCATGTTCTATGGTCTATGATAACTTTGCTGGGTGTTTTCTCCAGGCCGCCCAATAGTAACAGGGATGTTGAGGAGCAGATAGGGCAACAGATCCTGGAGAGATGTAGTAATAACAGGGTTACATAGAACATAGAAAAACTACAGCACAAACATGCCCTTCGGCCCACAAGTTGCGCCGGTCGTGTCCCTCCCTTCCTTGGCTTATGAATAGACTTACCTATAACCCTCAATCCTATTAAGTCCCATGTACTCATCCAGAAGTCTCTTACAAGACCCTATCGAGTTTGCCTCCACCACCACTGATGGCAGCTGATTCCACTCACCCACCACCCTCTGAGTGAAAAACTTACCCCTGACATCTCCTCTGTACCTACTCCCCAGCACCTTAAACCTGTGTCCTCTCGTAGGAACCATTTCAGCCCTGGGAAAAAGCCTCCGAGAATCCACCTGATCTATACCTCTCAACATCTTGTAAACCTCTATCAGGTCACCTCTCATCCTTCGTCTCTCCAAGGAGAAAAGACCGAGCTCCCTCAACCTATCCTCATAAGGCACACCACCCAATCCAGGCAACAACCTTGTAAATCTCCTCTGCACCCTTTCTATGGCTTCCACATCCTTTCTGTAAAGAGGCGACCAGAACTGGGCACAGTACCCCAGGTGGGGTCTGACAGGGGTCTTATAAAGCTGCATCATTATCCCCTGACTCCTAACCCAATCCCTCGATTGATGAAGGCTAGCACACCATACACCTTCTTAACCACCTCCTCCACCTGCGAGGCCGATTTTAGAGTCCGATGGACCCGGACCCCAAGGTCCTTCTGATCCTCTACACTGCTCAGAGTCTTACCCCTGATATTATACTCCTTCATTCCATTTGACCTGCCAAAATGGACCACTGCACATTTATCCGGGTTGAAGTCCATCTGCTACTTCTCCACCTAGTCTTGCATCCTATCTATGTCCCTCTGCAGCTTCTGACATCCCTCCAAACCATCCACAACACCACTAACCTTCGTGTCATCGGCAAACTTGCCAACCTATCCCTCCACTTCCTCATCCAGGTCATTTATGAAAATGACAAACAGCAAGGGTCCCAGAACAGATCCCTGGGGCACTCCACTGGTGACCGACCTCCATTCAGGAAAAGACCCATCTACAACCACTCTCTGCCTCCTTTGGGCAAGCCAGTTCTGGATCCACAAGCGAACAGCTCCTTGGATCCCATGCCCTCTCACTTTCTCGAGACGTCTTGCGTGGGGGACCTTATCGAATGCCTTGCTGAAGTCCATGTAAACCACATCTACCGCTTTTCCTTCATCAATGTGTTTAGTCACATTTTCAAAGAACTCCACCAGGCTCGTAAAGCACGATTTGCCTTTGACAAAGCCGTGCTGACTACTTTTGAGCATATTAAACCTCTCTAAATGTTCATAAATCCTGTCCCTCAGGATCTTCTCCATCAACTTACCAACCACTGAGGTTAGACTCACCGGTCGGTAATTTCCTGGGCTATCCCTATTCCCTTTCTTGAATATAGGAACCACATCCGCAATCCTCCAATCCTCCGGCACCTCTCCCATCTCCATCGACGACGCAAAGATCATCGCCAGAGGCTCTGCAATCTCTTCCCTCGCCTCCCACAGTAACCTGGGGTACATCCCATCCGGACCCGGCGACTTATCTATCCCGATGCTATTCAAAATTTCCAACACATCCTCTTTCTTAATGTCCACAAATTCAAGCTTCTCAATCCGCCGCAATCCTGTAGAACATAGAACATAGAAAGCCACAGCACAAACAGGCCCTTCGGCCCACAGGTTGCGCCGATCACATCCCCACCTCTAGGCCTATCTATAGCCCTCAATCCCATTAAATCCCATGTACTCATCCAGAAGTCTCTTAAAAGACCCCAACGAGTTTGCCTCCACCACCACCGACGTCAGCCGATTCCACTCACCCACCACCCTCTGAGTGAAAAACTTACCCCTGACATCTCCTCTGTACCTACCCCCCAGCACCTTAAACCTGTGTCCTCTCGTAGCAACCATTTCAGCCCTTGGAAATAGCCTCTGAGAGTCTACCCTATCCAGACCTCTCAACATCTTGTAAACCTCTATCAGGTCACCTCTCATCCTTCGTCTCTCCAGGGAGAAGAGACCAAGCTCCCTCAACCTATCCTCATAAGGCATGCCCCCCAATCCAGGCAACATCCTTGTAAATCTCCTCTGCACCCTTTCAATGGCTTCAACATCTTTCCTGTAATGAGGTGACCAGAACTGCGCGCAGTACTCCAAGTGGGGTCTAACCAGGGTCCTATAAAGCTGCAGCATTATCTCCCGACTCCTAAACTCAATCCCTCGATTAATGAAGGCCAGTACGCCTTCTTGACCGCATCCTCCACCTGCGAGGCCGATTTAAGAGTCCTATGGACCCGGACCCCAAGGTCCTTCTGATCCTCTACACTGCTAAGAATGGTACCCTTCATATTATACTGCTGCTTCATCCCATTGGATCTGCCAAAATGGATCACCACACACTTATCCGGGTTGAAGTCCATCTGCCACTTCTCCGCCCAGTCTTGCATTCTATCTATGTCTCGCTGCAACTTCTGACATCCCTCCAAACTATCCACAACACCACCTACCTTGGTGTCGTCAGCAAACTTACCAACCCATCCCTCCACTTCCTCATCCAGGTCATTTATGAAAATGACAAACAGCAAGGGTCCCAGAACAGATCCCTGGGGCACTCCACTGGTCACTGACCTCCATGCAGAGAAAGACCCCTCCACAGCCACTCTCTGCCTTCTGCAGGCAAGCCAGTTCTGGATCCACAAGGCAACAGCCCCTTGGATCCCATGCCCTCTCACTTTCTCAAGAAGTCTTGCATGGGGGACCTTATCGAACGCCTTGCTGAAGTCCATATAGACCACATCCACCGCTCTTCCTTCCTCAATGTGTTTGGTCACATTTTCAAAGAACTCAACCAGGCTCGTAAGGCACGACCTGCCCTTGACAAAGCCGTGCTGACTACTTTTGATCATACTAAACTTCTCTAGATGATCATAAATCCTGTCTCTCAGGATCCTCTCCATCAACTTACCAACCACTGAGGTTAGACTCACCGGTCGGTAATTTCCCGGGCTGTCCCTGTTCCCTTTCTTGAATATAGGGACCACATCTGCAATCCTCCAATCCTCCGGAACCTCTCCCGTCTCCATCGACGATGCAAAGATCATCGCCAAAGGCTCCGCAATCTCCTCCCTTGCCTCCCACAGTAACCTGGGGTACATCCCATCCGGTCCCGGCGACTTACCAACCTTGATGCCATTCAGTAGTTCCAACACATCCTCTTTCTTTATGTCCACATGCTCGATCCTTTCTGTCCACCGCAAACCAGCAGTACAACCACCCAGATCCCTTTCCACCGTGAATACCGAGGTAAAGTATTCATTAAGCAGCTCCGCCATTTCTAACGGTTCCGCACAAACTTTTCCCCCTTCACCTTTTAAGGGTCCTATGCCTTCACATCTCATCCTTTTACTCTTTACATATTTGTAGAAAGCCTTGGGGTTCTCCTTAATCTTACCCGCCAAGGCCTTCTCATGACCCCTTCTCGCTCTCCTAATTTCCTTCTTAAGCTCCTTCCTACATCCCGTATACTCCTCTAAATCCTTAACACCTCCTAGCTCTCTGAACCTTCTGTACGCCTCTCTTTTCTTATTCACCAGGTTCATCACAACCTTCGTGCACCACGGTTCCCGTACCCTACCAACACCCCCCTGTCTCATCGGAACGTTGTCATGCAGAGCTCCAGACAAACATTCCTTGAAAATCCTCCACTTTCCTTCGGTACTTTTCCCCAAGAATGCCTCCTTCCAATTTACCCGTCTAATTTCCTCCCTGATGACACTGTATTTCCCTTTACTCCAGAGAAACACTTTCCTAGCCTGCCTGATCCTATCTCTTTCCAATGCTATCATGAAGGAGATAGAATTATGATCGCTATCCCCAAGATGCTCACCCACCGAGAGATCCTCCACCTGTCCAGGTTCATTAGCCAGCACCAGATCAAGTACAGCCTCTCCTCTAGTAGGCTTATCCACATACTGTGTCAGGAAACTCTCCTGGACACACCTAACAAACTCCTCTCCATCCAAACCCCTAGCCCTAGGGATATTCCAATCTATGTTTGGGAAATTAAAATCTCCCATCACGACAACTCTGTTATTCCTACATCTCTCCAGGATCTGTTTCCCCATCTGCTCCTCAACATCTCTGTTACTATTGGGCGGCCTATAGAAAACACCCAGCAACGTTACCGACCCCTTCCTGTTCCTAACCTCCACCCACAGAGACTCCGTAGTCAATCCCTCCACGGCGTCCACCTTCTCTACAGCCGTGACACTATCCCTGATCAACAGTGCCACTCCCCCCCCTCTCTTGCCTCCCTCCCTGTCCTTCCTGAAACATCTAAAACCCGGCACCTGAAGCACCCAGTCCTGTCCCTGAGACATCCAAGTCTCCGTAATGGCCACCACATCACAATTCGAAGCAGCAATCCACGCTCTAAGCTCATCCACTTTATTCACTACACTCCTGGCATTAAAATAGACACATCTCAGACCTTCAGCCTGAGCACTTCCCTTCTCCATCACTCGTCTAACCTCCCTCTTACCCTGTTTACATTCCTTATCTATTTGCGAGCTAACCTCCTCGCTCTCAGTCCCCTCATTTCGATTCCCTCCCCCCAACCTTTCTAGTTTAAAGTCTCTCCAGTAGCCTTAGCCAACCTTCCCGCCAGGATATTGGTCCCCCTGGGATTCAAGTGCCACCCGTCTTTTTTAAACAGGTCACACCTGCCCCAAAAGACGTCCCAATGATCCAAGTACCCAAATCCTTGTCCCTTGCTCCAGTCCCTCAGCCACGCATTCATTCTCCACCGATTCCTGTTCTCACTCTCCCGCGGCACAGGCAGCAATCCCGAGATTACTACCTTTGCATTCCTCTTTCTCAGCTGTCTACCTAACTCCCTATATTCTCTTTTCATGACCCCTTCCCTCTTCCTACCTATGTCAGCAGTACCTATATGCATCACGACCTTCGGCTCCTCTCCCTCCCCCTTCAGGATTTCTGGGACTCGACCAGAGACATCCCGGACCCCTGCACCAGGGAGGCAAACCACCATCCGAGAGTCCCGTCTTTGTCCGCAAAAACGCCTATCTGACCCACTCACCGTAGAGTCCCCAATTAGCACTACCCTCCTTTCCTTACCCTTTTGCACTACTGGGCCAGGCTCAGCTCCAGAGACACTGCCACCGCTGCTTCCCCCAGGTGGGCTGTCCACCCCAGTAGTACTCAGACAGGAGTACTTATTATTAAGGGGCACATCCACCGGGGTGCTCACCATCAACCGAGCTTTCTCCTTCCTCACTGTTACCCAGTTACCCTCCTCCCGTGGTCCCGGTGTGACCACCTGCCGATAGCTCCTGTCAATGACCTCCTCACTATCCCTAACCCGGCGAAGGTCCTCGAGCTGCAATTCCAGTTCCCTAACATGGTCCCTTAGGAACCGCAGCTCAACACACCCAGCACAGATATGGTCGTCCGGGAGGCTAGGAGCCTCCAGGACCTCCCACATCCTACATTGGGAACAACATACTGGCCTCACACTCATAATTGCCCCTTTAAACACACAGGGAAAAAAAAGTGAATGAAAATTTTAAACTTACCTTTCCTCCTCCTGTTTTCTCCAAAGCCCTGCTCTCACTGGGTCTTTTTTTTAGGTTCGAGGAGGAGGGAGGGTGGGATACTCATTGCGTCTTGGAAGTGCAGCAGAGAGGGAGAGATTCGCGAGAGGAGTGCTGCGGGTAAGCGCTGTTATTTTTAACTTACTTTTTCGCGGGTTTTTTCTTTAAAAATATCTAAACCCGGAAGTGGTCGCGCAGGGAGGTCTGGGAGAGAGAGATTTTTTTTTTTTCCCCAATAAATTGGAACAGAGAGGAATCCCACTTGTAGAGTATCCCACCCTCCCTCCTCCTCTAACCTAAAAAAAAAGACCCAGTGAGAGCAGGGCTTTGGAGAAAACAGGAGGAGGAAAGGTAAGTTTAAAATTTTCATTCACTTTTTTTTTCCCTGTGTGTTTAAAGGGGCAATTATGAGTGTGAGGCCAGTATGTTGTTCCCAATGTAGGATGTGGGAGGTCCTGGAGGCTCCTAGCCTCCCGGACGACCATATCTGTGCTGGGTGTGTTGAGCTGCGGTTCCTAAGGGACCATGTTAGGGAACTGGAATTGCAGCTCGAGGACCTTCGCCGGGTTAGGGATAGTGAGGAGGTCATTGACAGGAGCTATCAGCAGGTGGTCACACCGGGACCACGGGAGGAGGGTAACTGGGTAACAGTGAGGAAGGAGAAAGCTCGGTTGATGGTGAGCACCCCGGTGGATGTGCCCCTTAATAATAAGTACTCCTGTCTGAGTACTACTGGGGTGGACAGCCCACCTGGGGGAAGCAGCGGTGGCAGTGTCTCTGGAGCTGAGCCTGGCCCAGTAGTGCAAAAGGGTAAGGAAAGGAGGGTAGTGCTAATTGGGGACTCTACGGTGAGGGGGTCAGATAGGCGTTTTTGCGGACACAGACGGGACTCTCGGATGGTGGTTTGTCTCCCTGGTGCAGGGGTCCGGGATGTCTCTGGTCGAGTCCCAGAAATCCTGAAGGGGGAGGGAGAGGAGCCGAAGGTCGTGATGCATATAGGTACTGCTGACATAGGTAGGAAGAGGGAAGGGGTCATGAAAAGAGAATATAGGGAGTTAGGTAGACAGCTGAGAAAGAGGAATGCAAAGGTAGTAATCTCGGGATTGCTGCCTGTGCCGCGGGAGAGTGAGAACAGGAATCGGTGGAGAATGAATGCATGGCTGAGGGACTGGAGCAAGGGACAAGGATTTGGGTACTTGGATCATTGGGACGTCTTTTGGGGCAGGTGTGACCTGTTTAAAAAAGACGGGTGGCACTTGAATCCCAGGGGGACCAATATCCTGGCGGGAAGGTTGGCTAAGGCTACTGGAGAGACTTTAAACTAGAAAGGTTGGGGGGAGGGAATCGAAATGAGGGGACTGAGAGCGAGGAGGTTAGCTCGCAAATAGATAAGGAATGTAAACAGGGTAAGAGGGAGGTTAGACGAGTGATGGAGAAGGGAAGTGCTCAGGCTGAAGGTCTGAGATGTGTCTATTTTAATGCCAGGAGTGTAGTGAATAAAGTTGGTGAGCTTAGAGCGTGGATTGCTGCTTCGAATTGTGATGTGGTGGCCATTACGGAGACTTGGATGTCTCAGGGACAGGACTGGGTGCTTCAGGTGCCGGGTTTTAGATGTTTCAGGAAGGACAGGGAGGGAGGCAAGAGAGGGGGGGGAGTGGCACTGTTGATCAGGGATAGTGTCACGGCTTTAGAGAAGGTGGACGCCGTGGAGGGATTGACTACGGAGTCTCTGTGGGTGGAGGTTAGGAACAGGAAGGGGTCGGTAACGTTGCTGGGTGTTTTCTATAGGCCGCCCAATAGTAACAGAGATGTTGAGGAGCAGATGGGGAAACAGATCCTGGAGAGATGTAGGAATAACAGAGTTGTCATGATGGGAGATTTTAATTTCCCAAACATAGATTGGAATATCCCTAGGGCTAGGGGTTTGGATGGAGAGGAGTTTGTTAGGTGTGTCCAGGAGAGTTTCCTGACACAGTATGTGGATAAGCCTACTAGAGGAGAGGCTGTACTTGATCTGGTGCTGGCTAATGAACCTGGACAGGTGGAGGATCTCTCGGTGGGTGAGCATCTTGGGGATAGCGATCATAATTCTATCTCCTTCATGATAGCATTGGAAAGAGATAGGATCAGGCAGGCTAGGAAAGTGTTTCTCTGGAGTAAAGGGAAATACAGTGTCATCAGGGAGGAAATTAGACGGGTAAATTGGAAGGAGGCATTCTTGGGGAAAAGTACCGAAGGAAAGTGGAGGATTTTCAAGGAATGTTTGTCTGGAGCTCTGCATGACAACGTTCCGATGAGACAGGGGGGTGTTGGTAGGGTACGGGAACCGTGGTGCACGAAGGTTGTGATGAACCTGGTGAATAAGAAAAGAGAGGCGTACAGAAGGTTCAGAGAGCTAGGAGGTGTTAAGGATTTAGAGGAGTATACGGGATGTAGGAAGGAGCTTAAGAAGGAAATTAGGAGAGCGAGAAGGGGTCATGAGAAGGCCTTGGCGGGTAAGATTAAGGAGAATCCCAAGGCTTTCTACAAATATGTCAAGAGTAAAAGGATGAGATGTGAAGGCATAGGACCCTTAAAAGGTGAAGGGAGAAAAGTTTGTGCGGAACCGTTAGAAATGGCGGAGCTGCTTAATGAATACTTTACCTCGGTATTCACGGTGGAAAGGGATCTGGGTGGTTGTACTGCTGGTTTGCGGTGGACAGAAAGGATCGAGCATGTGGACATAAAGAAAGAGGATGTGTTGGAACTATTGAATGGCATCAAGGTTGGTAAGTCGCCGGGACCGGATGGGATGTACCCCAGGTTACTGTGGGAGGCGAGGGAGGAGATTGCGGAGCCTTTGGCGATGATCTTTGCATCGTCGATGGAGACGGGAGAGGTTCCGGAGGATTGGAGGATTGCAGATGTGGTCCCTATATTCAAGAAAGGGAACAGGGACAGCCCGGGAAATTACCGACCGGTGAGTCTAACCTCAGTGGTTGGTAAGTTGATGGAGAGGATCCTGAGAGACAGGATTTATGATCATCTAGAGAAGTTTAGTATGATCAAAAGTAGTCAGCACGGCTTTGTCAAGGGCAGGTCGTGCCTTACGAGCCTGGTTGAGTTCTTTGAAAATGTGACCAAACACATTGAGGAAGGAAGAGCGGTGGATGTGGTCTATATGGACTTCAGCAAGGCGTTCGATAAGGTCCCCCATGCAAGACTTCTTGAGAAAGTGAGAGGGCATGGGATCCAAGGGGCTGTTGCCTTGTGGATCCAGAACTGGCTTGCCTGCAGAAGGCAGAGAGTGGCTGTGGAGGGGTCTTTCTCTGCATGGAGGTCAGTGACCAGTGGAGTGCCCCAGGGATCTGTTCTGGGACCCTTGCTGTTTGTCATTTTCATAAATGACCTGGATGAGGAAGTGGAGGGATGGGTTGGTAAGTTTGCTGACGACACCAAGGTAGGTGGTGTTGTGGATAGTTTGGAGGGATGTCAGAAGTTGCAGCGAGACATAGATAGAATGCAAGACTGGGCGGAGAAGTGGCAGATGGACTTCAACCCGGATAAGTGTGTGGTGATCCATTTTGGCAGATCCAATGGGATGAAGCAGCAGTATAATATGAAGGGTACCATTCTTAGCAGTGTAGAGGATCAGAAGGACCTTGGGGTCCGGGTCCATAGGACTCTTAAATCGGCCTCGCAGGTGGAGGATGCGGTCAAGAAGGCGTACGGCGTACTGGCCTTCATTAATCGAGGGATTGAGTTTAGGAGTCGGGAGATAATGCTGCAGCTTTATAGGACCCTGGTTAGACCCCACTTGGAGTACTGCGCGCAGTTCTGGTCACCTCATTACAGGAAAGATGTTGAAGCCATTGAAAGGGTGCAGAGGAGATTTACAAGGATGTTGCCTGGATTGGGGGGCATGCCTTATGAGGATAGGTTGAGGGAGCTTGGTCTCTTCTCCCTGGAGAGACGAAGGATGAGAGGTGACCTGATAGAGGTTTACAAGATGTTGAGAGGTCTGGATAGGGTAGACTCTCAGAGGCTATTTCCAAGGGCTGAAATGGTTGCTACGAGAGGACACAGGTTTAAGGTGCTGGGGGGTAGGTACAGAGGAGATGTCAGGGGTAAGTTTTTCACTCAGAGGGTGGTGGGTGAGTGGAATCGGCTGACGTCGGTGGTGGTGGAGGCAAACTCGTTGGGGTCTTTTAAGAGACTTCTGGATGAGTACATGGGATTTAATGGGATTGAGGGCTATAGATAGGCCTAGAGGTGGGGATGTGATCGGCGCAACCTGTGGGCCGAAGGGCCTGTTTGTGCTGTGGCTTTCTATGTTCTATGTTCTAAGTGTAGAGTATCGGGATTCCTCTCTGTTCCAATTTATTGGGGAAAAAAAAAAAAATCTCTCTCTCCCAGACCTCCCTGCGCGACCACTTCCGGGTTTAGATATTTTTAAAGAAAAAACCCGCGAAAAAGTAAGTTAAAAATAACAGCGCTTACCCGCAGCACTCCTCTCGCGAATCTCTCCCTCTCTGCTGCACTTCCAAGACGCAATGAGGCCGATTCACTGAGGTGAGTAACTTTTAAAAAAAAAAAATCTCTCTCTCCCAGACCTCCCTGCGCGACCACTTCCGGGTTTAGATATTTTTAAAGAAAAAAGTAGTACAACCACCCAGGTCTTTTTCCACCGTGAATACCGAGGTAAAGTATTCGTTAAGCACCTCTGCTAGGAACAGGGAGACTGCACAGCTGAACGCGTGGCTAAAGGACTGGTGCAGGACGGAGGGTTTCAAATTCGTGGATCACTGGGAAGTCTTCAAGAGAGGATGAAACCTGTACAACAAGGACGGGTTACACCTAAACTGGAGGGGCACAAAGATCCGAGCTGGGGGTTTTGCTAGTGCGGTTCGGGTGGGTACAAACTAATGTGGCGGGGGGTGGGGATCAGAACAATAGGTCAATAAGCACAGAGACTGGGGACGAGGTTGGGGCCAAGACAAGGCTATCTAAGAGGAAGAGCATTCTGGGGGAGGATGACATCAGTGGGCCTGGAGATCTGGAGTGCATCTGCTTCAATGCAAGGAGCGTCACGGGCAAGACAGATGAGCTTAGAGCCTGAATGATTGCGCGGAACTTGGATGTGGTTGCAGTGACGGAGACTTGGTTAAAAGAAGGACAGGACTGGCAGCTGAATATTCCGGTGTATAAGTGTTTTAGGCGAGACAGAGAAGGGGCTCGGAGAAGTGGGGGAGTAGCAATGCTGGTTAGGGAGCATATTACAGCGGTACAGAGGGTGGACAATTCGGAAGGGTCAGGTAATGAGTCACTGTGGGTGGAGCTCAGAAACAGGAAGGGCGCAGTCACTATGCTGGGGGTATACTACAGGCCTCCCAACAGCCCACGGGAAGTTGAGGAATGGATATGTAAGGAGATTCTGGACAGGTGCAGAAAAAATAGGGTTGTTGTAGTGGGAGACTTTAATTTCCCTTGTATAGACTGGAAATCGCTGAGGGCTGGAGGCCTGGACGGGGAAGAATTTATAAAATGCGTACAGGAAGGTTCTTTGGAACAATATGTTGACAGTCCAAGTAGAGAGGGGGCTATACTGGACCTAGTACTGCGGAATGAGCCCAGTCAGGTCATCAAAGTTTCAGTGGGGGAACATGTGGCAAATAGTGACCACAATTCTGTAAACTTTAGGATAGTAATGGAAAAAGATGAGTGTTGTCCTATGGGTAAGGTGCTGAATTGGGGGAAGGCTAACTACAGCCGGATTAGGCAGGATTTGGTGGCTGTTGATTGGGAGAGGCTGTTCGAGGGTAAATCCACATCTGGCATGTGGGAGTCTTTTAAGGAGCAGTTGATAGGACTGCAGGACAGGCATGTGCCTGTAAAGAGGAAGGATAGGAAAGGTAGGATTCGAGAGCCGTGGATAACCAGTGAAATTGTGGGTCTAATCAAAAAGAAAAAAGAGGCATACATGAGGTCCAGGCAGCTAAAAACAGATGGAGCACTGGAGGAATACAGAGAAAGTAGAAAAGAACTCAAACAGGGAGTTAGAAGGGCAAAAAGGGGTCACGAAATGTCCTTGGCAGACAGGATTAAGGAGAATCTGAAGGCATTTTATGCATACGTTAGGAACAAGAGGGTTGTTAGGGAAAGAATCGGACCTCTCAGGGACAAGGGAGGGGAATTATGCTTAGAACCAAAGGAAGTATATATTGGCATTGGAGGGAGTGCAGAGAAGGTTCACCAGGTTGATACCGGAGATGAGGGGTTTGGATTATGAGGAGAGGCTGAGGAGATTGGGTTTGTACTCGTTGGAGTTTAGAAGGATGAGGGGGGATCTTATGGAGACTTATAAGATAATGCGGGGGCTGGGTAGGGTGGAGGCGGAGAGATTCTTTCCACTTAGTAAGGAAGTTAAAACTAGAGGACACAGCCTCAAAATAAAGGGGGGTCGGTTTAAGACAGAGTTGAGGAGGAACTTCTTCTCCCAGAGGGTGGTGAATCTCTGGAATTCTCTGCCCACTAAGGTAGTGGAGGCTACCTCGCTGAATATGTTTAAAGCGCGGATGGATGGATTCCTGATCGGTAAGGGAATTAAGGGTTATGGGGATCAGGCGGGTAAGTGGTACTGATCCACGTCAGATCAGCCATGATCTTATTGAATGGCGGGGCAGGCTCGAGGGGCTAGATGGCCTACTCCTGCTCCTATTTCTTATGTTCTTATGTAAGTAGGTGAGATCCTAAACGAATACTTTGCATCAGGATTCACAAAGGAGAGAGACATGTTGACTGGTCGTGTCTCAGAGAGATGTGTTGACCCGTTAGAAAAAATCTCAATTACAAGGGAGGAAGTGTTAGGTTTTTTAGGAAACATTTAGACTGACAAATCCCCAGGGCCGCATGGCACCTATCCTAGACTCCTCAGGGAGGCGAGAGATGCGATTGCTGGGCCTCTGACGGAAATCTTTGTCTCTCCACTGGACACAGGTGAGGTCCCAGAGGATTGGAGGATAGCAAATGTGGTCCCGTTATTTAAGAAGGGTAGCAAGGATAACCCTGACAATTATAAGCCGGTGAGCTTGATGTCCGTGGTAGGGAAATTGTTGGAGAAGATTCTTAGAGATAGGATATATGCGCATTCAGAACTGAATAATCTCATTAGTGATAGACAGCATGGTTTTGCAGGAGGGAGGTCATGCATCACAAATTTGGTTGAGCTTTTTGAGGAGGTGACAAAAACGATTGACGAGGGAAGGGCCGTGGATGTCGTCTATATGGATTTTAGTAAAGCGTTTGACAAGGTCCCTCATGGCAGGCTGGTGCAAAAGGTTAAATCTCACGGGATAAAAGGTGAGCTAGCGAGATGGGTAGAGAACTGGCTTAGCCATAGAAGAGAGAGGGGAGCAGTGGAGGGGTCTTTTTCCGGTTGGAGGTCTGTGACTAGTGGAGTTCCGCAGGGCTCTGTACTGGGACCTCTGCTGTTTGTGACTTATATAAATGATTTGGAGGAAGATGTAACTGGTGTGATCAGTAAGTTTGCGGATGACACGAAGATTGCTGGAGTTGAGGACAGTGATGAACATTGTCAGAGAATACAGCAGGATATAGATAGGCTGGAAAATTGGGCGGAGAAATGGCAGATGGAATTTAATCCAGATAAATGCAAAGTGATGCATTTCAATAGAGCTAATATAAGGGGGAACTATACAATAAATGGCAGAAGCATCTGACACACAGAGGGACCTGGATGTCCAAGTCCACAGATCCTGAAAGGTGGCAGTGGAGGGGGTGGTGAACATAGAAACATAGAACAGTACAGCACAGAACAGGCCCTTCGGCCCACGATGTTTTGCCGAGCTTTATCTGAAACCAAGATCAAGCTATCCCACTCCATATCATCCTGGTGTGCTCCATGTGCCTATCCAATAACCGCTTAAATGTTCCTGAAGTGTCTGACTCTAGTATCACTGCAGGCAGTCCATTCCACACCCCAACCACTCTCTGAGCAAAGAACCGGCCTCGGACATCCTTCCGATGTCCCTTCTAAACAGAGAAGGGTTATAGACAGTGCAAGAGGGAGGATGGACAGGGGATAGAGAAGGGGAGATCTCAGACCAAAGGATTGAGATGTGTTTCTTTCAATGCCAGGAGTGTAGTGAATAAAAGGGATGAGCTCAGAGCATGAATCGATGCCTGGAAGTGTGATGTGGTGGCAATTACGGAGACTTGGATGTTTTCAGGGACAGGACTGGATACTCCAGGTGCCGGGATTCAGATGTTTCAGGAAGGACAGGGAGGGAGGCAAGAGAGGGGGTGGAGTGGCACTGCTGATCAGGGATAGTGTCACAGCTGCAGAGAAGGTGTATGCTGTGGAGGGATTGTCCACCAAGTCTCTGTGGGTGGAAGTTCGGAGTGGGAAGGGATCGATCACTTTGCTGGGAGTTTTCTAGAGGCCGCCCAATAGTAACAGGGAGGTGGAGGAGCAGATAGGGAAACAGATCCTGGAGAGATGCAATAATAGCAGAGTTGTTGTGATGGGAGACTTTAATTTCCCAAACATAGATTGGAATATCCCGAGGGTAAGGGGATTGGATGGGGAGGAGTTTGTTAGGTGTGTTCAGGAGGGTTTCCTGACACAGCATGTGGACAAGCCTACAAGAGGAGAGGCTGTACTTGATCTGATACTAACCAATGAGCCTGGACAGGTGTCAGATCTCTCAGTGGGAGAGCATCTTGGGGATAGCGATCATAACTCTATCTCCTTTATGCTTGCATTGGAAAAAGAGAGGATCAGGCAAGGTGGGAAAGCGTTTATATGGAGTAAGGGGAAATATGGAGACATAAGGCAGCAAATTAGAGGAGTAAACTGGAAGGAGGTATTCTCGGGGAAATGTGCTGAAGAGAGGTGGCAGTTTTTCAAGGAATAGAAACATAGAAACATAGAAAAACTACAGCACAAACAGGCCCTTCGGCCCACAAGTTGTGCCGAACACATCCCTACCTTCTAGACCGACCGAATAGAAACATAGAAAAACTACAGCACAATGTCTGTCTCGAGTTCTACAGGACAACGTTCCGAGCAGACAGGGAGGAGTTGGTTGGTTAAAGGAACCGTGGTGCACGAAAGCTGTGCGGGACCTAGTCGAGAAGAAAAGGAAAGCGTACAAAAGGTTCAGAGAGCTTGGCGAAGATAGGGATCGAGATGAGTATACGGCTTGTAGGAAGGGACTAAAGAAGGAAATAAGGAGAGCCAGAAGGGGTCACGAGAAGGCCTTGGCAGGTAGGATTAAGGAGAACCCTAAGGCATTCTATAAATATGTGAAGAGTAAAAGGATGAGACGTGAAGGAATAGGGCCTATAAAAGGTGAAGGCGGGAAAGTCTATACGGAACCAGTAGAAATGGCAGAGGTGCTTAATGAGTATTTTGCCTCGGTTTTCACAGAGAAGGGCATGGGTGGATGTACTGCGGGCTTGCGGTGGACTGAAAAGATTGAGTATGTGGACTTTAACAAAGAGGTTGTGCTGGAATCTTTGAATGGCATCAAGATAGATAAGTCACCGGGTCCGGATGGGATGTACCCCAGGTTACTGTGGGAGGCGAGGGAAAAGATTGCAGAGCCTCTGGCGATGATCTTTGTGTCGTCGATGGAGACGGGAGAGGTGCCGGAGGATTGCGGATGTGGTTCCTATTTTCAAGAAGGGGAATAGGGATAGCCCAGAAAATTACCGACCGGTGAGTCTAACCTCAGTGGTTGGTAAGCAGATGGAGAAGATCCTGAGGGACAGGGTATATGAGCATTTAGAGAGGTTTAGTATGCTCAAGAATACTCAGCATGGCTTTGTCAAGGGCAGATCGTGCCTTACGAGCCTGGTGGAGTTCTTCAAAAATGTGACTAAACACATTGACGAAGGGAAAGCGGTAGATGTGGTTTATATGGATTTTAGCAAGGCGTTCGATAAGGTCCCCCATGCAAGGCTTCTAGAAAAAGTGAGAGGGCATGGGATCCATGGGGCTGCTGCCCGGTGGATCCAGAACTGGCTTGCCCAAAGGAGGCAGAGAGTGTGTATAGATGGGTCTTTTTCTAAATGGAGGTCGGTCACCAGTGGTGTGCCCCAGGGATCTGTTCTGGGACCCTTGCTGTTTGTCATTTTCATAAATGATCTGGATGAGGAAGTGGAGGGATGGGTTGCTAAGTTTGCCGACGACACGAAGGTTGGTGGGGTTGTGGATAGTCTGGAGGGATGTCAGAAGTTACAGAGGGACATAGATAGGCTGCAAGACTGGGCGGAGAAGTGGCAGATGGACTTCAACCCAGATAAATGCGTAATGGTCCATTTTGGCAGGTCAAATGGGATGAAGGAGTACAATATAAAGGGAAAGACTCTTAGTATGGTAGAGGATCAGAAGGACCTTGGGGCCCAGGTCCATAGGACTCTAAAATCGGCCCCGCAGGTGGAGGAGGTGGTTAAGAAGGCGTATGGTGTGCTGGCCTTTATCAATCGAGGGATTGAGTTTTGGAGTCCGGGGATAATAATGCAGCTATATAAGACCCTCGTCAGACCCCACTTGGGGTACTGTGCTCAGTTCTGGTCGCCTCATTACAGGAAGGTGTGGAAAAGATTGAAAGGGTGCAGAGGAGATTTACAAGGATGTTGCCTGGATTGAGTGGCATGCCTTATGAGGATGGGCTGAGGGAGCTCGGTCTTTTCTCCTTGGAGAGACGTAGGATGAGAGGAGACCTAATAGAGGTATATAAGATGTTGAGAGGCATAGATCGGGTGGACTCTCAGAGGCTTTTTTCCCAGGGTGGAAATGGCTGCTACGAGAGGACACAGGTTTAAGGTGCTGGGGGGTAGATACAGGGGAAATGTTGGGGGGAAGTTTTTCACACAGAGGGTGGTGGGCGAGTGGAATCGGCTGCCGTCAGTCGTGGTGGAGGCAAACTCAAAAGGGTCTTTTAAGAACATAAGAACATAAGAACATAAGAAATAGGAGCAGGAGTAGGCCATCTAGCCCCTCGAGCCTGCCCCGCCATTCAATAAGATCATGGCTGATCTGACGTGGATCAGTACCACTTACCCGCCTGATCCCCATAACCCTTAATTCCCTTACCGCTCAGGAATCCATCCATCCGCGCTTTAAACATATTCAGCGAGGTAGCCTCCACCACCTCAGTGGGCAGAGAATTCCAGAGATTCACCACCCTCTGGGAGAAGAAGTTCCTCCTCAACTCTGTCTTAAACCGACCCCCCTTTATTTTGAGGCTGTGTCCTCTAGTTTTAACTTCCTTACTAAGTGGAAAGAATCTCTCCGCCTCCACCCTATCCAGCCCCCGCATTATCTTATAAGTCTCCATAAGATCCCCCCTCATCCTTCTAAACTCCAACGAGTACAAACCCAATCTCCTCAGCCTCTCCTCATAATCCAAACCCCTCATCTCCGGTATCAACCTGGTGAACCTTCTCTGCACTCCCTCCAATGCCAATATATCCTTCCTCATATAAGGGGACCAATACTGCACACAGTATTCCAGCTGCGGCCTCACCAATGCCCTGTACAGGTGCATCAAGACATCCCTGCTTTTATATTCTATCCCCCTCGCAATATAGGCCAACATCCCATTTGCCTTCTTGATCACCTGTTGTACCTGCAGACTGGGCTTTTGCGTCTCATGCACAAGGACCCCCAGGTCCCTTTGCACGGTAGCATGTTTTAATTTGTTTCCATTGAGATAGTAATCCCATTTGTTATTATTTCCTCCAAAGTGTATAACCTCGCATTTCTCAACGTTATACTCCATTTGCCATATCCTCGCCCACTCACTCAGCCTGTCCAAATCTCTCTGCAGATCTTCTCCGTCCTCCACACGATTCACTTTTCCACTTATCTTTGTGTCGTCTGCAAACTTCGTTACCCTACACTCCGTCCCCTCCTCCAGATCATCTATATAAATGGTAAACAGTTGCGGCCCGAGTACCGATCCCTGCGGCACGCCACTAGTTACCTTCCTCCAACCGGAAAAACACCCATTTATTCCGACTCTTTGCTTCCTGTCGGATAGCCAGTCCCCAATCCACTTTAACACACTACCCCCAACTCCGTGTGCCCTAATCTTCTTCAGCAGCCTTTTATGGGGCACCTTATCAAACGCCTTTTGGAAATCCAAAAACACCGCATCCACCGGTTCTCCTCCATCAACCGCCCTAGTCACATCTTCATAAAAATCCAACATGTTCGTCAAGCACGACTTTCCCCTCATGAATCCATGCTGCGTCTGATTGATCGAACCATTTCTATCCAGATGCCCTGCTATCTCCTCCTTAATCATGGATTCCAGCATTTTCCCTACTACAGACGTTAAGCTGACCGGCCTATAGTTACCCGCCTTTTGTCTCCTTCCTTTTTTAAACAGCGGCGTAACATTAGCCGTTTTCCAATCAACCGGCACTACCCCAGAATGCAACGAGTTTTGATAAATAATCACTAACGCATCCACTATTACCTCTGACATTTCTTTCAATACCCTGGGATGCATTCCATCCGGACCCGGGGACTTGTCCACCTTCAGTCCCATTAGTCTACCCAGCACTGCCTCTCTGGTAACATTAATCGTATTAAGTATTTCTCCTGCTGCCAACCCTCTGTCGTTAATATTTGGCAAACTATTTGTGTCCTCCACCGTGAAGACCGACACAAAAAACTTATTTAAAGACTCAGCCATATCCTCATTTCCCACTATTAACTCCCCCCTCTCGTCCTCCAAGGGTCCAACATTCACTCTAGCCACTCTATTCCTTTTTATATATTTATAAAAACTTTTACTATCATTTTTTATATTAATTGCTAGCCTAGCTTCATAGTCTATCCTTCCTTTCTTTATCGCTTTCTTAGTCTCTCTTTGTTGTTTCTTAAATTTTTCCCAATCACTTGTTTCTCCACTATTTTTGGCCACTCTGTACGCAGCTGTTTTTATTTTAATACTCTCCTTTATTTCCTTCGTTATCCACGGCTGGTTCTCCCTTTTCTTACAATCCTTGTTTTTTGCTGGAATATATTTTTGCTGAGAACTGAAAAGGATCTCCTTAAAAATCCTCCACTGTTCCTCAGCTATCCTACCTGCCAGCCTGCTCTCCCAGTCTACCTTAGCCAATTCATCCCTCATCCTATCATATTTCCCTCTGTTCAAACAGAGGACACTGGTTTGAGACCAAACTTTCTCCTCTTCCATCTAAATCAGAAATTCGACCATATTGTGGTCACTAGACCCAAGAGGGTCCTTCACAATAAGATCCTTAATTCTACCTACCTCGTTACACAATACCAGATCCAAAATAGCTCGTTCCCTCGTCGGTTCCGTAACATGCTGTTCAAGGAAACTATCCCGACAGCATTCTAAGAACTCTTCCTCCATTCCACCATTACCGACTTGAGTCTGCCAGTCAATGTGCATGTTGAAGTCCCCCATGATTATTGCCGTTCCGTTTTTACACGCATCCCTTATCTGCTTGTTTATAGCCCTCCCTACCTCAACATTATTATTCGGGGGCCTATATACCACACCTACTAGTATCTTTCTCCCTCTACTATTCCTCATCTCTACCCATAACGATTCCACGTTTTGTTCCTCAGAGCCTATGTCATCCCTCAGTACTACCCTGATATTATCTCTTATTAATAGCGCGACCCCACCACCTTTTCCTTCCTGTCTATTCTTCCTAAACGCCTGATACCCCTGGATATTCATCTCCCAGTCCTGGTCACCTTTCAGCCACGTTTCTGTAATGGCCACTAGATCGTACCCACTTGTGCTGATTTGCACCATCAACTCATTCACCTTGTTCCGAATGCTTCGTGCATTCAGGCAAAGTGTCCTTATTCCAGCTTTTATCTGAACCCGCTTTGATGAGTCGCGAACACCGTCTCCCTCTACTCCCTTATCTAAATTACCGCCTTCATTCACTTGCACCCTCTCCTCTACCATTAATTTTGTAATTCCCCTTACCCCTGCATCCTCCCCCCCATCAATTAGTTCCTTGATCCTAGTCAACTCTTCTAGCTCCCCTCCCCCCAACCTATCTAGTTTAAATTCTCCCCAGTAGCCTTAGCCAACCTACCGGCCAGGATATTGGTCCCCGTGTGATTCAAGTTCCACCCGTTTTTTGTATACAGATCACCCCTGCCCCTAAAGAGGTCCCAATGGTCCAGGAACCTGAATCCCTGCCCCCTGCACCAGTCCCTCAGCCACACATTCATCCTCCACCTCACTCCATTCCTGCCCTCACCTTCCCGTGGCACAGGCAGTAATCCTGAGATTACTACCTTTGCTTTCCTCTTTCTCAGCTGTCTCCCTCATTCCCTGTACTCCCTTTTCATGACCCCTTCTCCCTTCCTACCCACATCAGCGGTACCAATATGTACCGCTACCTCAGGCTCCTCTCCCTCCCACCTCAGGATTTCTGGGACGCGACTAGCGACATCCTGGATCCCGGCCCCAGGGAGGCAGACCACCATGCGAGAATCCCGCCTACCTCCGCAGAAACGCCTGTCTGTCCCCTTCACCATCGAGTCCCCGATTACTACCGCCTTCCTCCTCTTTTCCTTAGCCCTCTGAGTTACAGGGCTGGACTCCACTGCGGAGACACGGACACTGCTGCTTCCCCCAGGCGGGCTGTCCCCCCCAGCAGTACTCAAGCAGGAGTACTTGTTGTGCAGGGGCAAATCCACCGGGGTGCTCTCAACCACCCTAGCCTTACCCTTCCTGGCCGTCACCCACTTGGCCTCTTCCCGTGGCCCTGGTGTGACCACCTGATGATAGCTCTTGTCTATCACCTCCTCATTCTCCCTCATCAGCCTAAGATCCTCGAGCTGTAGTTCCAGCTCCCTAACACGGTCTCTCAGGAACCGCAGCTCGACACACCCCTCACAGATGTGGATGTCCGGGAGGCCAGATGCCTCCAGGACCTCCCACATCCTACACTGGGAACAACACACTGGTTTCACACTCATACTGGACACTTTATGTCAAGTAAGACAGTGAAAAGTTAATAAGAATGTAAGGAAACAAAAACTCACCCCTGCTCGTCCAAGCCCTGTGAGCCAAAGAGACTCCTGGATGAGTACATGGGACTTAACTGGATGGAGGGTGATAGGTAGGCCTAAAAGGTAGGGATATGTTCGGCACAACTTGTGGGACCGAAGGGCCTGTTTTGTGCTGTAGTTTTTCTATGTTTCTATGTTTCTAACTTGTGGGACCGAAGGGCCTGTTTTGTGCTGTAGTTTTTCTATGTTTCTATATCTCCCACCACGAACCCTATCGTTATGCCCCTTTGTAATAGCTCCATCCACCCGAGGAAATAGTCTTTGAACATTCACTCTATCTATCCCCTTCATCATTTTATAATCCTCTATTAAGTCTCCCCTCAACCTTCTCTGCTCCAGAGAGAACATTCTCTGCTCCAGAGAAGAAGGCATTTGGCATGCTTGCCTTTATTGGATGGGGCATTGAATATAAAAGTTGGCATATGATGTTGCGGCTGTATAGAACGATGGTTAGGTCACATTTGGAATACTGCGTCCAGTTCTGGTCGCCACACTACCAGAAGGACGTGGAGGCTTTGGAGAGAGTACAGAAAAGGTTTACCAGAATGTTGCCTGGTATGGAGGGTCTTAGATATGAGGAGAGATTGGGTAAACTGGGGTTGTTCTCCCTGGAAAGACGGAGGATGAGGGACGACCTAATGAGGTGTATAAAATTATGAAGGGCATAGATAGGGTGAACAGTGGGAAGCTTTTTCCCAAGTCGGAGGTGACGAACACAAGGGGTCACGGGTTCAAGGTGAAGGGGGCAAGGTTCAACACAGATATCAGGGGGCGTATTTTACACAGAGGGTGGTGGGGGCCTGGAATGCACTGCCAAGCAAGGTGATTGAGCCGGACACTTATCTAGATAGCCACATGAACAGACTGGGAATAGAGGGATACAAATGAATGGTCTAGTGGGCACATGAGCGGCACAGGCTTGGAGGGCCGAAGGGCCTGTTCCTGTGCTGTATTGTTCTTTGTTTTTTGTTCTAATAATCTGCCTTCCTATTCTTGCTACCAAAGTGGATAACCTCACATTTATCCACATTATGCTGCATCTGCCATGCAGATGCCCACACACTCAGCCTGTCCAAATCACGCTGAAGCATCTCTACATCCTCCTCACAGCTCACCCTCCCACCCAACTTTGTATCACTTGCAAATTGGTAGATAATACATTCAGTTCCCTCTTCCAAATCATTAATATATAATATGAACAGTTGGGGTCAAAGAACAAAGAACAGTACAGCACAGAACAGGCCCTTTGGCCCTTCAAGCCTGCACAGATGATGTTTACCTGTCTAAACCAACCACTTGTATCCCTCTATTCCCTGCTTGTTAATATGCCAATCAAGATATGTCTTAAATGTGACTAACGTAACTGATTTGATTTGATTTATTATTGTCACATGTATTTACAGTGAAAAGTATTGTTTCTTGCGCACTTTACAGACAAAGCATACTTTTCAAAGAGAAGGAAGGAAGAGAGTGCAGAATGTAGTATTACAGTCATAGCTCGGGTGTTGAGAAAGATCAACTTAATGCAAGGTAAGTCCATTCAAAAGTCTGACAGCAGCAGGGAAGAAGCTGTTCTTGAGTTGGTTGGCACATAGCCTCAGACTTTCATATCTTCTTCCCGATGGAAGGTGGTGGAAGAGAGAATGTCTGGAGTGCATGGGGTCCTTTATTATGCTGACTCCTTTGCTAAGGCAGCGGGAAGTGTAGTCAGAGTCAATGGATGGGAGGCTGGTTTGCGTGATGGATTGGGCTACATTCATGACCTTTTGTAGTTCCTTGCGGTCTTGGGCAGAGCAGGAGCCATACCAAGCTGTGATACAACTAGAAAGAATACTTTCTATGGTGCATCTGTAAAAGTTGGTGAGAGTTGTAGCTGATATGCCAAATTTCCTTAGTCTTCTGAGAAAGTAGAGGCGTTGGTGGGCTTTCTTAACTATAGCGTCGGCATGGGGGGACCGGGACAGGTTGTTGGTGATCTGGACGCCTAAAAGCTTGAAGCTCTCGACACTTTCTACTTCATCCCCGTTGATGTCGACTGGGACATGTTTTCCTTTATGCTTCCTGAAGTTGATGACAATCTCCTTCGTCTTGTTGACATTGAGGGAGACATTATTGTTGCCGCACCAGTTCACCAGATTCTCTATCTCATTCTCGTATTCTGTCTCATCATTGTTTGAGGTCCGACCCACTACGGTGGTGTCGTCAGCAAACTTGAAAATCGAATTGGAGGGGAGTTTGGCCACACAGTCATAGGTGTTTAACGAGTAGAGTAGGGGGCTGAGAACACAGCCTTGTGGGGCACCGGTGTTGAGGATGATTGTGGAGGAGGTGTTGTTGCCTATCCTTACTGATTGTGGTCTGTGAGTTAGGAAGTTCAGGATCCGGTCACAGAGGGAGGTGCTAAGGCCCAGGCCACGGAGTTTGGAGATGAGTTTTGTGGGAATAATGGTGTTGAAGTCTGAGCTGTAGTCAATAAATAGGAGTCTGACATAGGTGTCCTTGTTATCTAGGTGTTCCAGGGTTGAGTGCAGGGCCAGGGAGATGGCGTCTGCTGTGGACCTGTTGAGGCTGCAGGCAAACTGTAGTGGATCCAGGCAGTCCGGGAGGCTGGAATTGATTCATGCCGTGACTAGCCTTTCGAAGCACTTCATAATGATGGATGTCAGAGCCACCGGCCGACAGTCATTAAGGCACGCTGCTTGGTTTTTCTTAGGTACCGGGATGATGGTCATTTTCTTGAAGCAGATAGGGACCTCAGATTGTTGTAAAGAGAGGTTGGAGATGGCTGTGATTACCCCCGCCAGCTGATCGGCGCAGGATCTGAGTGCTCGTCCGGGTACCCCATCCGGGCCAGTCACTGTCCGTGGGTTGACCTTTGAGAAAGCTGCTCTGACATCTGCAATGGTGACCCCAGATACAGGTTCATTCAGGGCTTCCAGGGTGGAGAGCGTGCTCTCGCTGACCTCTTGCTCAAAACGGGCGTAGAATGTATTGAACTCATGAGGGAGGGGTGCGTTGGAGCTGAAAGTTACATGCCTTCATCTTGTACTTGCCTCAACCACCTCACTTGGCAGTGCATTCCAGGCCCCCACCACCCTCTGTCCCCCGCACATCTCCACTGAACCTTTCCCCCCTTAACTTGAACTTGTGTCCCATTGTAATTGTCATTTCTGCCCCTGGGAGAAAGCTTCCAACTGTTCACCCTATCTATTCCTCTCATGATTTTATAAACTTATATCAGGTCACCCCTCAGCCTCCGTCTTTCCAGGGAGAACAATTCTAGTTTATTCAATCTCTCCTCATAGCTAATACCCTCCATACCAGGCAACATCCTGGTAAACTTTTCTGCACTCTCTGCCTAGCGCATATCCATGCGGAACCCCACTGGTCACTGCCTGCCAATTAGAAAAAGACCCATTTATGCCAACTCTTTGCTTCCTATTTGCTAATCAGCTTTCTATCCATCTCAAAACATTACCTGCAATCCCACGTACTTTAACTTTACATCGTAGTCTGTTACGTGAGACCTTGTCTAAAGCCTTCTGAAAGTCTAAATAAACCACATCCACTGGTTCTCCTCGGTTAACTCTCCGAGTTACATCCTCAAAGAATTCCAGTAGCTATGTTGCTGAATCAAGGGACCAGAACATAGATGCTGGATTTCCCTCCTTTTCCCTCAGATGAGGATCATAGAGCGATCCTTGAGGAAAGGTTTGGTTCCAGATGCACCGTCTGATCCAATGAAATAATTCACTTCCTCACCTCCTCCAGGCTTTTTGTCACCTCACACTGATCTTTAACGCTGACAGAGTCCAGCATACCCTCTCCAAGGTTCCTCACCGACTGCACCTCATTCTGGAGATGTTCAATGTCCTCATGTAGAACCTGTTACTCAGAAACAAAACCATACAAGAACACAGAATTAGAATTTTAAAATGGAGTCAGAGTAACGTCCCTGGAATTTGATTCCTTCAGCTTATCCACTGCTTTTTCTCTGTTAATGATTTGGAATTTCTCACTCTTCTTCGCCCTCAGATTTTGCTCAATTTCTGGTATCTAATTTGTTAGGTAGGAAGATACAAAGGAAGATTTTAAAGGTAGCAATCTTTGGATTACCCCCAACCCCACATTCCAGTCAGGGAAGAAATTGGAGAACGTAGCAGGGAAATGTGCAGGAGTGATCCTTTCAATGTGCAGGGAAGTGAGGCCAGATTCTCCAACCTCGCCTGCAGCTGGGATTTTCCAGTCCCGCTGCTATGAACAGAGATTTGGCTGAGCGCCCAATTCGATGTTCTTGCTGGCAGCGGTAGCAGGGTGAATGAGATTGAAGAGATCAATCTCTCTTCATCAGACAAGTCCTTCATCCCTGGAATCAATCTCGTGAACCTTCTCTGAACCGCCTCTAATGCACTCACATCCTTCCTCGAGTATGGAGACCACCTCACCTGGATGATATTGAGCTGATGTTGAAGGGCAGTCGGATTGGATGATGGTGCACTGAGGTCCTGCACCCTCAGTTGAGTGGTCCTCAGGACCCCAGTGAGATCAGTGAGAGCTGTGGTGAATTGATTAGCCTGGGAAAGTGTGTCCACAAGCCTTCGCTCTCTTTCCTGGGACCGAAGCCGGATCTCATTCCAAAACGTCGCCAACTGATCCAGCTTCTCCTGAATGTCTGGAAGAAGAGAGAGAGGATTGAGAGAATTAGAATAACCTCTAACATCACCAGAAATCTCCCATTAGGGCATTGGGCAGTGATCAGGAACAGCAGGCGGGCTTGAGAGTCTACCTAAACATAGAATATAGAACAGTACAGCACAGAACAGGCCCTTCGGCCCACGATGTTGTGCCGAGCTTTATCTGAAACCAAGATCAAGCTATCCCACTCCCTATCATCCTGGTGTGCTCCATGTGCCTATCCAATAACCGCTTAAATGTTCCTAAAGTGTCTGACTCCACTATCACTGCAGGCAGTCCATTCTACACCCCAACCACTCTCTGCGTAAAGAACCTACCTCTGATATCCTTCCTATATCCCACACCATGAACCCTATAGTTATGCCCCCTTGTAATAGCTCCATCCATCCGAGGAAATAGTCATTGAACGTTCACTCTATCTATCCCCTTCATCATTTTATAAACCTCTATCAAGTCTCCCCTCAGCCTCCTCCGCTCCAGAGAGAACAGCCCTAGCTCCCTCAACCTTTCCTCATAAGACCTACCCTCCAAACTGGGCAGCATCCTGGTAAATCTCCTCTGCACTCTTTCCAGCGCTTCCACATCCTTCTTATAGTGAGGTGACCAGAACTGCACACAATATTCCAAATGTGGTCTCACCAAGGTCCTGTCCAGTCGCAGCATAACCCCACGGCTCTTAAACTCCAACCCCCTGTTAATAAAAGCTAACACACTATAGGCCTTCTTCACGGCTCTATCCACTTGAGTGGCAACCTTTAGAGATCTGTGGATAGGGACCCCAAGATCTCTCTGTTCCTCCACAGTCTTCAGAACCCTACCTTTGACCCTGTAATCCACATTTAAATTAGTCCTACCAAAATGAATCACCTCACATTTATCAGGGTTAAACTCCATTTGCCATTTTTCAGCCCAGCTTTGCATCCTATCTATGTCTCTTTGCAGCCTACAACAGCCCTCCACCTCATCCACGACTCCACCAATCTTGGAGTCATCAGCAAATTTACTGATCCACCCTTCAGCCCCCTCCTCTAAGTCATTAATAAAAATCACAAAGAGCAGAAGACCAAGCACTGATCCCTGTGGCACTCCGCTAGCAACCTGCCCCCAGTCCGAAAATTTTCCATCCACCACCACCCTCTGTCTTCGATTAAGACTTGATTAGTTGTAAGTATTCGCATTCCAACCATTATTCATGTAAATTGAGTTTGTGTCTTTATATGCTCTGTTTGTGAACAGAATTCCCACTCACCTGAAGAAGGGGCTTGCAGCTCCGAAAGCTTGTGTGGCTTTTGCTACCAAATAAACCTGTTGGACTTTAACCTGGTGTTGTTAAACCTCTTACTTCGATCAGATAGCCAGTTACCTATCCAATCGGCCAACTTTCCCTCTATCCCACACCTCCTTACATTCATCATAAGCCGACCATGGGGGACCTTATCAAACGCCTTACTAAAATCCATGTATATGACATCAACTGCCCTACCTTCATCAACACACTTAGTTACCTCCTCAAAAAATTCAATCAAATTTGTGAGGCACGACTTGCCCTTCATGAATCCGTGTTGCCTATCCCGGGTTAATCCGCATCTTTCTAAATGGTCGTAAATCCCATCCCTAAGGACCTTTTCCATCAATTTACCAACCATCGAAGTAAGACTAACTGGTCTATAATTACCAGGGTCAGTTCTATTCCCCTTCTTAAACAGAGGAACAACATTCGCCATTCTCCAGTCCTCTGGCACCATCCCCGTGGACAGCGAGGACCCAAAGATCAAAGCCAAAGGCTCTCAAATCTCATTCCTTGCCTCCCAAAGAATCCTAGGATATATTTCATCAGGCCCAGGGGACTTATCAACCTTCAGTTTATTCAAAACTGCCAGTACATCCTCCCTCCGAACATCAATTTCCTCCAGCCTATTAGCCTGTAACACCTTCTCTTCCTCAAAAACATGGCCCCTCTCCTCGGTGAACACTGAAGAAAAGTATCCATTCATCACCTCGCCTATCTCTACTGACTCCATGCACAAGTTCCCACCACTGTCCTTGACCGGCCCTAACCTCACCCTGGTCATTCTTTTATTCCTCACATCAGAGTAAAAAGCCTGGGGTTTTCCTTGATCCGACCCGCCAAGGACTTCTCATGTCCCCTCCTAGCTCTGCTAAGCCCCTTTTTCAGCTCATTCCTTGCTAACTTGTAACCCTCAATCGAGCCAGCTGAACCTTGTTTCCTCATCCCTACATAAGCTTCCCTCTTCCTTTTCACAAGACATTCCACCTCTTTCGTGAACCATGGTTCCCTCACTCGGCCATTTCCTCCCTGCCTGACAGGGACATACCTATCAAGGACACCCAGTATTTGTTCCTTGAAAAAGTTCCACTTTTCATTCGTGCCTTTCCCTGACAGTTTCTGTTCCCATCTTATGCCCCCTAATTCTTGCCTAATCGCATCATAATGACCTCTCCCCCAATTGTAAATCTTGCTCTGCCGTATGGCCCTATCCCTCTCCATTGCAATAACAAGACACCGAATTGTGGTCACTATCTCCAAAGTGCTCTCCCACAACCAAATCTAACACTTGGCCCGGTTCATTTCCCAGAATCACACTCAGATTCGAGAAAATGTGAGTATCACCAACACAGATTGGCAAATTGGAATTGGATCAGTTCAGGATCGAAGCTAGAGTAATGATATCTCTGCAATCCATTTCCTCAAGCTGTAACCATGGTCCCTCATCCTCTCCCTTTCAGCCCCCTTTAACCATTAGTCCTGCCACATGGCTCAATGAGCCCCTCCCCCTCTCTCCGTACCCACCCACTCCCCCTTTCCTCATTGAATACTTCATCTCTGGTGCTTGTTATCCTCATCTACCCTCTTGGACACCTCAGCCCTACCCTCATCCTCCCCTCAGCCATTTCAGCCCTTCGACAACTCTCTTCTTGCCCCCTCCCTCTCCTCCACTCACTCACTCTTTCCCCTTGCCCCTCCCAATGCTTCCCTTGAGCACATCCTTTCCATCTCCCTCTCCCCCATGAGCCCCACTCTCACCCCACCCCTCAATCTCCAATGGGACATTTCCCCCTCGGACTCCCCCCACAGACTCATTTCCTTCCCACTCTCACATCCCTTCCCTCTCTTGAATGCTTTCCCTCTTCCCCACTTCCCCTTTGGTCTCCTCCGTCCCATCCTCACTCCGTTCCTCCTTTCAGGAGGCAGTTACAGGGAATGGTTCCGATGTGATTCACTCTCTGTTTACTTGCCTTTGTTATTTGAGTCAGAAGATGGAATCTCGGAGTTTGTGATCAACTCTTTTCCCTGAGCATTGATCACATGGAGAGTCCTCTGCAATCGTTCCAGTTCCTGAAATATCAATCTGTTTTCCTGGATTTGTTCCTGGATTCTCTCGGACTCACTGTGGATTCCAGGTGGATTCAGCACTTTATTCCGGAGTTTCTCCAGAGAACACGAAAGAACATCTACCTGTTCCATCAACTGTGGGCAAAGCAAATCCAGTGTTAGTGAGAAAGACGGAGGAGACACAGCAAATTGGCACAGAGAGGGAGCAGAGGCGTCCCTGAGAATGGTCCCTGAGGGAGACTGAGATTACAGTTTATCATTACAGTTTAAAGGTCTGGTACATACGGGGTTAATGTGCAACTAGGTACAGTACCGCCCACACAGTGATGAAAGAAACCAAATGACCCAGACGCAGTGGTCAGTGTGGTGTTGAGCAGAGACGTGCAAAGACAGAGAGATGGAGAAAGCTCTGAGCTGTACCCATTACTACGCTTGTGTCGATAGTTCTATTTGTTAATAAGAACTGACAGTTAGCCTGCTGAAGTCATCAAAGACTTTTTTTGGAGACACCATTCTATAAGCAACTACCACCCAACATCGTGGAAACTCGGGATCAAAAACTCTCAAACTCATTCAAATGTTGAAAGATTAAGAGAAAGCAAAAATTGCAATGGGGCTTCCCACCAGAGAGAAGGTCCCAAAATTCTCCAGAAAATACTCCAGAGAAAAGGCTTGGAAGCTGAAGACAGAGACGTTTACTGCAACAGAAGACACCACTCAATCTCTTTTGGAAGTCAGATTGAATACAGGAGTTGGGACGTCCTGTTGAAGTTGTACAAGACATTGGTAAGGCCACACTTGGAATACTGTGTGCAATTCTGGTCACCCTATTATAGAAAGGATATTATTAAACTAGAAAGAATGCAGAAAAGATTTACTAGGATGCTACCAGGACTTGATGGATTGAGTTATAAGGAGAGGCTGGATAGACTGGGACTTTTTCTCTGCAGCGTAGGATGCTGCGGTGTGACCTTATAGAGGTCTATAAAATAAAGAGGGGCATAGACAAAGTAGATAGTCAATATCTTTTGTCAAAGCTAGGGGAGTCTAAAACTAGAGGGCATAGTTTAAGGTGAGAGGGGAACATAGAACATAGAACATAGAACAGTACATAGAACAGTACAGCACAGAACAGGCCCTTCGGCCCACGATGTTGTGCCGAGCTTTATCTGAAACCAAGATCAAGCTATCCCACTCCCTATCATCCTGGTGTGCTCCATGTGCCTATCCAATAACCGCTTAAATTTTCCGAAAGTGTCTGACTCCACTATCACTGCAGGCAGTCCATTCCACACCCCAACCACTCTCCGCGTGAAGAACCTACCTCTGATATCCTTCCTATATCTCCCACCATGAACCCTATAGTTATGCCCCCTTGTAATAGCTCCATCCACCCGAGGAAATAGTCTTTGAACGTTCACTCTATCTATCCCCTTCATCATTTTATAAACCTCTATTAAGTCTCCCCTCAGCCTCCTCCGCTCCAGAGAGAACAGCCCTAGCTCCCTCAACCTTTCCTCATAAGACCTACCCTCCAAACCGGGCAGCATCCTGGTAAATCTCCTCTGCACTCTTTCCAGCGCTTCCACATCCTTCTTATAGTGAGGTGACCAGAACTGCACACAATATTCCAAATGTGGTCTCACCAAGGTCCTGTACAGTTGCAGCATAACCCCACGGCTCTTAAACTCCAACCCACTGTTAATAAAAGCTAACACACTATAGGCCTTCTTCACAGCTCTATCCACTTGAGTGGCAACCTTTAGAGATCTGTGGATATGGACCCCAAGATCTCTCTGTTCCTCCACAGTCTTCAGAACCCTACCTTTGACCCTGTAATCCACATTTAAATTTGTCCTACCAAAATGAATCACCTCACATTTATCAGGGTTAAACTCCATTTGCCATTTTACAGCCCAGCTTCGCATCCTATCTATGTCTCTTTGCAGCCTACAACAGCCCTCCACCTCATCCACTACTCCACCAATCTTGGTGTCATCAGCAAATTTACTGATCCACCCTTCAGCCCCCTCCTCTAAGTCATTAATAAAAATCACAAAGAGCAGAGGACCAAGCACTGATCCCTGTGGCACTCCGTGAGCAAACTGCCTCCAATCTGAAAATTTTCCATCCACCACCACCCTCTGTCTTCGATCAGACAGCCAGTTACCTATCCAATCGGCCAACTTTCCCTCTATCCCACACCTCCTCACTTTCATCATAAGCCGACCATGGGGGGCCTTATCAAATGCCTTACTAAAATCCATGTATATGACATCAACTGCCCTACTTTCATCAACACACTTAGTTACCTCCTCAAAAAATTCAATCAAATTTGTGAGGCACGACTTGCCCTTCACGAATCCGTGCTGACTATCCCGGATTAATCCGCATCTTTCTAAATGGTCGTAAATCCCATCCCTAAGGACCTTTTCCATCAATTTACCAACCACCGAAGTAAGACTAACCGGTCTATAATTACCAGGGTCATTTATTTTCCCTTTCTTAAACAGAGGAACAACATTCGCCATTCTCCAGTCCTCTGGCACCATCCCCGTGGATAGCGAGGACCCAAAGATCAAAGCCAAAGGCTCTGCAATCTCATCCCTTGCCTCCCAAAGAATCCTAGGATATATTTCATCAGGCCCAGGGGACTTACCGACCTTCAGTTTATTCAAAACTGCCAGTACATCCTCCCTCCGAACATCTATTTCCACCTTGCCTATCTCTACTGACTCCATACACAAGTTCCCACTACTGTCCTTGACCGGCCCTAACCTCACCCTGGTCATTCTTTTATTCCTCACATAAGAGTAAAAAGCCTTGGGGTTTTCCTTGATCCGACCCACCAAGGACTTCTCATGTCCCCTCCTAGCTCTACTAAGCCCCTTTTTCAGCTCATTCCTTGCTAACTTGTAACCCTCAATCGAGCCATCTGAATCTTGTTTCCTCATCCCTACATAAGCTTCCCTCTTCCTTTTCACAAGTTCAGGGTAACACAAGTTCAGGGTAACACAAGCTTCCCTCTTCCTTTTCACAAGTTCAGGGTAACACAAGTTCAGGGTAAGCACATTCCTCTTAGAGTGAAGGGCAAGGCTGGTAGAAGTAGTGAACCCTTGATGACTCGGGATATTGAGGCCCTGGTCAAGAAGAAAAATGAGGCACATGACATGCATAGGCAGCTGGGATCAAGTGAATCTCTTGAAGAGTATAGGGGATGTAGGAGTAGAGTTAAGAGAGAAATCAGGAGGGCAAAAACGGGACATGAAATTGTTTTGGCAGATAAGGCAAAGGAGAATCCAAAGATATTCTACAAATACATAAAGGCCAAAAGAGTAACTATGGAGAGGGTAGGGATTCTTAAGGATCAACAAGGTCAGCTATGTGCTGATCCACAAGAGATGGGTGAGATCCTAAATGAATATTTCTCATCAGTGTTTGCTGTTGAGAAAAGCATGGATGTGAGGGAACTTGGGGAAATAAATAGTGATGTCTTGAGGAGTGTACATATTACAGAGAAGGAGGTGCTGGAAGTCTTAAAGTGCATCAAGGTAGATAAATCCCCAGGACATGATGAAGTATATCCCAGGACATTGTGGGAGGCTAGGGAGGAAATTGCAGGTCCCCTAGCCGAGATATTTGAATCATCGATAATCACAGGTGAGGTGCCTGAAGATTGAAGGATGGCAAATGTTGTGCCTTTGTTTAAAAAGGCTGCAGGGAAAAGTCTGGGAACTACAGGCCAGTGAGCCTCACATCTGTGGTGGGTAAATTGTTGGAAGGTATTTTGAGAGACAGGATCTACAGGCATTTAGAGACGCAAGGACTGATTAGGGACAGTCAGCATGGCTTTGTGAGTGGAAAATCATGTCTCACAAATTTGATTGAGTTTTTTGAAGGGGTAATCAAGAAGATAGATGAGGGCAGTGCAGTTGATGTTGTCTACATGGACTTTAGCAAGGCCTTTGACAAGGTATCGCACGGTAGGTTGTTGCATAAGGTTAAATCTCACGGGATCCAGGGTGAGGTAGCTAAATGATACAAATTGGCTTGATGACAGAAGCCAGAGGATGGTTGTAGATGGTTGTTTTTCAAACTGGACGCCTGTGACCAGCGGTGTGCCTCAGGTATCAGTGTTTGGTCCACTGTTTTTTGTCATTGATATTAATGAATTGGATGAGAATATAGGAGGCATGGTTAGTAAGTTTGTAGATGATACCAAGATTGGTGGCATAGTGGACAGTGAAGAAAGTTATCTCCAATTGCAACGGGATCTTGATCAATTGGGCCAGTGGGCTGACGAATGGCAGATGGAATTTAATTTAGATAAATGCGAGGTGATGCATTTTGGTAGATTGAACCAGGGCAGGACTTACCCAGTTAATGGTAAGGCATTGGGGAGAGTTACAGAACAAAGAGATCTCATAGAATCATAGAAACCCTACAGTACAGAAAGAGGCCATTCGGCCCATCGAGTCTGCACCAACCACAATCCCACTCAGGCCCTACCCCCATATCCCTACATATCTTACCCACTAATCCCTCTAACCTACGCATCTCAGGACACTAAGGGGCAAATTTAGTATAGCCAATCAACCTACCCGCACATCTTTGGACTGTGGGAGGAAACCGGAGCAACCGGAGGAAACCCACGCAGACACGAGGAGAATGTGCAAACTCCACACAGACAGTGACCCAAGCTGGGAATCGAAGCCAGGTCCCTGGAGCTGTGAAGCAGCAGTGCTAACCATTGTGCTACCGTGCCACCCTAGGGGCACATGTTCATAGCTTCTTGAAAATGGAGTCACAGGTGGACAGAGTGGTGAAGAAGGCATTCGGCATGCTTGGTTTCATCAGTCAGAACATTGAATACAGGAGTTGGGACATCTTTTTGAAGTTGTACAAGACATTGGTAAGGCCACACTTAAAATCTTGTGTACAGTTCTGGTCACCCTATTATAGAAAGGATATTATTAAACTAGAAAGAGTGCAGAAAAGATTTACCAAGATGCTACCGGGACTTGATGGATTGAGTTATAAGGAGAGGCTGGATAGACTGGGACTTTTTTCCCTGGAGCGTAGGAGGCTTAGGGGTGGTCTTATAGAGGTCTATAAAACAATGAGGGGCATAGATAAGGTGGATAGTCAACATCTTTTCCCAAAGGTAGGGAAGTCTAAAACTAGGGGGCATAGGTTTAAGGTGAGAGGGGAGAGATACAAAAGTGTCCAGAAGGGCAATTTTTTCACACAGAGGGTGGTGAGTGTCTGGAACAAGCTGCCCGAGGTAGTAGTAGAGACGGGTACAATTTTGTCTTTTAAAAAGTATTTAGACAGTTACATGGGTAAGATGGGTATAGAGGGATATGGGCCAAATGCGGGCAATGGGACTAGCTTTGTGAAGAAAAGAGCGGCAATGGACAAGTTGGGCCGAAGGGCCTGTTTCCATGCTGTAAACCTCTATGACTCTACATGGGCGGAGAAATGGCAGATGGAGTTTAATCCGGGAAGTGTGAGGTGCTGCACTTTGGGAGGTTGAATGTTAAGGGTAAATATACAATTTATGGGAGGACCCTGAACAGCATTGATGTACAGACGGAGCTTGAGGTTCAAGTCCATAGCTCCCTGAAAGTGGCCACACGAGTAGATAGGGTGGTAAAGAAGGTGTACGGCACGCTTGCCTTTATTGGTCGGGGCATTGAGTCCAGGAGTCAGGATGTCATGTTGCAGCTTTATAAAACTTTGGTTAGGCTGCACTTAGAGTATTGTGTTCAATTCTGGTCGCTGCATTACAAGAAGGATGTGGAGGCTTTGGAAAGGATGCAGAAGAGGTTTACTAGGATACTGCCTGGATTAGACAGTATGAGCTATAAGGAGAGGCTGGACAAACTAGGCCTGTTTTCTCTGGAGCGGCGGAGGCTGAGGGGAGACCTGATAGAAATCTGTAAAATTATGAGAGGCATGGATAGGGTTGACAATCAGAATCTTTTTTCCTGGAGTTGAAATGTCTAATACTTGGGGACATGCACTTAAGGTGAGTGGGGGAAAGTTCAAAGGAGATGTGAGGGGCAAGTTTTTTTACACAGAGAGTGGTGGGTGTCTGGAACGCGCTGCCAGGGGTGGTGGAGGCAGATACGATCGGGGTGTTTAAGGGGCTTTTAGATAAGCACATGAATATGCAAGGAATAGAGGGATATGGACCAAGGGCAGGCAGAAGGAATCAGTTTAATTTGACGTCATGTTCGGCACAACATGGTGGACCGAAGGGCCTGTTCCTGTGCTGTACTGTTCTCTGTTCTATGTGGTATGTTGGCCTTCATAGTGAGAGGATTTGAGTATTGGGTTAGGGATGTTTTGCTGCAATTGTACAGGGCGTTAGTGAGGCCACACCTGGAGTATTGAGTGCAGATTTACTGTCATAGAGGTTTACATCATGGAAACAGGCCCTTCAGCCCAACTTGTCCATGCCGCCCTTTTTTTTTAAACCCCACAGCTAGTCCCAATTGCCCCCGTTTGGCCCATATCCCTCTATAACCATCGTACCCATGTAACTGTCCAAATGCTTTTTAAAAGACAAAATTGTACCCGCCTCTACTACTACCTCTGGCAGCTTGTTCCAGACACTCACCACCCTCTGTGTGAAAAAATTGCCCCTTTGGACACTTATGTATCTCTCCCCTCTCACCTTAAACCTATGCTCTCTAGTTTTAGACTCCCCTATCTTTTGGGAAAAGATATTGACTATCTAGCTGATCTATGCCCCTCATTATTTTATAGATCTCTATAAGGTCTGTTCTGGGACCCTTGCTGTTTGTCATTTTCAGAAATGACCTGGATGAGGAAGTGGAGGGATGGGTTGCTAAGTTTGCCGACGACACGAAGGTTGGTGGGGTTGTGGATAGTCTGGAGGGATGTCAGAAGTTACAGAGGGACATAGATAGGATGCAAGACTGGGCGGAGAAGTGGCAGATGGACTTCAACCCAGATAAATGCGTAGTGGTCCATTTTGGCAGGTCAAATGGGATGAAGGAGTACAATATAAAGGGAAAGACTCTTAGTATGGTAGAGGATCAGAAGGACCTTGGGGTCCGGGTCCATAGGACTCTAAAATCGGCCCCACAGGTGGAGGAGGTGGTTAAGAAGGCGTATGGTGTGCTGGCCTTTATCAATCGAGGGATTGAGTTTAGGAGTCCGGGGATAATGATGCAGCTATATAAGACCCTCGTCAGACCCCACTTGGAGTACTGTGCTCAGTTCTGGTCGCCTCATTACAGGAAGGATGTGGAAAAGATTGAAAGGGTGCAGAGGAGATTTACAAGGATGTTGCCTGGATTGAGTGGCATGCCTTATGAGGATAGGCTGAGGGAGCTCGGTCTTTTCTCCTTGGAGAGACGTAGGATGAGAGGAGACCTAATAGAGGTATATAAGATGTTGAGAGGCATAGATCGGGTGGATTCTCAGAGGCTTTTTCCCAGGGTGGAAATGGCTGCTACGAGAGGACACAGGTTGAAGGTGCTGGGGGGTAGGTACAGGGGAAATGTTAGGGGGAAGCTTTTCACACAGAGGGTGGTGGGTGAGTGGAATTGGCTGCCGTCAGTGGTGGTGGAGGCAAACTCAATAGGGTCTTTTAAGAGAAACCTGGATGAGTACATGGGACTTAATAGGATGGAGGGTTATAGGTAGGCCTAAAAGGTAGGGATATGTTCGGCACAACTTGTGGGGCCGAAGGGCCTATTTTGTGCTGTAGTTTTCTATGTTTCTATGTCACCCTTCAGCCTCCTACGCTCCAGAGAAAAAGGTCCCAGTCTATCCAGCCTCTCTTTATAACTCAAACCATCAAGTCACGGTAACATAAAAACATAAGAACATAAGAAATAGGAGCAGGAGTAGGCCATCTAGCCCCTCGAGCCTGCCCCGCCATTCAATAAGATCATGGCTGATCTGAAGTGGATCAGTTCCACTTACCCGCCTGATCCCTATAACCCCTAATTCCCTTACCGATCAGGAATCCATCTATCCGTGATTTAAACATATTTAACGAGGTAGCCTCCACCACTTCAGCGGGCAGAGAATTCCAGAGATTCACCACCCTCTGAGAGAAGAAGTTCCTCCTCAACTCTGACCCCCTTTTATTTTGAGGCTGTGCCCTCTAGTTCTAGTTTCCTTTCTAAGTGGAAAGAATCTCTCCACCTCTACCCTTTCCAGCCCCTTCATTATCTTATAGGTCTCTATAAGATCCCCCGTCAGCCTTCTAAATTCCAACGAATACAAACCCAATCTGGGTCAAAGGTAGGGTTCTGAAGACTGTGGAGGAACAGAGAGATCTTGGGGTCCATATCCACAGATCTCTAAAGGGTGCCACTCAAGTGGATAGAGCTGTGAAGAAGGCCTATAGTGTGTTAGCCTTTATTAACAGGGGGTTGGAGTTTAAGAGCCATGGGGTTGTGCTGCAACTGTACAGGACCTTGGTGAGACCACATTTGGAATATTGTGTGCAGTTCTGGTCACCTCACTATAAGAAGGATGTGGAAGCGCTGGAAAGAGTGCAGGGGAGATTTACCAGGATGCTGCCCGGTTTGGAGGGTAGGTCTTATGAGGAAAGGTTGAGGGAGCTAGGGCTGTTCTCTCTGGAGCGGAGGAGGCTGAGGGGAGACTTAATAGAGGTGTATAAAATGATGAAGGGGATAGATAGAGTGAACGTTCAAAGACTATTTCCTCGGGTGGATGGAGCTATTACAAGGGGGCATAACTATAGGGTTCGTGGTGGGAGATATAGGAAGGATATCAGAGGTAGGTTCTTTACGCGGAGAGTGGTTGGGGTGTGGAATGGACTGCCTGCAGTGATAGTGGAGTCAGACACTTTAGGAACATTTAAGCGGTTATTGGATAGGCACATGGAGCACACCAGGATGATAGGGAGTGGGATAGCTTGATCTTGGTTTCAGATAAAGCTTGGCACAACATTGTGGGCCGAAGGGCCTGTTCTGTGCTGTACTGTTCTATGTTCTATGCTCAGTCTCTCCTCATAATCAACACCCCTCATCTCTGGGTACCAACCTGGTGAACCTTCTCTGCACTCCTTCCAAGACCAATATACCCTTCCGCAAATAAATCCTAATAAATCTTTTCTGCACTCTTTCCAGTTTAATAATATTCTTTCTGAATAGGGTGACTAGAACTGTACACAGTATTCCAAGTGTGGGGTAAAAAAAGGGGCAGCATGGACAAGTTAGGCCGAAGGGCCTGTTTCCATGCTGTAAACCTCCATAACTCCATATTTCCAACTGAACTGGGACTCGCACAAGGCCCAGAACAGTCACAAAATTGGGGTCTTTGGAGGAAAGAAATTTAAGAAACGACATTATTGCTGGCTTGAATAAAAAGTCAGAAGAAGAACGGGTGAACACGTTGCTTTATCCTACAGGACCAATTGCAGATGACATAATTGTAAAATAGGATATTTATGAGTCATCCACCAAATCTGAAGAGGTTTTAAAATCTTTTGATATTTATTTCAACTTGTGAAGCATAAAATATTGAAAAAAGTTAAATTCAATACCACAGCCCAATTGCCTCTTGATTCCTTCATAAATTATCTCTACAGAATGGCAAGGGGTCTGACTTTCCAGAGACAGAATAATGATGGGTTTAACAGATAATATAATATCTCTCCTCCTTCAATCTAAAGATGATCGAACCCTGGAAAAGGCAATCCAGACAGTTAGATTGTGTGAACTCTGTGAACAGTACAGGGCCACCTGAAGGAGAGAAAATAGAATAATAGTTGGTTAAAAAGAAAATAGAATAATAGTTGGTTAAAAAGAAAAAGGAGGCTTATGTTCGGATGAGACGTGAGCACTCGGGTAGTGCACTAGAAAGCTTTAGATTGGCTAAGAGGGAGTTGAAGAGCGAGCTTAGAAGGGCTAAAAGGGGACATGAGAAGACTTTGGCGGATAGGGTTAAAGAGAATCCTAAGGCGTTCTCTTGGTATGTCAAGAACAGAAGGTTGGTTAGGGCAAGTTTAGGGCCAGTTATAGATGGCAGAGGGAAGTTATGTGTGGAACCGGAGGAGATTGGTGAAGCATTGAACCAATATTTCTCTTCGGTGTTCACGCAAGGGGACATGAATATAGCTGAGGAGGACACTGGGTTGCAAGGGAGTAGAATAGACAGTATTACAGTTGATAAGGAGGATGTGCAGGATATTCTGGAGGGTCTGAAAATAGATAAATCCCCTGGTCCGGATGGGATTTATCCAAGGATTCTCTGGGAGGCAAGAGAAGTGATTGCAGAGCCTCTGGCTCTGATCTTCAGGTCGTCGTTGGCCTCTGGTATAGTACCAGAAGATTGGAGGTTAGCGAATGTTGTCCCATTGTTTAAGAAGGGGAACAGAGACTTCCCCGGGAATTATAGACCGGTGAGTCTCACTTCTGTTGTCGGCAAGATGTTGGAAAAAATTATAAGGGATAGGATTTATAGTTATTTGGAGAGTAATGAATTGATAGGTGATAGTCAGCATGGTTTTGTGGCAGGTAGGTCGTGCCTTACTAACCTTATTGAGTTTTTTGAGAAAGTGACCAAGGAGGTGGATGGGGGCAAGGCAGTGGACGTGGTATATATGGATTTTAGTAAGGCGTTTGATAAGGTTCACCATGGTAGGCTTCTGCAGAAAATGCAGATGTATGGGATTGGGGGTGATCTAGGAAATTGGATCAGGAATTGGCTAGCGGATAGGAAACAGAGGGTGGTGGTTGATAGTAAATATTCATCATGGAGTGCGGTTACAAGTGGTGTACCTCAGGGATCTGTTTTGGGGCCACTGCTGTTTGTAATATTTATTAATGATCTGGATGAGGGTATAGTTGGGTGGATTAGCAAATTTGCTGATGACACCAAAGTCGGTGGTGTGGTAGACAGTGAGGAAGGGTGTCGTAGTTTGCAGGAAGACTTAGACAGGTTGCAAAGTTGGGCCGAGAGGTGGCGGATGGAGTTTAATGCGGAGAAGTGTGAGGTAATTCACTTTGGTAGGAATAACAGATGTGTTGAGTATAGGGCTAACGGGAGGACTTTGAATAGTGTGGAGGAGCAGAGGGATCTAGGTGTATGTGTGCATAGATCCCTGAAAGTTGGGAATCAAGTAGATAAGGTTGTTAAGAAGGCATATGGTGTCTTGGCGTTTATTGGTAGGGGGATTGAATTTAGGAGTCGTAGCGTTATGTTGCAACTGTACACAACTCTGGTGCGGCCGCACTTGGAGTACTGTGTGCAGTTCTGGTCCCCACATTACAGGAAGGATGTGGAGGCTTTGGAGAGGGTGCAGAGGAGGTTTACCAGGATGTTGCCTGGTATGGAGGGGAGATCCTATGAGGAGAGGCTGAGGGATTTGGGATTGTTTTCGCTGGAAAGGCGGCGGCTAAGAGGGGATCTTATTGAAACATATAAGATGATTAGAGGTTTAGATAGGGTGGATAGTGATAGCCTTTTTCCTCTGATGGAGAAATCCAGCACGAGGGGGCATGGCTTTAAATTGAGGGGGGGTAGTTATAGAACCGATGTCAGGGGTAGGTTCTTTACCCAGAGGGTGGTGAGGGATTGGAATGCCCTGCCAGCATCAGTAGTAAATGCGCCTAGTTTGGGGGCGTTTAAGAGATCCGTAGATAGGTTCATGGACGAAAAGAAATTGGTTTAGGTTGGAGGGTCACAGTTTTTTTTTTAACTGGTCGGTGCAACATCGTGGGCCGAAGGGCCTGTTCTGCGCTGTAATGTTCTATGTTCTATGTTCTAACCTGGGGCAGAAGCCAACCTCACTGCAGCGTATCAGAGCACAAAGATAGCAGGAGCAATCCGAGTCAGGGAAAGCAATTCCTGAAATACAGAGTGACCGTGCCAGCGATGTGCAAAGACCTGTCACAGCACAGATCCGTGTTCTGTAAGTACAACCCAATTCTTCCATCTTTGACAATGGCAATCTATGCAGGAGTGAGTGTAATTGTCCAGTCAGATGAGAAACCATGGCTGAAAGAGCACTGGCTTTGAAAATGGATTGTCCACTTTGTGGAGCAGAGAGTGTCCACATTCCAGTTATTGGTATGATCCTGGAGCTACTGATATATGGCAGCAAACAGATCTTTGAAATGATATACATCACCCGTAACCAGCCTTTCTCACTCTCCTGAGCAGGGATGCCTTTGTAGCCCGGATCTCATCCTGGAGATATTCACAGAGGATGTGAAGACCACAACTGTTGTTAGCTAACGAGAGTTCTCCGAGTGTTCTAAAAACTAGACTATTCAGACTCGGACACTGATCCCTCAGGAAAGCTTAACCCTCATGGAAGTTGATCCCTTGGGGAGGTTGATCTTCAGGGAAGTAGATCCCTCAGACAAGTAGATCCCTCAGACAAGTAGATCCCTCAGACAAGTAGATCCCTCGGGGTTGTTGATCCCTCAGGGAAGTAGATCTCTTGAGGAAGTTATTCCTTGAGGAAGTTGATCCCTCAGGGAAGTTGACCCCTCAGGGAAGTTGATCCCTCAGGCAGGTTGATCCCCTGCTCTGAACCCGCTCCCATTGGCTGACTGTTATTTTCCCAGGTTGAATCTGATGTAATGCGGTTTCTGTTGGGCGATGTATCTCTATATTCAGTTCACAAACCTGTAAATAATGTGGGAGAGACTTCTCCAGTGATTGTGTTGCCTCTCTCAGTTCATCCTGCAGTTTGTTGAACTCTCTCCGCAGGTTTGCTGCTCTCTCTGTGAAAGATAACTCTTCATCTGAACTGAGTAAAGCCAGACAGGAGCTGATTCCGTTCAGTTTGCACATCAGAGGCTTGTGTTCTTCCATCGAAACCCGCAGTTGCTGCAGAGAGAGACACAGCTTTTAGACGTTGGACACATCCCTGCACACACACTCATACACACACACTCATACACACACACACACACTCACACTCAGACACACACACACTCACAGACACACACACACTCACAGACACACACACACACACTCACACATTCATACACGCACACTCACACACACACACTCACACACACACACACACACTCACACACACTCACACTCACACACTCACACACACACACTCACACACACACACACACACTCACACTCAGACACACACACACTCACAGACACACACACACACACTCACACATTCATACACGCACACTCACACACACACACACACTCACACACTCACACACACACACTCATACACACACACACACACACTCACACTCAGACACACACACACTCATACACACACACACACACACACTCACACACACACACTCATACACACACACACTCACACTCAGACACACACACACTCACAGACACACACACTCACACACACACACTCAGACACACACACACTCACAGACACACACACACACTCACACATTCATACACGCACACTCACACACACACACACTCACACACACATTCATACACGCACACTCACACACACACACACACACACTCACTCACTCACACACAGACACATACACACTCACACACATACACACACATTCACACACTCAAACACACACATTCACACATGCACACATTCACGCACACACACACTCAAACACACACACTCTCACACACACACTCTCACAGACACATTCATACACGCACACTCACACACACACACACACTCACTCACACACAGACACATACACACTCACACACATACACACACATTCACACACTCAAACACACACATTCACACATGCACACATTCACGCACACACACACTCAAACACTCACACACTCACACTCGTTGGAGTTTAGAAGGCTGAGGGGAGATCTTATAGAGACATATAAGATAATGAAGGGGCTGGACAGGGTACAGGCAGCGAGATTCTTTCCACTTAGAAAGGAAACAAGAACTAGAGGACACAGCCTCAAAATAAGGGGGAGTCAGTTTAGAACAGAGTTGAGGAGGAACTTCTCTCAGAGAGTAGTGAATCTCTGGAATTCTCTGCCCATTAAAGCAGTGGAGGCTACCTCGTTAAATATGTTTAAGTCGCAGGTAGATAGATTTCTGATCAAAAAGGGAATTAAGCGTCATGGGGAGCAGGCGAGTAAGTGGAACTAAACCACTATCAGATCAGCCATGATCTTATTGAATGGTAGGGCAGGCTCGAGGGGCTAGATGGCCTACTCCTGTTCCTATTTCTTATGTTCTTATGTCCTGTGTCATGAGACGGGAATAATTAATGATCTCCTTGGAAAGACGGAGAATGAGGGGAGATCTAATAGAGGTGTACAAGATTATGAAGGCTATAGATAGGGTGAACAGTGGGAAGCTTTTTCCCAGGTCGGAGGTGACGATCACGAGGGGTCACGGGCTCAAGCTGAGAGGGGCGAAGTATAACTCAGACATCAGAGGGACGTTTTTTACACAGAGGGTGGTGGGGGCCTGGAATGCGCTGCCAAGTAGGGTGGTGGAGGCAGGCATGCTGACATCGTTTAAGACTTACCTGGATAGTCACATGAGCAGCCTGGGAATGGAGGGATACAAACGATTGGTCTAGTTGGACCAAGGAGCGGCACAGGCTTGGGGGGCCGAAGGGCCTGTTTCCTGTGCTGTACTGTTCTTTGTTCTTTGTTCTTTGATCTCACAGTTAGGGATCCTCTCGGAAGAAGCGATCACAGTATGGTTGAATTTAAAATACAGATGGAGTGTGAGAAGGTAAAATCCAATCCCAGTGTCTTGTGCTTAAACAAAGGAGACTACAATGGGATGAGGGAGGAGTTGGCTAAGGTAGCCTGGGAGCAAAGACTTTATGGTGGGACAATTGAGGAACAGTGGAGGACTTTCAAAGCGATCTTTCACAGTGCTCAGCAAAAGTATATACCCGTGATAAGGAAGGACTGTAGAAAAAGAGATAATCAGCCATGGATATCTAAGGAAATAAAGGAGGGATCAAACTGAAAGAAAATGCATACAAAGTGGCAAAGATTAGTGGGAACTGAGAGGATTGGGAAATCTTTAAAGGTCAACAGAAAGCCACGAAAAAAGCTATAAAGAAAAGTAAGATGGATTATGAGAGTAAATTAGCTCAGAATATAAAAACAGATAGCAAACGTTTCTACAAATATATCAAACGAAAAAGAGTGGCAAAAGTAAACATTGGTCCTTTAGAGGATGAGAAGGGGGATGTAATAACTGGAAATGAGAAAATGGCTGAGGCATTGAACAGGTATTTTGTGTCGGTCTTCACAGTGGAAAACACAAATAACATGCCAAAAATTGATGACAGGAAGGCTATGGCAGGTGAGAACCTAGAAACTATCATTATCACGAAAGAGGTAGTGTTGAGCAAGTTAATGGAACTAAAGGTCGACAAGTCTCCTGGTCCTGATGGAATGCATCCCAGGGACTAAAAGAGATGGCGGGAGAAATAGCAAATGCACCAGTATTAATTTACCAAAATTCGCTGGACTCTGGGGTGTAGTAGTTGGAATTCTTCGAAGATGTAACTAGTAGAGTTGACAAGGGGCAGCCAGTCGATGTGGTATATTTGGACTTTCAGAAAGCGTTTGACAAAGTCCCGCACAAGAGATTATCGTGCAAGATTAAAGCGCAGGGGATTGGAGGAAGTGTATTGAGGTGGATAGAAAACTGGTTGGCAGAGAGGAAACAAAGAATAGGAATTAATGGGTGCTTTTCAAATTGGCAGGCAGTAACTAGTGGGGTGCCACAGGGATCGGTGCTGGGACCCCAGCTATTCACAATATATATTAATGATTTGGATGAGGGAACAAAATGTAACATGTCACAGTTTGCAGATGATATCGAGTTGGGTGGGAGGGTGAACTGTGACGAGGATGCAGAGATCCTTCAGAATGATCTGGACAGGTTGGGTGAGTGGGAAAATCAATGGCAGATACAGTATAATTTGGATAAATATGAGGTTATTCACTTTGGAAGCAAAAACAAGAAGGCAGATTACTGCCAGAATGGGTGTAAATTGGGAGAGGGGAGTGTGCAGCGGGACCTGGGTGTCCTTGTGCCCCAGTCACTGAAGGTAAGCATGCAGATGCAGCAGGCGGTAAAGAAGGCAAATGGTATGTTGGCCTTCATAGTGAGAGGTTTCGAGTACAGGAGCAGGGATGTATTGTTGCAATTATACAGGGTCTTGGTGAGGCCACACCGAGAGTATTGTGGGCAGTTTTGGTCTCCTTTTCTGAAGAAGGATGTTCTTGCTCTCGAGGGAGTGCAGTGAAGGTTTACCAGGCTGATTCCGGGGATGGTGGGACTGATGTAGGAGATTGACTTGGTTAGGATTGTTTTCACTGGAGTTCAGACGAATGAGGGGGGATCTCGTAGAGACTTATAAAATTCTAACAGGACTAGACAGGGTAGATGCAGCGAGGATGTTCCCGATGGTGGGGGAGTCCAGAACCAGGGGTCACAGTCTGAGGATTCAGGGTAGACCATTTAGGACAGAGGTGAGGAGACATTTCTTCACCCAGAGAGTGGTGAACCTGTGGAATTCATCACCACAGGAAGTAGTTGATGCCAAAACATTGAATGTATTCAAGGGGCAGCTGGATATAGCACTTGGGGTGAATGGGATCAAAGGATGTTCTTGGGGAGAAAGCAGGATTAGGCTATTGAGTTGGATGATCAGCCATGATGGTAATGAATGGCGGAGCAGGCTCGAAGGGCCAAATGGCCTCCTCCTGCTCCTATCTTCTATGTTTTACACACATACACATTCACACACACAGACACAGATTTGTCAAGCCTGATTTCCCCTCCATAAATCCATGCTGTCTCTGTCTGATCCTGCCACTGCTTTCTAAATGCTCTGCTTTTTCCTCGGATGGTGATGGCTAACACGAGGGGACATAGCTTTAAATTGAGGGGTGAGAGATATAGGACAGATGTTAGAGGTAGGTTCTTTACTCAGAGAGTAGTAAGGGCGTGGAATGCCCTGCCTGCAGCAGTAGTGGACTCATCAACATTAAGAGCATTCAAATGGTTATTGGATAAACATATGGATGATATTGGAATAGTGTAGATTAGAGGGGCTTTAGGTTGGTTTCACTGGTCGGCGCAACATCGAGGGCCGAAGGGCCTGTACTGCACTGTAATGTTCTGTAATCAAAGACTATTTCCTCGGGTGGATGGAGCTATTACGAGGGGGCATAACTATAGGGTTCATGGTGGGAGATATAGGAAGGATATCAGAGGTAGGTTCTTCACGCAGAGAGTGGTTGGGGTGTGGAATGGACTGCCTGCAGTGATAGTGGAGTCAGACACTTTAGGAACATTTAAGCGGTTATTGGATAGGCACATGGAGCACACCAGGATGGTAGGGAGTGGGATAGCTTGATCTTGGTTTCAGATGAAGGTCGGCACAACATCGTGGGCCGAAGGGCCTGTTCTGTGCTGTACTGTTCTATGTTCTATGTTCTATGTTCTATAAAGTCCTTGATAATGGATTTGAGAATTTTCCCCACTGCCGATGTTAAGCTTATTGGTCTATAATTCCCTGTTTTCTCTCTACCTCCCTTTTTGAATATTGGAGTGACATTCGCTACCCTCCAATCTGCAGAGACTGTTCCAGAGTCTATAGAATCCTGGAAGCTGCCCACCAATGCGTCCACTATTTCTAGAGCCACTTCCTTAAGTACTCTGGGATGTAGATTATCAGGCCCTGAGGATTTATCCACCTTCAGTCCCATCAATTTTCCCAGCACCATTTCTCTACTGATATTGATCTCCCACAGTTCCTCTCACTAAATCTTCATTCTCCAACATTTCTGGCATCATAATTCTGTACACCTCAACCACGTCGCCTCTCAGTCTTCTCTGCTCCAACAAGAACAACACAAGCCTATCCAACCTCTCTCCATAACTTAAATGCTCCATCCCGGGCAGCATCCTGGTGAATCTCCTCTGCACCCCCTCCAGTGCAATCACATTCTTCCTATAATGTGGCGACCAGAACTGCACACAGTGCTCCAGCTGTGGCCTCAACAAAGTTCTATACAACTCCAACATGACTTCCCTGCTGTTGTAATCTATTCCCCGATTGATAAAGGCAAGTGTCCCATGTGCCTTTTTCACCACCTCATTAACCTGCCTTTCCGCCTTCAGAGATCTGTGGACAAACACGTCAAGGTCCCTTTGTTTCACAGAACTTCCTCATGTTCTACCATTCACTGAGTACTTTCTTGTTAAATTACTCCTTCCAAAGTGCATCACCTCACACTTTTCCGGGTTAAATTCCATCTGCCACTTATCTGCCCATTTAACCATTCTGTGTATATCCTCCTGTAGCCCAAGATACTCCACCTCACTGTTAACCACCCGGCCAATCTTTGTGTCATCCACAAATTTACTAATCCCACCCCCCCAACATTGTCATCAATGTCATTTATATAAATGCTGAATAATAGGGGGCCAACTGTGGTAGGCCACCGGACACTGGCTTCCAATCACTAAAGTAGCCTTCTGTCATCACCCTCTGTCTCCTACAACTGAGCCAATTTTGAATCCACTTTATCAAATTACCCTGAATCCCATGTGAATTTACCTTATTTACAAATCTCCCATGTGGGACCTTGTCAAAGGCATTGCTGAAATCCATATAAATTACATTGACTGCACTCCCCTCGTCTACATATCTGGTCACCTCCTCAAAAAATTCAATCAAATTTGTGAGGTATGACCTCCCTCTGATGAAACCATGCTGACTATCCCTGATCAAGCTTTGCTCCAAGTGGAGAGAGATGCTCTCCTTCAGAAGTTTCTCCAATAGTTTCCTACCATTGACATGAGACTCACTGGTCTGTAGTTCTCTGGTTTATCTCGACAACCCTTCTGCCTTGCTGTCAAGGGCTGTCACTCTCATCTCACCTCTGGCATTCAGCTCTTTTGTCCATGTTTGAACCAAGGCTGTAATGAGGTCAGGAGCTGAGTGACCCTGGCGAAACCCAAACTGGGCGTCAATGAGCAGGTTATTGCTGAGCAGGTGCTGCTTGATAGCACTGTCGATGACCCCTTCCATCACTTTACTGATGATCGAGGGTAGTCTGATGGGGCGGTAATTGGCCGGGTTGGATTTGTGTTCTCGTTTTCTAGTTCAAGTTTTGCAGTACTCCCCCGCTTATCTGTTTGTCTATTACCTGTGCCATGCCCTGTTGATTATGGAGGTTCTGCTGGTTGAGAAGGATTGGGCTAAGGTGCAATATCTCTGACTGCATTTCTTCCAGCCAGGTTCGGAGTTCTGTCTCCGTTTCAGAAAACTGTGTGAGCAGTGAACTGGCTCTGTCCAATAGCAGCAGGATTCCTGCATTCTGCACACTGACAACCTGATATCGATTCCACAATGATTTCAACAGGACCTGTGAACAAAAACAAGCACTTAAATGGGGGAAGCTTGCAGCTCAGACATGGATTCAAGAAGAGGCTGGATAGACTGGGGCTGTTTTCTCTGGAGGGGTGATCTTATAGAGGTCTATAGATAGTCAATATCTTTTCCCAAAGGTAGGGGAGTCTAAAACTAGAGGGCATAGGTTTAAGGTGAGAGGTGAGAGATACAAAAGGGTCCAGAGGGACAATTGTTTCACACAGAAGGTGGTGAGTGTCTGGAACAAGCCGCCAGAGGCAGTAGTAGAACAAAGAACAAAGAAGAACAAAGAACAATACAGTAATTCTCTGGCTTGCTGCTTTTTGCTTTGCCGCTTGCACTTGCGCGGGAGACTAAAAACCTGGGGCTGGGGGTGGGGGGGGTTCACAATAAGTCCGATAGGGAACTCAGGAGAAATTTCTTCATCCAGAGAGTGGCGAGAATGTGGAGATGGTTCACAAGGAGTAATTGAGGCGAATAGCAGAGATGTATTTAAGGGGAGCTAGGTATGCAAATAAGGGAGAAGGGAACAACAATAACAACTTGAATTGATAAGCACCTCTGAAGTAACGAAACCTCCTTCAAAGTCGCATTAGAAAGTAAAATCTGAAAGTGACTCATGTGAGGAGATATTAGTACAGGTCACCAAAATCTGGTCAAAGAGGCAGATTTTAATGAACAAATGTGAGGTGATTCATTTTGGGAGGACAAATTTAAATGTGGATTACAGGGTCAAAGGTAGGGTTCTGAAGACTGTGGAGGAACAGAGAGATCTTGGGGTCCATATCCACAGATCTCTGAAGGTTGCCACTCAGGTGGATAGAGCTGTGAAGAAGGCTTATAGTGTGTTAGCTTTATTAACAGGGGGTTGGAGTTTAAGAGCCGTGGGGTTATGCTGCAACTGTACAGGACCTTGGTGAGACCACATTTGGAATATTGTGTGCAGTTCTGGTCACCTCACTATAAGAAGGATGTGGAAGCGCTGGAAAGAGTGCAGAGGAGATTTACCAGGATGCTGCCTGGTTTGGAGGGTAGGTCTTATGAGGAAAGGTTGCGGGAGCTAGGGCTCTTCTCTCTGAAGTGGAGGAGGCTGAGGGGAGACTTAATAGAGGTTTATAAAATGATGAAGGGGATAGATAGTGTGAACGTTCAAAGACTATTTCCTCGGGTGGATGGAGCTATTACAAGGGGGCATAACTATAGGGTTCGTGGTGGGAGATACAGGACGGATATCAGAGGTAGGTTCTTTACGCAGAGAGTGGTTGGGGTGTGGAATGGACTGCCTGCAGTGATAGTGGAGTCAGACACTTTAGAAACATTTAAGCGGTTATTGGATAGGCACATGGAGCACACCAGGATGATAGGGAGTGGGATAGCTTGATCTTGGTTTCAGATAAAGCTCGGCACAACATCGTGGGCCGAAGGGCCTGTTCTGTGCTGTACTGTTCTATTCTATTCTAAAATGATGAAGGGGATAGAGAGAGTGAACGTTCAAAGACTATTTCCTCGGGTGGATGGAGCTATTACAAGGGGGCATAACTATAGGGTTCATGGTGGGAGATATAGGAAGGATGTCCGAGGTAGATTCTTTACGCAGAGAGTGGTTGGGGTGTGGAATGGACTGCCTGCAGTGATAGTGGAGTCAGACACTTTAGGAACATTTAAGCGGTTATTGGATAGGCACATGGAGCACACCAGGGTGATAGGGAGTGGGATAGCTTGATCTTGGTTTCAGATAAAACTCGGCACAACATCGTGGGCCGAAGGGCCTGTTCTGTGCTGTACTGTTCTATGTTCTATGTTCGAGCACAGGAACAGGCCCTTCAGCCCTCCAAGCCCGTGCCGCTCCCTGGTCCAACTAGACCATTCTTTTGTATCCCTCCATTCCCACTCCGTTCATATGGCTATCTAGATAAGTCTTAAACGTTCCCAGTGTGTCCGCCTCCACCACCTTGCCTGGCAGCGCATTCCAGGCCCCCACCACCCTCTATGTCCTTCTGATATCTGTGTTAAACCTCCCCCCCCTTCATCTTGAACCTATGACCTCTCGTGAACGTCACCAGCAACCTGGGGAAAAGCTTCCCACCGTTCACCCTATCTATGCCTTTCATAATTTTATACACCTCTATTCAGTCTCCCCTCATCCTCCGTCTTTCCAGGGAGAACAACCCCAGTTTACCCAATCTCGCCTCATAACTAAGCCCCTCCATACCAAGCAACATCCTGGTAAACCTCCTCTGTACTCTCTCCAAAGCCTCCATGTCCTTCTGGTAGTGTGGCGACAAGAACTGGATGCAGTATTCCAAATGCAGCCGAACCAACATTCTATACATCTGCAACATCAGACCCCAACTTTTATACTCTATGCCCCGTCCTATAAAGGCAAGCATGCCATATGCCTTCTTCATCACCTTCTCCACCTGTGATGTCACCTTCAAGGATCTGTGGACTTGCACACCCAGGTCCCTGGCGAGTGCAATTTTGTCTTTTAAAAAGCGTTTAGACAGTTACATGGGTAAGATGGGTATAGAGGGATATGGGCCAAATGCGGGCAATTGGGACTAGATTCGGGATTGAAAAAATAGGGGCAGCATGGACAAGTTGGGCCGAAGGGCCTGTTTTCATGCTATAAACCTCTATGACTCTAAGAAACAAACATAGAAACATAGAAACTAGAAGCAGGAGGAGACCATTCGGCCCTTCGAATCTGCTCCGCCATTCATTTTGATCATGGCTGATCATCAAATTCAAAATCCTGATTTCCCCCTGCCTCCCATATGCCTTGATCCCTTTAGCCCCAAGAGCTATATCTAATTCCTTCCTGAAATCAGACATTTTAGAATCATAGAGGTTTACAGCATGGAAACAGGCCCTTCGGCCCAACTTGTCCATGCCGCCCTTTTTATTAAACCCCTAAGTTAATCCCAATTGTCCGCAATTGTCCCATATCTCTCTATACCCATCTTACCCATGTAACTGTCTAAATGCTTTTTAAAAGACAAAACTGCACCCGCCTCTACTACTACCTCTGGCAGCTTGTTCCAGACACTCACCACCCTCTGTGTGCAGAAATTGTCCTTCTAGACACTTTTGTATCTCTCCCCTCTCACCTTAAACCTATGCCCTCTAGTTTTAGACTCCCCGACCTTTGGGAAAAGATATTGACTATCTCGCTGATCTATGCCCCTCATTATTTTATAGACCTCTATAAGGTCACCCCTCAGCCTTCTGCGCTCCAGAGAAAAAAGTCCCAATCTATCCAGCCTCTCCTTATAACTCAAACCATCAAGTCCCGGTAGAACAAAGAACAGTACAGCACAGGAAACAGGCCCTTCGGCCCTCCAAGCCTGTGCCGCTCCTTGGTCCAACTAGACCAATCGTTTGTATCCCTCCATTCCCAGGCTGCTCATGTGACTATCCAGGTAAGTCTTAAACGATGTCAGCGTGCCTGCCTCCACCACCCTACTTGGCAGCGCATTCCAGGCCCCCACCACCCTCTGTGTAAAAAACGTCCCTCTGATGTCTGAGTTATACTTCGCCCCTCTCAGCTTGAGCCCGTGACCCCTCGTGATCATCACCTCCGACCTGGGAAAAAGCTTCCCACTGTTCACCCTATCTATACCCTTCATAATCTTGTACACCTCTATTAGATCTCCCCTCATTCTCCGTCTTTCCAAGGAAAACAACCCCAGTCTACCCAATCTCTCCTCATAGCTAAGACCCTCCATACCAGGCAACATCCTGGTAAACCTTCTCTGCACTCTCTCCAATGCCTCCACGTCCTTCTGGTAGTGCGGCGACCAGAACTGGACGCAGTACTCCAAATGTGGCCTAACCAGCGTTCTATACAGCTGCATCATCAGACTCCAGCTTTTATACTCTATACCCCATCCTATCAAGGCAAGCATACCATATGCCTTCTTCACCACCTTCTCCACCTGTGTTGCCACCTTCAAGGATTTGTGGACTTGCACACCTAGGTCCCTCTGTGTTTCTATACTCCTGATGACTCTGCCATTTATTGTATAACTCCTCCCTACATTATTTCTTCCAAAATGCATCACTTCGCATTTATCCGGATTAAACTCCATCTGCCACCTCTCCGCCCAATTTTCCAGCCTATCTATATCCTGCTGTATTGCCCGACAATGCTCTTCGCTATCCGCAATTCCAGCCATCTTCCTGTCATCCGCAAACTTGCTGATTACACCAGTTACACCTTCTTCCAAATCATTTATATATATCACAAATAGCAGAGGTCCCAGTACAGAGCCCTGCGGAACACCACTGGTCACAGACCTCCAGCCGGAAAAAGACCCTTCGACCACTACCCTCTGTCTCCTATGGCCAAGCCAGTTCTCCACCCATCTAACCACTTCTCCTTGTATCCCATGAGCCTTAACCTTCTTAACCAACCTGCCACATGGGACTTTGTCAAATGCCTTACTGAAATCCATATAGACGACATCCACGGCCCTTCCTTCATCAACCGTTTTTGTCACTTCCTCAAAAAACTCCACCAAATTTGTAAGGCACGACCTCCCTCTTACAAAACCATGCTGTCTGTCACTAATGAGATTGTTCCGTTCTAAATGCACATACATCCTGTCTCTAAGAATCCTCTCCAACAACTTCCCTACCACGGACGTCAAGCTCACCGGCCTATAATTTCCTGGGTTATCCCTGTTACCCTTCTTAAACAACGGGACCACATTCACTATCCTCCAATCCTCAGGGACCTCACCCGTGTCCAAAGAAGCGACAAAGATTTCCGTCAGAGGCCCAGTAGCATCCAAGTAAATCTTTTCTGCACTCTTTCTAGTTTAATAATATCCTTTCTATAATAGGGTGATCAGAATTGCACACAGTATTCCACGTTTGGCCTTACCAAAGTCTGGTACAACTTCAACAAGACGTCCCAACTCCTGTATTCAATGTTCTGACTGATGAAACCAAGCATGCTGAATGCCTTCTTCACCACTCTGTCCACCTGTGACTCCACTTTCAAGGAGCTATTAGTCTGTACCCCGAGATCTCTTTGTTCTGTAACTCTGCCCAACGCCCTACCATTAACTGAGTATGTCCTGCCCTGGTTCAATCAACCAATCAGGGCGGCACGGTAGCACAGTGGTTAGCACTGCTGCTTCACAGCTCCAGGGACCTGGGTTCGATTCCCGGCTTGGGTCACTGTCTGTGTGGAGTTTGCACATTCTCCTCGTGTCTGCGTGGGTTTCCTCCGGGTGCTCTGGTTTCCTCCCACAGTCCAAAGATGTGCGGGTTAGGTTGATTGGCCATGCTAAAAATTGCCCCTTAGTGTCCTGAGATGTGTAGGTTAGAGGGATTAGTGGGTAGATATATAGGGATATGGGGGTAGGGCCTGGGTGGGATTGTGGTCGGTGCAGACTTGATGGGCCGAATGGCCTCTTTCTGTACTGTAGGGTTTCTATGATTTCTATGATTTCAAAATGCATCACCCCGCGTTTATCTAAATTAAACTCCATCTGCCATTCGTCAGCCCACTGGCCCAACTGATCAAAATCCTGTTGCAATCGGAGATAGCTTTCTTCACTGTCCACTATGCCACCAATCTTGGTGTCATCTGCAAACTTACTAACCACGCCTTCTCTATTCTCATCCAAATCATTCATATAAATGACAAGTAACAGTGGGCCCAGCACTGATCCCTGAGGCACACCGCTGGTCACAGGCCTCCAGTTTGAAAAACAACCTTCTGTAACTTCTTCTCCCAGAGGGTGGTGAATCTCTGGAATTCTCTGCCCACTGAGGTGGTGGAGGCTACCTCGCTGAATATGTTTAAAACGCGGATGGATGGATTCCTGATCGGTAAGGGAATTAAGGGTTATGGCGATCAGGCAGGTAAGTGGTACTGATCCACGTCAGATCAGCCATGATCTTATTGAATGGCGGGGCAGGCTCGAGGGGCCAGATGGCCTACTCCTGCTCCTATTTCTTATGTTCTTATGTTCTATGTAACGCATTATAGGAAAGATGTGGAAGTGTTGGAAAGGATGCAGAGGAGATTTACCAGGATGTTGCCTGGTATGGTGGGAAAATCGTATGAGGAAAGGCTGAGGGGCTTGAGGTTGTTTTCGTTAGAGAGAAGAAAATTAAGAGGTGACTTAATAGAGGCATACAAGATGATCAGAGGATTAGATAGGGTGGATAGTGAGAGCCTTTTTCCTCGGATGGTGATGGCGAGCACGAGGGGACATAGCTTTAAATTGAGGGGTGAGAGATATAGGACAGATGTTAGAGGTAGGTTCTTTACTCAGAGAGTAGTAAGGGTGTGGAATGCCCTGCCTGCAGCAGTAGTGGACTCGTCAACATTAAGAGCATTCAAATGGTTATTGGATAAACATATGGATGATATTGGAATAGTGTAGATTAGATGGGCTTTAGATTGGTTTCACTGCTTGGTGCAACATCGAGGGCCGAAGGGCCTGTACTACGCTGTAATGTTCTATGTTCTATAACCACCCTCTGGCTTCTGGCAAGAAGCCAATTTTGTATCCATTTAGATACCTCACCCTGGATCCAGTGAGGTTGAACCTAATGCAACAACCTACCATGCAGTGCCTTGTCAAAGGCCTTGCGAAAGTCCATGTAGACAACATCAACTGCACTGCCCTCATCTATCTTCTTGGTTACCCCTTCAAAAAACTCAATCAAATTTGTGAGACATGATTTTCCACTCACAAAGCCATGCTGACTGTCCCTAATCAGTTCTTGCATCTCTAAATGCCTGTAGATCCTGTCTCAAAATATTTTGGCCTCACCTACATTCTGTGGTAGTGAATTCCACACATTCATCACATTTTTCACATCTGGGTGAAAAGATTTCTCCTCACCTCAGTTCTAAAAGGTTTAGCCCTTATCCTCAAACTATGACCCTTTGTTCTGGACTCCCCCATCATTGGGAACATTCTCTCTGAATCTACCCTGTTTAACCCTTTTATAAGTTTCTATAAGAACATAAGAAATAGGAGCAGGAGTAGGCCATCTAGCCCCTCGAGCCTGCCCCGCCATTCAATAAGATCATGGCTGATCTGACGTGGATCAGTACCACTTACCCGCCTGATCCCCATAACCCTTAATTCCCTTACCGATCAGGAATCCATCCATCCGCGCTTTAAACATATTCAGCGAGGTAGCCTCCACCACCTCAGTGGGCAGAGAATTCCAGAGATTCACCACCCTCTGGGAGAAGAAGTTCCTCCTCAACTCTGTCTTAAACCGACCCCCCTTTATTTTGAGGCTGTGTCCTCTAGTTTTAACTTCCTGACTAAGTGGAAAGAATCTCTCCGCCTCCACCCTATCCAGCCCCCGCATTATCTTATAAGTCTCCATAAGATCCCCCCTCATCCTTCTAAACTCCAACGAGTACAAACCCAATCTCCTCAGCCTCTCCTCATAATCCAAACCCCTCATCTCCGGTATCAACCTGGTGAACCTTCTCTGCACTCCCTCCAATGCCAATATATCCTTCCTCATATAAGGGGACCAATACTGCACACAGTATTCCAGCTGCGGCCTCACCAATGCCCTGTACAGGTGCATCAAGACATCCCTGCTTTTATATTCTATCCCCCTCGCGATATAGGCCAACATCCCATTTGCCTTCTTGATCACCTGTTGTACCTGCAGACTGGGCTTTTGCGTCTCATGCACAAGGACCCCCAGGTCCCTTTGCACGGTAGCATGTTTTAATTTGTTTCCATTGAGATAGTAATCCCATTTGTTATTATTTCCTCCAAAGTGTATAACCTCGCATTTCTCAACGTTATACTCCATTTGCCATATCCTCGCCCACTCACTCAGCCTGTCCAAATCTCTCTGCAGATCTTCTCCGTCCTCCACACGATTCACTTTTCCACTTATCTTTGTGTCGTCTGCAAACTTTGTTACCCTACACTCCGTCCCCTCCTCCAGATCATCTATATAAATGGTAAATAGTTGCGGCCCGAGTACCGATCCCTGCGGCACGCCACTAGTTACCTTCCTCCAACCGGAAAAACACCCATTTATTCCGACTCTTTGCTTCCTGTCGGATAGCCAGTCCCCAATCCACTTTAACACACTACCCCCAACTCCGTGTGCCCTAATCTTCTTCAGCAGCCTTTTATGGGGCACCTTATCAAACGCCTTTTGGAAATCCAAAAACACCGCATCCACCAGTTCTCCTCCATCAACCGCCCTAGTCACATCTTCATAAAAATCCAACATGTTCGTCAAGCACGACTTTCCCCTCATGAATCCATGCTGCGTCTGATTGATTGAACCATTTCTATCCAGATGCCCTGCTATCTCCTCTTTAATAATGGATTCCAGCATTTTCCCTACTACAGACGTTAAGCTGACCGGCCTATAGTTACCCGCCTTTTGTCTCCTTCCTTTTTTAAACAGCGGCAATGGTTCATCACACAATGGTTCATCACACGCTGTCCCCATCAAACACTCCCAGGACAGGTACAGCACGGGGTTAGATACAGAGTAAAGCTCCCTCTCCACTGTCTCCCATCAAACACTCCCAGGACAGGTACAGCACGGGGTTAGATACAGAGTAAAGCTCCCTCTACACTGTCCCCATCAAACACTCCCAAGACAGGTACAGCACGGGGTTAGATACAGAGAAAAGCTCCCTCTACACTGTCCCCATCAAACACTCCCAGGACAGGTACAGCACGGGGTTAGATACAGAGTAAAGCTCCCTCTACACAGTCCCCATCAAACACTCCCAGGACAGGTACGGCACGGGGTTAGATACAGAGTACAAGTGGGATTGGAAGAATATAATTTGTGACTTGCATATTACCAGGTTGGCTTCTTTTTCAGATTCGGAATATTTCTCCAGTGCTGTTGTCCAGCTGGTGAACAAATCGTCCACTCTCTGACGGTGCTGAATTATCTGAACAGCAACTACCTAAAACAGAGTGCAGACATGTTGAGTAAATACCAAATCATTCACAGATGACACAGATCATCATCACCCTAACCCATCATTGCACTTCGCTTGTCCCCAACCCCAGGCCATCTCTGCCTGTACCCTGACCCTGGCCATCTCTGCCTGCTCCCTGATCCTTGACCCTAACTCTGGACCATCTCTGCCTGCACTCTGACCCTTGACCCTGACCATGGACCATCTCTGCCTGCACCCGGACTCTGCTGAAACACATTGCTGCCAGGGGTTGTTGGGTCTGGAATATAGGACAAGATTTACAAGTGAGGGTGGGGGGTTATTTGTGCAGTTTGAGTGACTGATCCAGATTGCTCATTGGAACTCTACCCAAAGCTCATCATGATTGGCCAAATTCACATCGCCACTCCCTCTGTGGATTAGTGGAGAGCATAGTGAGGGCTGAGGTTCAAGAGGGTAGTGAGGACTGAGGTTAGAGGGGATAGTGAGGGCTGAGGTTAGAGGGGAAAGTGAGGGCTGAGGTTAAAGAGGGTAGTGAGGGCTGAGGTTAGAGGGGATAGTGAGGGCTGAGGTTAGAGGGGAAAGTGAGGGGGCAAGGGATCCAAGGGGACATTGCTTTGTGGATCCAGAACTGGCTTGCACACAGAGTGGCTATAGATGGGTCATATTCTGCATGGAGGTCGGTCACCAGTGGAGTGCCCCAGGGATCTGTTCTGGGACCCTTACTCTTTGTGATTTTTATAAATGACCTGGATGAGGAAGTGGAGGGATGGGTTGGTAAGTTTGCTGATGACACAAAGGTTGGAGGTGTTGTGGATAGTGTGGAGGGATGTCAGAAGTTGCAGCAAGACATTGATAGGATGCAAGACTGGGCGGAGAAGTGGCAGATGGAGTTCAACCCAGATAAGTGTGAGGTGGTTCATTTTGGCAGGTCAAATAGGATGGCAGAATATAATATTAATGGTAGGACTCTTGGCAGAGTGGAAGATCAGAAGGATCTTGGGGTCCGAGTTCATAGGACGCCCAAAGCAGCTGTGCAGGTTGAGGGTGTGGTTAAGAAGGCGTATGGTGTACTGGCCTTCATCAATCGAGGAATTGAGTTTAGGAGTCGTGAGATAATGTTGCAGCTATATAAGACCCTGGTCAGACCCCACTTGGAGTACTGTGCTCATTTCTGGTCGCCTCATTACAGGAAGGATGTGGAAGCCATAGAAAGGGTGCAGAGGAGATTTACAAGGATGTTGCCTGGGTTGGGGAGCATGCCTTATGAGGATAGGTTGAGTGAGCTCGGCCTTTTCTCCTTGGGGAGACGAAGGATGAGGGGTGACCTGATAGACGTGTATAAGATGTTGAGAGGTATTGATCGAGTGGACAGTCAGAGGCTTTTTCCCAGAGCTGAAATGGTTGCCACAAGAGGACACAGGTTTAAGGTGCTGGGGAGTAGGTACAGAGGAGATGTCAGGGGTAAGTTTTTCACTCAGAGGGTGGTGGGTGCGTGGAATGGGCTGCCAGCAACGGTGGTGGAGACGGATTCGATAGGGTCTTTTAAGAGACTTTTAGATAAATACATGGAACTTAGTAAGATAGAGGGTTATAGGTAAGCCTAGTAATCGCTAAGGTAGGGACGTGTTCGGCACAACTTTGTGGGCTGAAGGGCCTGTATTGTGCTGTAGTTTTTCTATGTTCTATGTTAGAGAGGGAAGTGAGGGCTGAGGTTAGGGAGGGTAGTGAAGGTTGAGGTTAGAGAGGGTAGTGAGGGCTGAGGTTAGAGAGGGTAGTGAGGGCTGAGGTTAGGGAGGGTAGTGAAGGTTGAGGTTAGGGAGGGTAGTGAGGGCTGAGGTTAGGGAGGGTAGTGAGGGCTGAAGTTAGAGAGGGTAGTGAGGGCTGAGGTTAGAGAGGGTAGTGAGGGTTGAGGTTAGGGAGGGTAGTGAGGGTTGAGGTTAGAGAGGGTAGTGAGGGTTGAGGTTAGAGAGGGTAGTGAGGGCTGAGGTTAGAGAGGGTAGTGAGGGCTGAGGTTAGAGAGGGTAGTGAGGGTTGAGGTTAGAGAGGGTAGTGAGGGTTGAGGTTAGGGAGGGTAGTGAGGGCTGAGGTTAGGGAGGGTAGTGAGGGCTGAGGTTAGGGAGGGTAGTGAGGGCTGAAGTTAGAGAGGGTAGTGAGGGCTGAGGTTAGAGAGGGTAGTGAGGGTTGAGGTTAGGGAAGGTAGTGAGGGCTGAGGTTAGGGAGGGTAGTGAGGGCTGAAGTTAGAGAGGGTAGTGAGGGCTGAGGTTAGAGAGGGTAGTGAGGGCTGAGGTTAGGGAGGGTAGTGAGGGCTGAGGTTAGGGAGGGTAGTGAGGGCTGAGGTTAGAGAGGGTAAAAATCATAGAAATCATAGAAACCCTACAGTGCAGAAAGAGGCCATTCGGCCCATCGAGTCTGCACCGACCACAATCCCACCCAGGCCCTACCCCCACATCTTTACCCGCTAATCCCTCTAACCTACGCATCTCAGGATTCTAAGGGGCAATTTTTAACCTGGCCAATTAACCTAACCCGCACATCTTTGGACTGTGGGAGGAAACCGGAGCACCCGGAGGAAACCCATGCAGACACGGGGAGAATGTGCAAACTCCACACAGACAGTACTGAAGGCTGAGGTTAGAGAGGGGATAGTGCGGGTTGAGGTACTTGGAGGGGAATAGTGAGGGTTGAGGTTAGAGAGAGTAGTGAGGACTGAAGTTTGAGAGGATGCACAGTGTTATGGGTAATGTATTAGCATGGATAGAGGATTGGTTAACTAACAGGAAGCAAAGAGTGGGGGTAAATGGGTGTTTTTCTGGTTGGCGATCAGTGACTAGTGGTGTGCCTCAGGGATCAGTGTTGGGACCACAATTGTTTAAGAACAAACAAAGAACAAAACAGCACAGGAACAGGCCCTTCGGCCCTCCAAGCCCGCGCCGCTCCCTGGTCCAAACTAGACCATTCTTTTGTATCCCTCCATTCCCATTCCCGTTCATGGGGCTATCGAGATAAGTCTTAAACGCTCCCAGTGTGTCTGCCTCCACCACCTTGCCCAGCAGCGCATTCCAGGCCCCCACCACCCTCTGTGTAAAATATGTCCTTCTGATATCCGTGTTAAACCTCCCCCCCTTCACCTTGAACCTATGACCCTTCGTGAACGTTTTACATAGATGATTTGGAGTTGGGGACCAAGTGTAGTGTGTCAAAATTCGCAGATGACACTCAGATGAGTGGCAGAGCAAAGTGTGCAGAGGATGCTGAAAGTCTGCAAAGGGATATAGATAGTCTCAGTGAGTGGGCGAGGGTCTGGCAGATGGAGAACAATGTTGGTAAATGTGAGGTCATCCATTTTGGTAGGAATAACAGAAAAATTGACTATTATTTAAATGGTAAAAAAATTGCAGCATGCTGCTGTGCAGAGGGACCTGGGTGTCCTTGTGCAGGAATCTCAAGGAGTTGGTTTGCAGGTGCAGCAGGTAATTAAGAAGGCAAATGGAATTTTGTCCTTCATTGCGAGAGGGATGGAGTTTAAAAACAGTGAGGTTATGTTGCAGCTGTATAAGGTGCTGGTGAGGCCACACCTGGAGTACTGTGTACAGTTTTGGTCTCCTTACTTGAGAAAGGATATACTGGCACTGGAGGGGGTGCAGAGGAGATTCACTAGGTTGAGTTGAGAGGGTTGGCTTATGAGTAGAGACTGAGTAGACTGGGGCTATATCACTGGAATTCAGAAGAATGAGGGGAGATCTTATAGAAACATATAAGATTATGAAGGGAATAGATAAGATAGAAGCAGGGAAGTTGTTTCCACTGGCAGGTGAAACTAGAACTAGGGGGCATGGCCTCAAAATAAGGGGAAGCAGATTTAGGACTGAGCTGAGGAGGAACTTCTTCACACATAGGCCTGTGAATCTGTGGAATTCCCTGCCCAGTGAAGCAATTGAATGTTTTCAAAGAAAGGATCGATAAATTTTTGAACAGTAAAGGAATTAAGGGTGATGGTGAGCGGGTGGATAAGTGGAGCTGAGTTCACAAAAAGATCAGCCATGATCTTATTGAATGGCGGAGCAGCCTCGAGGGGCCAGATGGCCCACTCCTGCTCCTAGTTCTTGTGTTCTTATGTTCTTATGGGCTGAGGTTGGAGAGGGTAGTGAGGACTGAGTTTAGAGAGGGTAGTGAGGGCTGAGGTTAGAGAGTCGTAGAGGTTTACAGCATGGAAACAGGCCCTTCGACCCAACTTGTCCATGCTGCCCTTTTTTTTTATAAAACCCCTAACATAATTCCAATTGTCCACATTTGGCCCATATCCCTCTATACCCATCGTACCCATGTAACTGTCTAAATGCTTTTTAAAAGATAAAATTGTACCCGCCTCTACTGCTACCTCTGGCAGCTTGTTCCAGACACTCACCACCCTTCTGGACACTTTTGTATCTCTCCCCTCTCACCTTAAACCTATGCCGTCTAGTTTTAGACTTAGGTAGTGAGGGTTGAGGTTCGAGAGGGGAGTGAGGGTTGAGGTTAGAGAGGGTAGTGATGGTTGAGGTTAGAGAGGGTAGTGAGAGCTGAGGTTAGAGAGGGTAGTGAGGACTGAGATTAGAGTGGGTAGCGAGGGCTGAGGTTAGAGGGGATAGTGAGGGTTGAAGTTAGAGAGGGTAGTGAGGGTTGAAGTTAGAGAGGGTAGTGAGGGCTGAGGTTAGAGAGGGTAGTGAGGTTTGAGGTTAGAGGGGATAGTGAGGGTTGAAGTTAGAGAGGGTAGTGAGGGTTGAAGTTAGAGAGGGTAGTGAGGGTTGAAGTTAGAGAGGGTAGTGAGGGTTGAGGTTAGAGTGGGTAGTGAGGACTGAGATTAGAGTGGGTAGCGAGGGCTGAGGTTAGAGGGGATAGTGAGGGTTGAGGTTAGAGTGGGTAGTGAGGGTTGAGGTTAGAGGGGGTAGTGAGGGTTGAGGTTAGAGAGGGTAGTGAGGGTTGAGGTTAGAGAGGGTAGTGAGGGTTGAGGTTAGAGGGGGTAGTGAGGGTTGAGGTTAGAGGGGGTAGGGGGTAGTGGGTAGACTAGTGCGGTTGATGGAGGGGAACCGGTAGATGTGGTGTTTTTGGATTTCCAAAAGGCATTCGATAAGGTGCCTCACAAAAGGTTGCTGCGGAAGATTGGGGCACACAGAGTTGGGGGTAGGGTGTTAGCGTGGATTGGGGATTGGCTATCCAACAGGAAGCAGAGAGTTGGAATAAATGGGTGCTTTTCTGGTTGGCAGGTGGTGACTAGTGGCGTGCCGCAGGGATCGGTACTGGGGCCTCAACTGTTTACTATTTACATAGATGATCTGGAGGAGGGGACTGAGTGTAGGGTAACAAAGTTTGCAGACGACACAAAGATAAGTGGAAAAGTGAATCGTGTGGAGGGCGTAGAAGGTCTTCAGAGAGATTTGGATAGGCTGAGTGAGTGGGCGAGGATCTGGCAGATGGAGTATAACGTTGGAAAATGCGAGGTTATTCACTTTGGAAGAAATAATAGCAAATTGGATTATTATTTAAATGGAAAAAAATTACAACATGCTACTGTGCAAAGAGACCTGGGGGTCCTTGTGCATGAGTCGCAAAAACTCAGTCTGCAAGTACAACAGGTGGTCAAGAAGGCAAATGGGATGTTGGTATTTATCGCGAGGGGGATAGAATATAAAAGCAGAGAAGTCTTGCTGCATCTGTACAGGGCATTGGTGAGGCTGCAGCTGGAATACTGTGTGCAGTTTTGGTCCCCTTACTTGCAAAAGGATATATTGGCCTTGGAGGGAGTGCAGAGAAGGTTCACCAGGTTGATACCGGAGATGAGGGGTGTGGATTATGAGGAGAGATTGAGCAGATTAGGTTTGTACTCGTTGGAGTTTAGAAGGCTGAGGGGTGATCTTATAGAGGCATATAAGATAATGAAGGGGCTGGATAGGGTAGAAGTGGAGAGATTCTTTCCACTTAGAAAGGAAACCAGAACTAGAGGGCACAGCCTCAAAATAAAGGGGGGTCAGTTTAGGACAGAGTTGAGGAGGAACTTCTTCTCTCAGAGGTTGGTGAATCTCTGGAATTCTCTGCCCACTGAAGTGGTGGAGGCTACCTCGTTGAATATGTTTGAGTCACGGATAGATGGATTTCTGATCAGCAGGGGAATTAAGGGTTATGGGGAGCAGGCGGGCAAGTGGAATTGATTCACTTCAGATCAGCCATGATCTTATTGAATGGCGGGGCAGGCTCGAAGGGCTAGATGGCCTACTCCTGCTCCTATTTCTTATGTTCTTAGTGAGGGCTGAGGTCAGAGAGGGTAGTGAGGGTTGAGGTTAGAGAGGGTAGTGTGGGTTGAGGTTAGAGAGGGTAGTGAGGGCTGAGGTTAGAGAGGGTAGTGAGGGCTGAGGTTAGAGAGGGTAGTGAGGGCTGAGGTTAGAGAGGGTAGTGAGGGTTGAGGTTAGAGAGAGTAGTGAGGGTTGAGGTTAGAGAGGGTAGTGAGGGTTGAGGTTAGAGAGGGTAGTGAGGGCTGAGGTTAGAGAGGGTAGTGAGGGCTGAGGTTAGAGAGGGTAGTGAGGGTTGAGGTTAGAGAGGGTAGTGAGGGTTGTGTTTAGAGGGGGTAGTGAGGGTTGAGGTTAGAGAGAGTAGTGAGGGTTGATGTTAGAGATGGTAGTGAGGGTTGTGTTTAGAGGGGGTAGTGAGGGTTGAGGTTAGAGAGGGTAGTGAGGGTTGTGTTTAGAGGGGGTAGTGAGGGTTGAGGTTAGAGAGGGTAGTGAGGGTTGTATTTAGAGAGGGTAGTGAGGGTTGTGTTTAGAGAGGGTAGTGAGGGTTGTGTTTAGAGGGGGTAGTGAGGGTTGAGATTAGAGAGGGTAGTGAGGGTTGTGTTTAGAGAGGGTAGTGAGGGTTGAGGTTAGAGAGGGTAGTGAGGGTTGTGTTTAGAGGGGGTAGTGAGGGTTGAGGTTAGAGAGAGTAGTGAGGGTTGTGTTTAGAGGGGGTAGTGAGGGTTGAGGTTAGAGAGGGTAGTGAGGGTTATGTTTAGAGGGGGTAGTAAGGGTTGAGGTTAGAGTGGGTAGTGAGGGTTGAGGTTAGAGAGAGTAGTGAGGGTTGAGGTTAGAGAGGGTAGTGAGGGCTGAGGTTAGAGAGGGTAGTGAGGGTTGAGGTTAGAGAGGGTAGTGAGGGTTATGTTTAGTGGGGGTAGTGAGGGTTGAGGTTAGAGTGGGTAGTGAGCGTTGAGGTTAGAGAGGGTAGTGAGGGCTGAGGTTAGAGAGGGTAGTGAGCGTTGAGGTTAGAGAGGGTAATGAGGGTTGAGGTTAGAGAGGGTAGTGAGGGTTATGTTTAGTGGGGGTAGTGAGGGTTGAGGTTAGAGAGGGTAGTGAGGGTTGAGGTTAGAGAGGGTAGTGAGGGTTATGTTTAGTGGGGGTAGTGAGGGTTGAGGTTAGAGAGGGTAGTGAGGGTTGAGGTTAGAGAGAGTAGTGAGGGTTGAGGTTAGAGAGGGTAGTGAGGGTTGAGGTTAGAGAGGGTAGTGAGGGTTGAGGTTAGAGAGGGTAGTGAGGGTTGAGGTTAGAGAGGGTAGTGAGGGTTGAGGTTAGAGAGGGTAGTGAGGGTTATGTTTAGTGGGGGTAGTGAGGGTTGAGGTTAGAGAGGGTAGTGAGGGTTGAGGTTAGAGAGAGTAGTGAGGTTTGAGGTTAGAGAGGGTAGTGAGGGTTATGTTTAGTGGGGTAGTGAGGGTTGAGGTTAGAGAGGGTAGTGAGGGTTGAGGTTAGAGAGGGTAGTGAGGGTTGAGGTTAGAGAGGGTAGTGAGGGTTGAGGTTAGAGAGGGTAGTGAGGGTTGAGGTTAGAGAGGGTAGTGAGGGTTGAGGTTAGAGAGGGTAGTGAGGGTTGAGGTTAGAGAGGGTAGTGAGGGTTGAGGTTAGAGAGGGTAGTGAGGGTTGAGGTTAGAGAGGGTAGTGAGGGTTGAGGTTAGAGAGGGTAGTGAGGGTTGAGGTTAGAGAGGGTAGTGAGGGTTGAGGTTAGAGAGGGTAGTGAGGGTTGAGGTTAGAGAGGGTAGTGAGGGTTGAGGTTAGAGAGGGTAGTGAGGGTTGAGGTTAGAGAGGGTAGTGAGGGTTGAGGTTAGAGAGGGTAGTGAGGGTTGAGGTTAGAGAGGGTAGTGAGGGTTGAGGTTAGAGAGGGTAGTGAGGGTTATGTTTAGAGAGGGTAGTGAGGGTTATGTTTAGTGGGGGTAGTGAGGGTTGAGGTTAGAGTGGGTAGTGAGGGTTGAGGTTAGAGAGGGTAGTGAGGGTTGAGGTTAGAGAGGGTAGTGAGGGTTGAGGTTAGAGTGGGTAGTGAGGGTTGAGGTTAGAGAGGGTAGTGAGGGTTGAGGTTAGAATGGGTAGTGAGGGTTGAGGTTAGAGAGGGTAGTGAGGGTTGAGGTTAGAGAGGGTAGTGAGGGTTGAGGTTAGAGAGGGTAGTGAGGGTTGAGGTTAGAGTGGGTAGTGAGGGTTGAGGTTAGAGAGGGTAGTGAGGGTTGAGGTTAGAGAGGGTAGTGAGGGTTGAGGTTAGAGAGGGTAGTGAGGGCTGAGGTTAGAGAGGGTAGTGAGGGTTATGTTTAGTGGGGGTAGTGAGGGTTGAGGTTAGAGAGGGTAGTGAGGGTTGAGGTTAGAGAGGGTAGTGAGGGTTGAGGTTAGAGAGGGTAGTGAGGGTTGAGGTTAGAGAGGGTAGTGAGGGTTGAGGTTAGAGAGGGTAGTGAGGGTTGAGGTTAGAGAGGGTAGTGAGGGTTATGTTTAGAGAGGGTAGTGAGGGTTATGTTTAGTGGGGGTAGTGAGGGTTGAGGTTAGAGTGGGTAGTGAGGGTTGAGGTTAGAGAGGGTAGTGAGGGTTGAGGTTAGAGAGGGTAGTGAGGGTTGAGGTTAGAGTGGGTAGTGAGGGTTGAGGTTAGAGAGGGTAGTGAGGGTTGAGGTTAGAGTGGGTAGTGAGGGTTGAGGTTAGAGAGGGTAGTGAGGGTTGAGGTTAGAGAGGGTAGTGAGGGTTGAGGTTAGAGTGGGTAGTGAGGGTTGAGGTTAGAGAGGGTAGTGAGGGTTGAGGTTAGAGAGGGTAGTGAGGGTTGAGGTTAGAGGGGGTAGTGAGGGTTGAGGTTAGAGAGGGTAGTGAGGGTTGAGGTTAGAGAGGGTAGTGAGGGTTGAGGTTAGAGAGGGTAGTGAGGGCTGAGGTTAGAGAGGGTAGTGAGGGTTATGTTTAGTGGGGGTAGTGAGGGTTGAGGTTAGAGGGGGTAGTGAGGGTTGAGGTTAGAGAGGGTAGTGAGGGCTGAGGTTGGAGAGGGTAGTGAGGACTGAGTTTAGAGAGGGTAGTGAGGGCTGAGGTTAGAGAGTCGTAGAGGTTTACAGCATGGAAACAGGCCCTTCGACCCAACTTGTCCGTGCTGCCCTTTTTTTTTATAAAACCCCTAACATAATTCCAATTGTCCACATTTGGCCCATATCCCTCTATACCCATCGTACCCATGTAACTGTCTAAATGCTTTTTAAAAGATAAAATTGTACCCGCCTCTACTACTACTTCTGGCAGCTTGTTCCAGACACTCACCACCCTTCTGGACACTTTTGTATCTCTCCCCTCTCACCTTAAACCTATGCCGTCTAGTTTTAGACTTAGGTAGTGAGGGTTGAGGTTCGAGAGGGGAGTGAGGGTTGAGGTTAGAGAGGGTAGTGATGGTTGAGGTTAGAGAGGGTAGTGAGGGTTGAGGTTAGAGAGGGTAGTGAGAGCTGAGGTTAGAGAGGGTAGTGAGGACTGAGATTAGAGTGGGTAGCGAGGGCTGAGGTTAGAGGGGATAGTGAGGGTTGAAGTTAGAGAGGGTAGTGAGGGTTGAAGTTAGAGAGGGTAGTGAGGGCTGAGGTTAGAGAGGGTAGTGAGGTTTGAGGTTAGAGGGGATAGTGAGGGTTGAAGTTAGAGAGGGTAGTGAGGGTTGAAGTTAGAGAGGGTAGTGAGGGTTGAAGTTAGAGAGGGTAGTGAGGGTTGAGGTTAGAGTGGGTAGTGAGGACTGAGATTAGAGTGGGTAGCGAGGGCTGAGGTTAGAGGGGATAGTGAGGGTTGAGGTTAGAGTGGGTAGTGAGGGTTGAGGTTAGAGAGGGTAGTGAGGGTTGAGGTTAGAGAGGGTAGTGAGGGTTGAGGTTAGAGAGGGTAGTGAGGGTTGAGGTTAGAGGGGGTAGTGAGGGTTGAGGTTAGAGGGGGTAGGGGGTAGTGGGTAGACTAGTGCGGTTGATGGAGGGGAACCGGTAGATGTGGTGTTTTTGGATTTCCAAAAGGCATTCGATAAGGTGCCTCACAAAAGGTTGCTGCGGAAGATTGGGGCACACAGAGTTGGGGGTAGGGTGTTAGCGTGGATTGGGGATTGGCTATCCAACAGGAAGCAGAGAGTTGGAATAAATGGGTGCTTTTCTGGTTGGCAGGTGGTGACTAGTGGCGTGCCGCAGGGATCGGTACTGGGGCCTCAACTGTTTACTATTTACATAGATGATCTGGAGGAGGGGACTGAGTGTAGGGTAACAAAGTTTGCAGACGACACAAAGATAAGTGGAAAAGTGAATCGTGTGGAGGGCGTAGAAGGTCTTCAGAGAGATTTGGATAGGCTGAGTGAGTGGGCGAGGATCTGGCAGATGGAGTATAACGTTGGAAAATGCGAGGTTATTCACTTTGGAAGAAATAATAGCAAATTGGATTATTATTTAAATGGAAAAAAATTACAACATGCTACTGTGCAAAGAGACCTGGGGGTCCTTGTGCATGAGTCGCAAAAACTCAGTCTGCAAGTACAACAGGTGGTCAAGAAGGCAAATGGGATGTTGGTATTTATCGCGAGGGGGATAGAATATAAAAGCAGAGAAGTCTTGCTGCATCTGTACAGGGCATTGGTGAGGCTGCAGCTGGAATACTGTGTGCAGTTTTGGTCCCCTTACTTGCAAAAGGATATATTGGCCTTGGAGGGAGTGCAGAGAAGGTTCACCAGGTTGATACCGGAGATGAGGGGTGTGGATTATGAGGAGAGATTGAGCAGATTAGGTTTGTACTCGTTGGAGTTTAGAAGGCTGAGGGGTGATCTTATAGAGGCATATAAGATAATGAAGGGGCTGGATAGGGTAGAAGTGGAGAGATTCTTTCCACTTAGAAAGGAAACCAGAACTAGAGGGCACAGCCTCAAAATAAAGGGGGGTCAGTTTAGGACAGAGTTGAGGAGGAACTTCTTCTCTCAGAGGTTGGTGAATCTCTGGAATTCTCTGCCCACTGAAGTGGTGGAGGCTACCTCGTTGAATATGTTTGAGTCACGGATAGATGGATTTCTGATCAGCAGGGGAATTAAGGGTTATGGGGAGCAGGCGGGCAAGTGGAATTGATTCACTTCAGATCAGCCATGATCTTATTGAATGGCGGGGCAGGCTCGAAGGGCTAGATGGCCTACTCCTGCTCCTATTTCTTATGTTCTTAGTGAGGGCTGAGGTCAGAGAGGGTAGTGAGGGTTGAGGTTAGAGAGGGTAGTGTGGGTTGAGGTTAGAGAGGGTAGTGAGGGCTGAGGTTAGAGAGGGTAGTGAGGGCTGAGGTTAGAGAGGGTAGTGAGGGCTGAGGTTAGAGAGGGTAGTGAGGGTTGAGGTTAGAGAGAGTAGTGAGGGTTGAGGTTAGAGAGGGTAGTGAGGGTTGAGGTTAGAGAGGGTAGTGAGGGCTGAGGTTAGAGAGAGTAGTGAGGGCTGAGGTTAGAGAGGGTAGTGAGGGTTGAGGTTAGAGAGGGTAGTGAGGGTTGTGTTTAGAGGGGGTAGTGAGGGTTGAGGTTAGAGAGAGTAGTGAGGGTTGATGTTAGAGATGGTAGTGAGGGTTGTGTTTAGAGGGGGTAGTGAGGGTTGAGGTTAGAGAGGGTAGTGAGGGTTGTGTTTAGAGGGGGTAGTGAGGGTTGAGGTTAGAGAGGGTAGTGAGGGTTGTATTTAGAGAGGGTAGTGAGGGTTGTGTTTAGAGAGGGTAGTGAGGGTTGTGTTTAGAGGGGGTAGTGAGGGTTGAGATTAGAGAGGGTAGTGAGGGTTGTGTTTAGAGAGGGTAGTGAGGGTTGAGGTTAGAGAGGGTAGTGAGGGTTGTGTTTAGAGGGGGTAGTGAGGGTTGAGGTTAGAGAGAGTAGTGAGGGTTGTGTTTAGAGGGGGTAGTGAGGGTTGAGGTTAGAGAGGGTAGTGAGGGTTATGTTTAGAGGGGGTAGTAAGGGTTGAGGTTAGAGTGGGTAGTGAGGGTTGAGGTTAGAGAGAGTAGTGAGGGTTGAGGTTAGAGAGGGTAGTGAGGGCTGAGGTTAGAGAGGGTAGTGAGGGTTGAGGTTAGAGAGGGTAGTGAGGGTTATGTTTAGTGGGGGTAGTGAGGGTTGAGGTTAGAGTGGGTAGTGAGCGTTGAGGTTAGAGAGGGTAGTGAGGGCTGAGGTTAGAGAGGGTAGTGAGCGTTGAGGTTAGAGAGGGTAATGAGGGTTGAGGTTAGAGAGGGTAGTGAGGGTTATGTTTAGTGGGGGTAGTGAGGGTTGAGGTTAGAGAGGGTAGTGAGGGTTGAGGTTAGAGAGGGTAGTGAGGGTTATGTTTAGTGGGGGTAGTGAGGGTTGAGGTTAGAGAGGGTAGTGAGGGTTGAGGTTAGAGAGAGTAGTGAGGGTTGAGGTTAGAGAGGGTAGTGAGGGTTGAGGTTAGAGAGGGTAGTGAGGGTTGAGGTTAGAGAGGGTAGTGAGGGTTGAGGTTAGAGAGGGTAGTGAGGGTTGAGGTTAGAGAGGGTAGTGAGGGTTATGTTTAGTGGGGGTAGTGAGGGTTGAGGTTAGAGAGGGTAGTGAGGGTTGAGGTTAGAGAGAGTAGTGAGGTTTGAGGTTAGAGAGGGTAGTGAGGGTTATGTTTAGTGGGGTAGTGAGGGTTGAGGTTAGAGAGGGTAGTGAGGGTTGAGGTTAGAGAGGGTAGTGAGGGTTGAGGTTAGAGAGGGTAGTGAGGGTTGAGGTTAGAGAGGGTAGTGAGGGTTGAGGTTAGAGAGGGTAGTGAGGGTTGAGGTTAGAGAGGGTAGTGAGGGTTGAGGTTAGAGAGGGTAGTGAGGGTTGAGGTTAGAGAGGGTAGTGAGGGTTGAGGTTAGAGAGGGTAGTGAGGGTTGAGGTTAGAGAGGGTAGTGAGGGTTGAGGTTAGAGAGGGTAGTGAGGGTTGAGGTTAGAGAGGGTAGTGAGGGTTGAGGTTAGAGAGGGTAGTGAGGGTTGAGGTTAGAGAGGGTAGTGAGGGTTGAGGTTAGAGAGGGTAGTGAGGGTTGAGGTTAGAGAGGGTAGTGAGGGTTGAGGTTAGAGAGGGTAGTGAGGGTTGAGGTTAGAGATGGTGAGGGTTATGTTTAGAGAGGGTAGTGAGGGTCTAATGTTTAGTGGGGGTAGTGAGGGTTGAGGTTAGAGTGGGTAGTGAGGGTTGAGGTTAGAGAGGGTAGTGAGGGTTGAGGTTAGAGAGGGTAGTGAGGGTTGAGGTTAGAGTGGGTAGTGAGGGTTGAGGTTAGAGAGGGTAGTGAGGGTTGAGGTTAGAATGGGTAGTGAGGGTTGAGGTTAGAGAGGGTAGTGAGGGTTGAGGTTAGAGAGGGTAGTGAGGGTTGAGGTTAGAGAGGGTAGTGAGGGTTGAGGTTAGAGGTGGGAGTGAGGGTTGAGGTTAGAGAGGGTAGTGAGGGTTGAGGTTAGAGAGGGTAGTGAGGGTTGAGGTTAGAGAGGGTAGTGAGGGCTGAGGTTAGAGAGGGTAGTGAGGGTTATGTTTAGTGGGGTAGTGAGGGTTGAGGTTAGAGAGGGTAGTGAGGGTTGAGGTTAGAGAGGGTAGTGAGGGTTGAGGTTAGAGAGGGTAGTGAGGGTTGAGGTTAGAGAGGGTAGTGAGGGTTGAGGTTAGAGAGGGTAGTGAGGGTTGAGGTTAGAGAGGGTAGTGAGGGTTATGTTTAGAGAGGGTAGTGAGGGTTATGTTTAGTGGGGGTAGTGAGGGTTGAGGTTAGAGTGGTAGTGAGGGTTGAGGTTAGAGAGGGTAGTGAGGGTTGAGGTTAGAGAGGGTAGTGAGGGTTGAGGTTAGAGTGGGTAGTGAGGGTTGAGGTTAGAGAGGGTAGTGAGGGTTGAGGTTAGAGTGGGTAGTGAGGGTTGAGGTTAGAGAGGGTAGTGAGGGTTGAGGTTAGAGGGTAGTGAGGGTTTGAGGTTAGAGTGGGTAGTGAGGGTTGAGTTAGAGAGGGTAGTGAGGGTTGAGGTTAGAAGTGAGGTTGAGGTTAGAGGGGTAGTGAGGGTTGAGGTTAGAGAGGGTAGTGAGGGTTGAGGTTAGAGAGGGTAGTGAGGGTTGAGGTTAGAGAGGGTAGTGAGGGCTTGAGGTTAGAGAGGGTAGGGAGGGTTCTGTTTAGGGGGGTAGTGAGGGGTGAGGTGTGAGGATACTCACAGAGAGGTTCGAGGGGGGGAGTGGTGGGGTGGTGAACGCGTTAAGATTACCAGACTAGTAAAACGTTTCTATGTAACCGATAGTAACGAGAGTTAGCAATTTAACCGGTAAAGAGAGTTAAGATGAAACGCTAGTACTAAGCACTGACGTTAAGATTAACCGCATCAGTAAAGACCGAGTTACAGATTAAATCCAATTGTCCACATTTGGCCCATATCCCTCTATACCCATCGTACCCATGTAACTGTCTAAATGCTTTTTAAAAGATAAAATTGTACCCGCCTCTACTACTACCTCTGGCAGCTTGTTCCAGACACTCACCACCCTTCTGGACACTTTTGTATCTCTCCCCTCTCACCTTAAACCTATGCCGTCTAGTTTTAGACTTAGGTAGTGAGGGTTGAGGTTCGAGAGGGGAGTGAGGGTTGAGGTTAGAGAGGGTAGTGATGGTTGAGGTTAGAGAGGGTAGTGAGGGTTGAGGTTAGAGAGGGTAGTGAGAGCTGAGGTTAGAGAGGGTAGTGAGGACTGAGATTAGAGTGGGTAGCGAGGGCTGAGGTTAGAGGGGATAGTGAGGGTTGAAGTTAGAGAGGGTAGTGAGGGTTGAAGTTAGAGAGGGTAGTGAGGGCTGAGGTTAGAGAGGGTAGTGAGGTTTGAGGTTAGAGGGGATAGTGAGGGTTGAAGTTAGAGAGGGTAGTGAGGGTTGAAGTTAGAGAGGGTAGTGAGGGTTGAAGTTAGAGAGGGTAGTGAGGGTTGAGGTTAGAGTGGGTAGTGAGGACTGAGATTAGAGTGGGTAGCGAGGGCTGAGGTTAGAGGGGATAGTGAGGGTTGAGGTTAGAGTGGGTAGTGAGGGTTGAGGTTAGAGGGGGTAGTGAGGGTTGAGGTTAGAGAGGGTAGTGAGGGTTGAGGTTAGAGAGGGTAGTGAGGGTTGAGGTTAGAGGGGGTAGTGAGGGTTGAGGTTAGAGGGGGTAGGGGGTAGTGGGTAGACTAGTGCGGTTGATGGAGGGGAACCGGTAGATGTGGTGTTTTTGGATTTCCAAAAGGCATTCGATAAGGTGCCTCACAAAAGGTTGCTGCGGAAGATTGGGGCACACAGAGTTGGGGGTAGGGTGTTAGCGTGGATTGGGGATTGGCTATCCAACAGGAAGCAGAGAGTTGGAATAAATGGGTGCTTTTCTGGTTGGCAGGTGGTGACTAGTGGCGTGCCGCAGGGATCGGTACTGGGGCCTCAACTGTTTACTATTTACATAGATGATCTGGAGGAGGGGACTGAGTGTAGGGTAACAAAGTTTGCAGACGACACAAAGATAAGTGGAAAAGTGAATCGTGTGGAGGGCGTAGAAGGTCTTCAGAGAGATTTGGATAGGCTGAGTGAGTGGGCGAGGATCTGGCAGATGGAGTATAACGTTGGAAAATGCGAGGTTATTCACTTTGGAAGAAATAATAGCAAATTGGATTATTATTTAAATGGAAAAAAATTACAACATGCTACTGTGCAAAGAGACCTGGGGGTCCTTGTGCATGAGTCGCAAAAACTCAGTCTGCAAGTACAACAGGTGGTCAAGAAGGCAAATGGGATGTTGGTATTTATCGCGAGGGGGATGGAATATAAAAGCAGAGCTGTCTTGCTGCATCTGTACAGGGCATTGGTGAGGCTGCAGCTGGAATACTGTGTGCAGTATTGGTCCCCTTACTTGCAAAAGGATATATTGGCCTTGGAGGGAGTGCAGAGAAGGTTCACCAGGTTGATACCGGAGATGAGGGGTGTGGATTATGAGGAGAGATTGAGCAGATTAGGTTTGTACTCGTTGGAGTTTAGAAGGCTGAGGGGTGATCTTATAGAGGCATATAAGATAATGAAGGGGCTGGATAGGGTAGAAGTGGAGAGATTCTTTCCACTTAGAAAGGAAGCTAGAACTAGAGGGCACAGCCTCAAAATAAAGGGGGGTCAATTTAGGACAGAGTTGAGGAGGAACTTCTTCTCTCAGAGGGTGGTGAATCTCTGGAATTCTCTGCCCACTGAAGTGGTGGAGGCTACCTCGTTGAATATGTTTGAGTCACGGATAGATGGATTTCTGATCAGCAGGGGAATTAAGGGTTATGGGGAGCAGGCGGGCAAGTGGAATTGATTCACTTCAGATCAGCCATGATCTTATTGAATGGCGGGGCAGGCTCGAAGGGCTAGATGGCCTACTCCTGCTCCTATTTCTTATGTTCTTAGTGAGGGCTGAGGTCAGAGAGGGTAGTGAGGGTTGAGGTTAGAGAGGGTAGTGTGGGTTGAGGTTAGAGAGGGTAGTGAGGGCTGAGGTTAGAGAGGGTAGTGAGGGCTGAGGTTAGAGAGGGTAGTGAGGGCTGAGGTTAGAGGGGGTAGTGAGGGTTGAGGTTAGAGAGAGTAGTGAGGGTTGAGGTTAGAGAGGGTAGTGAGGGTTGAGGTTAGAGAGGGTAGTGAGGGTTGTGTTGAGAGGGGGTAGTGAGGGTTGAGGTTAGAGAGGGTAGTGAGGGTTATGCTTAGAGGGGGTAGTAAGGGTTGAGGTTAGAGTGGGTAGTGAGGGTTGAGGTTAGAGAGAGTAGTGAGGGTTGAGGTTAGAGAGGATAGTGAGGGTTGAGGTTAGAGAGGGTAGTGAGGGCTGAGGTTAGAGAGGGTAGTGAGGGCTGAGGTTAGAGAGGGTAGTGAGGGTTGAGGTTAGAGAGAGTAGTGAGGGTTGAGGTTAGAGAGGGTAGTGAGGGTTGAGGTTAGAGAGGGTAGTGAGGGCTGAGGTTAGAGAGGGTAGTGAGGGCTGAGGTTAGAGAGGGTAGTGAGGGTTGAGGTTAGAGAGGGTAGTGAGGGTTGTGTTTAGCGGGGGTAGTGAGGGTTGAGGTTAGAGAGAGTAGTGAGGGTTGATGTTAGAGATGGTAGTGAGGGTTGTGTTTAGAGGGGGTAGTGAGGGTTGAGGTTAGAGAGGGTAGTGAGGGTTGTGTTTAGAGGGGGTAGTGAGGGTTGAGGTTAGAGAGGGTAGTGAGGGTTGTATTTAGAGAGGGTAGTGAGGGTTGTGTTTAGAGAGGGTAGTGAGGGTTGTGTTTAGAGGGGGTAGTGAGGGTTGAGATTAGAGAGGGTAGTGAGGGTTGTGTTTAGAGAGGGTAGTGAGGGTTGAGGTTAGAGAGGGTAGTGAGGGTTGTGTTTAGAGGGGGTAGTGAGGGTTGAGGTTAGAGAGAGTAGTGAGGGTTGTGTTTAGAGGGGGTAGTGAGGGTTGAGGTTAGAGAGGGTAGTGAGGGTTATGTTTAGAGGGGGTAGTAAGGGTTGAGGTTAGAGTGGGTAGTGAGGGTTGAGGTTAGAGAGAGTAGTGAGGGTTGAGGTTAGAGAGGGTAGTGAGGGCTGAGGTTAGAGAGGGTAGTGAGGGTTGAGGTTAGAGAGGGTAGTGAGGGTTATGTTTAGTGGGGGTAGTGAGGGTTGAGGTTAGAGTGGGTAGTGAGCGTTGAGGTTAGAGAGGGTAGTGAGGGCTGAGGTTAGAGAGGGTAGTGAGCGTTGAGGTTAGAGAGGGTAATGAGGGTTGAGGTTAGAGAGGGTAGTGAGGGTTATGTTTAGTGGGGGTAGTGAGGGTTGAGGTTAGAGAGGGTAGTGAGGGTTGAGGTTAGAGAGGGTAGTGAGGGTTATGTTTAGTGGGGGTAGTGAGGGTTGAGGTTAGAGAGGGTAGTGAGGGTTGAGGTTAGAGAGAGTAGTGAGGGTTGAGGTTAGAGAGGGTAGTGAGGGTTGAGGTTAGAGAGGGTAGTGAGGGTTGAGGTTAAAGAGGGTAGTGAGGGTTGAGGTTAGAGAGGGTAGTGAGGGTTGAGGTTAGAGAGGGTAGTGAGGGTTATGTTTAGTGGGGGTAGTGAGGGTTGAGGTTAGAGAGGGTAGTGAGGGTTGAGGTTAGAGAGAGTAGTGAGGTTTGAGGTTAGAGAGGGTAGTGAGGGTTATGTTTAGTGGGGTAGTGAGGGTTGAGGTTAGAGAGGGTAGTGAGGGTTGAGGTTAGAGAGGGTAGTGAGGGTTGAGGTTAGAGAGGGTAGTGAGGGTTGAGGTTAGAGAGGGTAGTGAGGGTTGAGGTTAGAGAGGGTAGTGAGGGTTGAGGTTAGAGAGCGTAGTGAGGGTTGAGGTTAGAGAGGGTAGTGAGGGTTGAGGTTAGAGAGGGTAGTGAGGGTTGAGGTTAGAGAGGGTAGTGAGGGTTGAGGTTAGAGAGGGTAGTGAGGGTTGAGGTTAGAGAGGGTAGTGAGGGTTGAGGTTAGAGAGGGTAGTGAGGGTTGAGGTTAGAGAGGGTAGTGAGGGTTGAGGTTAGAGAGGGTAGTGAGGGTTGAGGTTAGAGAGGGTAGTGAGGGTTGAGGTTAGAGTGGGTAGTGAGGGTTATGTTTAGAGAGGGTAGTGAGGGTTATGTTTAGTGGGGGTAGTGAGGGTTGAGGTTAGAGTGGGTAGTGAGGGTTGAGGTTAGAGAGGGTAGTGAGGGTTGAGGTTAGAGAGGGTAGTGAGGGTTGAGGTTAGAGTGGGTAGTGAGGGTTGAGGTTAGAGAGGGTAGTGAGGGTTGAGGTTAGAATGGGTAGTGAGGGTTGAGGTTAGAGAGGGTAGTGAGGGTTGAGGTTAGAGAGGGTAGTGAGGGTTGAGGTTAGAGAGGGTAGTGAGGGTTGAGGTTAGAGTGGGTAGTGAGGGTTGAGGTTAGAGAGGGTAGTGAGGGTTGAGGTTAGAGAGGGTAGTGAGGGTTGAGGTTAGAGAGGGTAGTGAGGGCTGAGGTTAGAGAGGGTAGTGAGGGTTATGTTTAGTGGGGGTAGTGAGGGTTGAGGTTAGAGAGGGTAGTGAGGGTTGAGGTTAGAGAGGGTAGTGAGGGTTGAGGTTAGAGAGGGTAGTGAGGGTTGAGGTTAGAGAGGGTAGTGAGGGTTGAGGTTAGAGAGGGTAGTGAGGGTTGAGGTTAGAGAGGGTAGTGAGGGTTGAGGTTAGAGAGGGTAGTGAGGGTTATGTTTAGAGAGGGTAGTGAGGGTTATGTTTAGTGGGGGTAGTGAGGGTTGAGGTTAGAGTGGGTAGTGAGGGTTGAGGTTAGAGAGGGTAGTGAGGGTTGAGGTTAGAGAGGGTAGTGAGGGTTGAGGTTAGAGTGGGTAGTGAGGGTTGAGGTTAGAGAGGGTAGTGAGGGTTGAGGTTAGAGTGGGTAGTGAGGGTTGAGGTTAGAGAGGGTAGTGAGGGTTGAGGTTAGAGAGGGTAGTGAGGGTTGAGGTTAGAGTGGGTAGTGAGGGTTGAGGTTAGAGAGGGTAGTGAGGGTTGAGGTTAGAGAGGGTAGTGAGGGTTGAGGTTAGAGGGGGTAGTGAGGGTTGAGGTTAGAGAGGGTAGTGAGGGTTGAGGTTAGAGAGGGTAGTGAGGGTTGAGGTTAGAGAGGGTAGTGAGGGCTGAGGTTAGAGAGGGTAGTGAGGGTTATGTTTAGTGGGGGTAGTGAGGGTTGAGGTTAGAGGGGGTAGTGAGGGTTGAGGTTAGAGAGGGTAGTGAGGGCTGAGGTTGGAGAGGGTAGTGAGGACTGAGTTTAGAGAGGGTAGTGAGGGCTGAGGTTAGAGAGTCGTAGAGGTTTACAGCATGGAAACAGGCCCTTCGACCCAACTTGTCCGTGCTGCCCTTTTTTTTTATAAAACCCCTAACATAATTCCAATTGTCCACATTTGGCCCATATCCCTCTATACCCATCGTACCCATGTAACTGTCTAAATGCTTTTTAAAAGATAAAATTGTACCCGCCTCTACTACTACCTCTGGCAGCTTGTTCCAGACACTCACCACCCTTCTGGACACTTTTGTATCTCTCCCCTCTCACCTTAAACCTATGCCGTCTAGTTTTAGACTTAGGTAGTGAGGGTTGAGGTTCGAGAGGGGAGTGAGGGTTGAGGTTAGAGAGGGTAGTGATGGTTGAGGTTAGAGAGGGTAGTGAGGGTTGAGGTTAGAGAGGGTAGTGAGAGCTGAGGTTAGAGAGGGTAGTGAGGACTGAGATTAGAGTGGGTAGCGAGGGCTGAGGTTAGAGGGGATAGTGAGGGTTGAAGTTAGAGAGGGTAGTGAGGGTTGAAGTTAGAGAGGGTAGTGAGGGCTGAGGTTAGAGAGGGTAGTGAGGTTTGAGGTTAGAGGGGATAGTGAGGGTTGAAGTTAGAGAGGGTAGTGAGGGTTGAAGTTAGAGAGGGTAGTGAGGGTTGAAGTTAGAGAGGGTAGTGAGGGTTGAGGTTAGAGTGGGTAGTGAGGACTGAGATTAGAGTGGGTAGCGAGGGCTGAGGTTAGAGGGGATAGTGAGGGTTGAGGTTAGAGTGGGTAGTGAGGGTTGAGGTTAGAGGGGGTAGTGAGGGTTGAGGTTAGAGAGGGTAGTGAGGGTTGAGGTTAGAGAGGGTAGTGAGGGTTATGTTTAGTGGGGGTAGTGAGGGTTGAGGTTAGAGTGGGTAGTGAGCGTTGAGGTTAGAGAGGGTAGTGAGGGCTGAGGTTAGAGAGGGTAGTGAGCGTTGAGGTTAGAGAGGGTAATGAGGGTTGAGGTTAGAGAGGGTAGTGAGGGTTATGTTTAGTGGGGGTAGTGAGGGTTGAGGTTAGAGAGGGTAGTGAGGGTTGAGGTTAGAGAGGGTAGTGAGGGTTATGTTTAGTGGGGGTAGTGAGGGTTGAGGTTAGAGAGGGTAGTGAGGGTTGAGGTTAGAGAGAGTAGTGAGGGTTGAGGTTAGAGAGGGTAGTGAGGGTTGAGGTTAGAGAGGGTAGTGAGGGTTGAGGTTAGAGAGGGTAGTGAGGGTTGAGGTTAGAGAGGGTAGTGAGGGTTGAGGTTAGAGAGGGTAGTGAGGGTTATGTTTAGTGGGGGTAGTGAGGGTTGAGGTTAGAGAGGGTAGTGAGGGTTGAGGTTAGAGAGAGTAGTGAGGTTTGAGGTTAGAGAGGGTAGTGAGGGTTATGTTTAGTGGGGTAGTGAGGGTTGAGGTTAGAGAGGGTAGTGAGGGTTGAGGTTAGAGAGGGTAGTGAGGGTTGAGGTTAGAGAGGGTAGTGAGGGTTGAGGTTAGAGAGGGTAGTGAGGGTTGAGGTTAGAGAGGGTAGTGAGGGTTGAGGTTAGAGAGGGTAGTGAGGGTTGAGGTTAGAGAGGGTAGTGAGGGTTGAGGTTAGAGAGGGTAGTGAGGGTTGAGGTTAGAGAGGGTAGTGAGGGTTGAGGTTAGAGAGGGTAGTGAGGGTTGAGGTTAGAGAGGGTAGTGAGGGTTGAGGTTAGAGAGGGTAGTGAGGGTTGAGGTTAGAGAGGGTAGTGAGGGTTGAGGTTAGAGAGGGTAGTGAGGGTTGAGGTTAGAGAGGGTAGTGAGGGTTGAGGTTAGAGAGGGTAGTGAGGGTTATGTTTAGAGAGGGTAGTGAGGGTTATGTTTAGTGGGGGTAGTGAGGGTTGAGGTTAGAGTGGGTAGTGAGGGTTGAGGTTAGAGAGGGTAGTGAGGGTTGAGGTTAGAGAGGGTAGTGAGGGTTGAGGTTAGAGTGGGTAGTGAGGGTTGAGGTTAGAGAGGGTAGTGAGGGTTGAGGTTAGAATGGGTAGTGAGGGTTGAGGTTAGAGAGGGTAGTGAGGGCTGAGGTTAGAGAGGGTAGTGAGGGTTGAGGTTAGAGAGGGTAGTGAGGGTTGAGGTTAGAGTGGGTAGTGAGGGTTGAGGTTAGAGAGGGTAGTGAGGGTTGAGGTTAGAGAGGGTAGTGAGGGTTGAGGTTAGAGAGGGTAGTGAGGGCTGAGGTTAGAGAGGGTAGTGAGGGTTATGTTTAGTGGGGGTAGTGAGGGTTGAGGTTAGAGAGGGTAGTGAGGGTTGAGGTTAGAGAGGGTAGTGAGGGTTGAGGTTAGAGAGGGTAGTGAGGGTTGAGGTTAGAGAGGGTAGTGAGGGTTGAGGTTAGAGAGGGTAGTGAGGGTTGAGGTTAGAGAGGGTAGTGAGGGTTATGTTTAGAGAGGGTAGTGAGGGTTATGTTTAGTGGGGGTAGTGAGGGTTGAGGTTAGAGTGGGTAGTGAGGGTTGAGGTTAGAGAGGGTAGTGAGGGTTGAGGTTAGAGAGGGTAGTGAGGGTTGAGGTTAGAGTGGGTAGTGAGGGTTGAGGTTAGAGAGGGTAGTGAGGGTTGAGGTTAGAGTGGGTAGTGAGGGTTGAGGTTAGAGAGGGTAGTGAGGGTTGAGGTTAGAGAGGGTAGTGAGGGTTGAGGTTAGAGTGGGTAGTGAGGGTTGAGGTTAGAGAGGGTAGTGAGGGTTGAGGTTAGAGAGGGTAGTGAGGGTTGAGGTTAGAGGGGGTAGTGAGGGTTGAGGTTAGAGAGGGTAGTGAGGGTTGAGGTTAGAGAGGGTAGTGAGGGTTGAGGTTAGAGAGGGTAGTGAGGGCTGAGGTTAGAGAGGGTAGTGAGGGTTATGTTTAGTGGGGGTAGTGAGGGTTGAGGTTAGAGGGGGTAGTGAGGGTTGAGGTTAGAGAGGGTAGTGAGGGCTGAGGTTGGAGAGGGTAGTGAGGACTGAGTTTAGAGAGGGTAGTGAGGGCTGAGGTTAGAGAGTCGTAGAGGTTTACAGCATGGAAACAGGCCCTTCGACCCAACTTGTCCGTGCTGCCCTTTTTTTTTATAAAACCCCTAACATAATTCCAATTGTCCACATTTGGCCCATATCCCTCTATACCCATCGTACCCATGTAACTGTCTAAATGCTTTTTAAAAGATAAAATTGTACCCGCCTCTACTACTACCTCTGGCAGCTTGTTCCAGACACTCACCACCCTTCTGGACACTTTTGTATCTCTCCCCTCTCACCTTAAACCTATGCCGTCTAGTTTTAGACTTAGGTAGTGAGGGTTGAGGTTCGAGAGGGGAGTGAGGGTTGAGGTTAGAGAGGGTAGTGATGGTTGAGGTTAGAGAGGGTAGTGAGGGTTGAGGTTAGAGAGGGTAGTGAGAGCTGAGGTTAGAGAGGGTAGTGAGGACTGAGATTAGAGTGGGTAGCGAGGGCTGAGGTTAGAGGGGATAGTGAGGGTTGAAGTTAGAGAGGGTAGTGAGGGTTGAAGTTAGAGAGGGTAGTGAGGGCTGAGGTTAGAGAGGGTAGTGAGGTTTGAGGTTAGAGGGGATAGTGAGGGTTGAAGTTAGAGAGGGTAGTGAGGGTTGAAGTTAGAGAGGGTAGTGAGGGTTGAAGTTAGAGAGGGTAGTGAGGGTTGAGGTTAGAGTGGGTAGTGAGGACTGAGATTAGAGTGGGTAGCGAGGGCTGAGGTTAGAGGGGATAGTGAGGGTTGAGGTTAGAGTGGGTAGTGAGGGTTGAGGTTAGAGGGGGTAGTGAGGGTTGAGGTTAGAGAGGGTAGTGAGGGTTGAGGTTAGAGAGGGTAGTGAGGGTTGAGGTTAGAGGGGGTAGTGAGGGTTGAGGTTAGAGGGGGTAGGGGGTAGTGGGTAGACTAGTGCGGTTGATGGAGGGGAACCGGTAGATGTGGTGTTTTTGGATTTCCAAAAGGCATTCGATAAGGTGCCTCACAAAAGGTTGCTGCGGAAGATTGGGGCACACAGAGTTGGGGGTAGGGTGTTAGCGTGGATTGGGGATTGGCTATCCAACAGGAAGCAGAGAGTTGGAATAAATGGGTGCTTTTCTGGTTGGCAGGTGGTGACTAGTGGCGTGCCGCAGGGATCGGTACTGGGGCCTCAACTGTTTACTATTTACATAGATGATCTGGAGGAGGGGACTGAGTGTAGGGTAACAAAGTTTGCAGACGACACAAAGATAAGTGGAAAAGTGAATCGTGTGGAGGGCGTAGAAGGTCTTCAGAGAGATTTGGATAGGCTGAGTGAGTGGGCGAGGATCTGGCAGATGGAGTATAACGTTGGAAAATGCGAGGTTATTCACTTTGGAAGAAATAATAGCAAATTGGATTATTATTTAAATGGAAAAAAATTACAACATGCTACTGTGCAAAGAGACCTGGGGGTCCTTGTGCATGAGTCGCAAAAACTCAGTCTGCAAGTACAACAGGTGGTCAAGAAGGCAAATGGGATGTTGGTATTTATCGCGAGGGGGATGGAATATAAAAGCAGAGCTGTCTTGCTGCATCTGTACAAGGCATTGGTGAGGCTGCAGCTGGAATACTGTGTGCAGTATTGGTCCCCTTACTTGCAAAAGGATATATTGGCCTTGGAGGGAGTGCAGAGAAGGTTCACCAGGTTGATACCGGAGATGAGGGGTGTGGATTATGAGGAGAGATTGAGCAGATTAGGTTTGTACTCGTTGGAGTTTAGAAGGCTGAGGGGTGATCTTATAGAGGCATATAAGATAATGAAGGGGCTGGATAGGGTAGAAGTGGAGAGATTCTTTCCACTTAGAAAGGAAGCTAGAACTAGAGGGCACAGCCTCAAAATAAAGGGGGGTCAATTTAGGACAGAGTTGAGGAGGAACTTCTTCTCTCAGAGGGTGGTGAATCTCTGGAATTCTCTGCCCACTGAAGTGGTGGAGGCTACCTCGTTGAATATGTTTGAGTCACGGATAGATGGATTTCTGATCAGCAGGGGAATTAAGGGTTATGGGGAGCAGGCGGGCAAGTGGAATTGATTCACTTCAGATCAGCCATGATCTTATTGAATGGCGGGGCAGGCTCGAAGGGCTAGATGGCCTACTCCTGCTCCTATTTCTTATGTTCTTAGTGAGGGCTGAGGTCAGAGAGGGTAGTGAGGGTTGAGGTTAGAGAGGGTAGTGTGGGTTGAGGTTAGAGAGGGTAGTGAGGGCTGAGGTTAGAGAGGGTAGTGAGGGCTGAGGTTAGAGAGGGTAGTGAGGGCTGAGGTTAGAGGGGGTAGTGAGGGTTGAGGTTAGAGAGAGTAGTGAGGGTTGAGGTTAGAGAGGGTAGTGAGGGTTGAGGTTAGAGAGGGTAGTGAGGGTTGTGTTTAGAGGGGGTAGTGAGGGTTGAGGTTAGAGAGGGTAGTGAGGGTTATGCTTAGAGGGGGTAGTAAGGGTTGAGGTTAGAGTGGGTAGTGAGGGTTGAGGTTAGAGAGAGTAGTGAGGGTTGAGGTTAGAGAGGGTAGTGAGGGTTGAGGTTAGAGAGGGTAGTGAGGGTTGAGGTTAGAGAGGGTAGTGAGGGTTATGTTTAGTGGGGGTAGTGAGGGTTGAGGTTAGAGTGGGTAGTGAGCGTTGAGGTTAGAGAGGGTAGTGAGGGCTGAGGTTAGAGAGGGTAGTGAGCGTTGAGGTTAGAGAGGGTAGTGAGGGTTGAGGTTAGAGAGGGTAGTGAGGGTTATGTTTAGTGGGGGTAGTGAGGGTTGAGGTTAGAGAGGGTAGTGAGGGTTGAGGTTAGAGAGGGTAGTGAGGGTTATGTTTAGTGGGGGTAGTGAGGGTTGAGGTTAGAGAGGGTAGTGAGGGTTGAGGTTAGAGAGAGTAGTGAGGGTTGAGGTTAGAGAGGGTAGTGAGGGTTGAGGTTAGAGAGGGTAGTGAGGGTTGAGGTTAGAGAGGGTAGTGAGGGTTGAGGTTAGAGAGGGTAGTGAGGGTTGAGGTTAGAGAGGGTAGTGAGGGTTATGTTTAGTGGGGGTAGTGAGGGTTGAGGTTAGAGAGGGTAGTGAGGGTTGAGGTTAGAGAGAGTAGTGAGGTTTGAGGTTAGAGAGGGTAGTGAGGGTTATGTTTAGTGGGGGTAGTGAGGGTTGAGGTTAGAGAGGGTAGTGAGGGTTGAGGTTAGAGAGGGTAGAGGTTAGAGAGGGTAGTGAGGGTTGAGGTTAGAGAGGGTAGTGAGCGTTGAGGTTAGAGAGGGTAGTGAGGGTTGAGGTTAGAGAGGGTAGTGAGGGTTGAGGTTAGAGAGGGTAGTGAGGGTTGAGGTTAGAGAGGGTAGTGAGGGTTGAGGTTAGAGAGGGTAGTGAGGGTTGAGGTTAGAGAGGGTAGTGAGGGTTGAGGTTAGAGAGGGTAGTGAGGGTTGAGGTTAGAGAGGGTAGTGAGGGTTGAGGTTAGAGAGGGTAGTGAGGGTTGCGGTTAGAGAGGGTAGTGAGGGTTGAGGTTAGAGAGGGTAGTGAGGGTTGAGGTTAGAGAGGGTAGTGAGGGTTGAGGTTAGAGAGGGTAGTGAAGGTTATGTTTAGTGGGGGTAGTGAGGGTTGAGGTTAGAGTGGGTAGTGAGGGTTGAGGTTAGAGAGGGTAGTGAGGGTTGAGGTTAGAGAGGGAAGTGAGGGTTGAGGTTAGAGTGGGTAGTGAGGGTTGAGGTTAGAGAGGGTAGTGAGGGTTGAGGTTAGAGTGGGTAGTGAGGGTTGAGGTTAGAGAGGGTAGTGAGGGTTGAGGTTAGAGAGGGTAGTGAGGGTTGAGGTTAGAGAGGGTAGTGAGGGTTGAGGTTAGAGTGGGTAGTGAGGGTTGAGGTTAGAGAGGGTAGTGAGGGTTGAGGTTAGAGAGGGTAGTGAGGGTTGAGGTTAGAGGGGGTAGTGAGGGTTGAGGTTAGAGAGGGTAGTGAGGGTTGAGGTTAGAGAGGGTAGTGAGGGTTGAGGTTAGAGAGGGTAGTGAGGGCTGAGGTTAGAGAGGGTAGTGAGGGTTATGTTTAGTGGGGGTAGTGAGGGTTGAGGTTAGAGGGGGTAGTGAGGGTTGAGGTTAGAGAGGGTAGTGAGGGTTGAGGTTAGAGAGGGTAGTGAGGGTTGAGGTTAGAGAGGGTAGTGAGGGTTGAGGTTAGAGAGGGTAGTGAGGGTTGAGGTTAGAGAGGGTAGTGAGGGTTGAGGTTAGAGAGGGTAGTGAGGGTTGAGGTTAGAGAGGGTAGTGAGGGTTGAGGTTAGAGAGGGTAGTGAGGGTTGAGGTTAGAGAGGGTAGTGAGGGTTGAGGTTAGAGTGGGTAGTGAGGGTTGAGGTTAGAGTGGGTAGTGAGGGTTGAGGTTAGAGAGGGTAGTGAGGGTTGAGGTTAGAGAGGGTAGTGAGGGTTGAGGTATCAAGGATGGGGTGGGAATATTTACTGACGAGGGAGGTTATCTCACTGATAGGTTTACTGCATTCACAATTGTCCTGGAAAATGATTCCTTGTCAGGTTGTACCTTATGATTCTGGAACTGTCTGCAGACTGTTTCTTGGTGAAGGGTCACCACATTAAACTGTTTCAGCATCTCCTCAGTCCCACACACCCAGCACTGTTCTTCCTGAAGCACCTCATCCAACTGCGACCAATAAGACAACAGGTTAATTAAATCATTGCTTTCATTGTGAAGCAAAGTGAAACAATGAGGGGGATTACGGTGCGTTTAACAGAGTCATTCCAACAGCTCTTACCATCCAACATCTTTATCAAGGAACCTTACCCTGTCCCTGTCGCTGACACCAATGATCCCATGGCTGCTCGGAGAGGACAATGAGGAGACTTCCTTCTCCATTCTCCCCAGCCACATTGTCAGTAACTTTGGCTCAGGGTTTGAACTGGCCGCTGCCTCCCAGACTCTCTGGCATCTTTCCATTGCTTCAGCCTCACATTGCAGCTGAGAATATCTGGATCTCAGCGACCTGAGTTTTTCCTCTACACCCTGGGCTTCAACCCCTGGGGGAAACATAGAAAACACAAGAGGTTAAAGAGAAAAAATGAGAAGAGATTCACAGCAACTTAAAAGGAAATTAAGCCAATAGGAGACAAGCAGTGAATTTACCCACGAAGACACAGGGCAAGGCGGAGGGAATAAATTCATCCTTTGCATTTGCTTGTATTAAGGTAGGTAATGTCTAATTCTGAGTGAAAGGGGAGATCCTGGGTGGGATGTATTTAAAGTTGATAAGTCACCAGGACCAGATGGGATGCATCTAAGGAGCGAAAGGTGTGGAGACACGAGTCATAATCTTTCAGTCAAAGAACAAAGAACAATACAGCACAGGAACAGGCCCTTCGGCCACCAAGACTGCGCCAGTATGTGGTTTCTATCCCTGTATTTCCTCCCTATTCATGGACCCATCCAGATGCCTCTTAAATGTTGCTAATGTACCTGCTTCCACCACCTCCTCTGGCAGCGCGTTCCAGGCACCCACCACTCCCTGCGTGAAAAACCTCCTTCGCACATTGGCACAGTAAGAAGTCTCACAACACCAGGTTTAAGTCCAACAGATTTATTTGTAGCACAAGCTTTCGGTGCGCTGCTCCTTCATCAGGTAAGAGATTCAACTTTCCCCCTCTCACCCTGAAGCTGTGTCCTCTTGTAATTGACACTTCCACCAAGGAAAAAGCTTCTGACTATACACCTTGTCTGTGCCTTTCATAATTTTGTAGACCTCTATCAGGTCTCCCCTCAGCCTTCGTCTCTCCAGTGAAAACAATCCTGGTTTATTCAAAGTCTCCTCATATCCAATACCCTCGAGACCAGGCAACATCCTGGTGAACCTTCTTTGTACTCTCTCCAAAGCTTCCACGTCCTTCTGGTAGTGTGGTGATCAGAACTGCACGCAATACTCCAAATGCGGCCTAACCAAGGTTTTATATAGCTGCAACATGATTTCCTAGCTCTTGTACTCGATGCCCCGGCTGATAAAGGCAAGCATGCCATATACTATCGAAATCAATTCTAAATCAGCATGAGTAACAAGGCACCCTGTGATGTGCTGGCATTGTGTCACAACCAAATTTGCAAATAAATTTAAACAAAAAGAGGCCAAAGCTGCACTGAGCACAAAGTTGAGGATTACACGCCCCTCCCTCCCACATTCTTCTTGTGAAGGAATCAAACTCCCAAAGAATCTCTCTATCAATGGGGTTGTGGATAGTCTGGAGGGATGTCAGAAGTTACAGAGAACAAAGAACAAAGAACAGTACAGCACAGGAAACAGGCCCTTCGGCCCTCCAAGCCTGTGCCGCTCCTTGGTCCAACTAGACCAATCGTTTGTATCCCTCCATTCCCAGGCTGCTCATGTGACTATCCAGGTAAGAGGGACATAGATAGGATGCAAGACTGGGCGGAGAAGTGGCAGATGGACTTTAACCCAGATAAATGCGTAGTGGTCCATTTTGGCAGGTCAAATGGGATGAAGGAGTACAATATAAAGGAAAAAACTCTTAGTACGGTAGAGGATCAGAAGGACCTTGGGGTCCGAGTCCATAGGACTCTAAAATCAGCCCCGCAGGTGGAGGAGGTGGTTAAGAAGGCATATGGTGTGCTGGCCTTTATCAATCGAGGGATTGAGTTTAGGAGTCCGGGGATAATGATGCAGCTATATAAGACCCTTGTCAGACCCCACTTGGAGTACTGTGCTCAGTTCTGGTCACCTCATTACAGGAAGGATGTGGAAAAGATTGAAAGGGTGCAGAGGAGATTTACAAGGATGTTGCCTGGATTGAGTGGCATGCCTTATGAGGATAGGCTGAGGGAGCTCGGTCTTTTCTCCTTGGAGAGACGTAGGATGAGAGGAGACCTAATAGAGGTATATAAGATGTTGAGAGGCATAGAACATAGAACATAGAACATTACAGCGCAGAACAGGCCCTTCGGCCCACGATGTTGCACCGACCAGTTAAAAAAAAAACTGTGACCCTCCAACCTAAACCAATTTCTTTTCGTCCATGAACCTATCTACGGATCTCTTAAACGCCCCCAAACTAGGCGCATTTACTACTGATGCTGGCAGGGCATTCCAATCCCTCACCACCCTCTGGGTAAAGAACCTACCCCTGACATCGGTTCTATAACTACCCCCCCTCAATTTAAAGCCATGCCCCCTCGTGCTGGATTTCTCCATCAGAGGAAAAAGGCTATCACTATCCACCCTATCTAAACCTCTAATCATCTTATATGTTTCAATAAGATCCCCTCTTAGCCGCCGCCTTTCCAGCGAAAACAATCCCAAATCCCTCAGCCTCTCCTCATAGGATCTCCCCTCCATACCAGGCAACATCCTGGTAAACCTCCTCTGCACCCTCTCCAAAGCCTCCACATCCTTCCTGTAATGTGGGGACCAGAACTGCACACAGTACTCCAAGTGCGGCCGCACCAGAGTTGTGTACAGTTGCAACATAACGCTACGACTCCTAAATTCAATCCCCCTACCAATAAACGCCAAGACACCATATGCCTTCTTAACAACCTTATCTACTTGATTCCCAACTTTCAGGGATCTATGCACACATACACCTAGATCCCTCTGCTCCTCCACACTATTCAAAGTCCTCCCGTTAGCCCTATACTCAACACATCTGTTATTCCTACCAAAGTGAATTACCTCACACTTCTCCGCATTAAACTCCATCCGCCACCTCTCGGCCCAACTTTGCAACCTGTCTAAGTCTTCCTGCAAACTACGACACCCTTCCTCACTGTCTACCACACCACCGACTTTGGTGTCATCAGCAAATTTGCTAATCCACCCAACTATACCCTCATCCAGATCATTAATAAATATTACAAACAGCAGTGGCCCCAAAACAGATCCCTGAGGTACACCACTTGTAACCGCACTCCATGATGAATATTTACTATCAACCACCACCCTCTGTTTCCTATCCGCTAGCCAATTCCTGATCCAATTTCCTAGATCACCCCCAATCCCATACATCTGCATTTTCTGCAGAAGCCTACCATGGTGAACCTTATCAAACGCCTTACTAAAATCCATATATACCACGTCCACTGCCTTGCCCCCATCCACCTCCTTGGTCACTTTCTCAAAAAACTCAATAAGGTTAGTAAGGCACGACCTACCTGCCACAAAACCATGCTGACTATCACCTATCAATTCATTACTCTCCAAATAACTATAAATCCTATCCCTTATAATTTTTTCCAACATCTTGCCGACAACAGAAGTGAGACTCACCGGTCTATAATTCCCGGGGAAGTCTCTGTTCCCCTTCTTAAACAATGGGACAACATTCGCTAACCTCCAATCTTCTGGTACTATACCAGAGGCCAACGACGACCTGAAGATCAGAGCCAGAGGCTCTGCAATCACTTCTCTTGCCTCCCAGAGAATCCTTGGATAAATCCCATCCGGACCAGGGGATTTATCTATTTTCAGACCCTCCAGAATATCCTGCACATCCTCCTTATCAACTGTAATACTGTCTATTCTACTCCCTTGCAACCCAGTGTCCTCCTCAGCTATATTCATGTCCCCTTGCGTGAACACCGAAGAGAAATATTGGTTCAATGCTTCACCAATCTCCTCCGGTTCCACACATAACTTCCCTCTGCCATCTATAACTGGCCCTAAACTTGCCCTAACCAACCTTCTGTTCTTGACATACCTATAGAACGCCTTAGGATTCTCTTTAACCCTATCCGCCAAAGTCTTCTCATGTCCCCTTTTAGCCCTTCTAAGCTCGCTCTTCAACTCCCTCTTAGCCAATCTAAAGCTTTCTAGTGCACATAGATCGGGTGGACTCTCAGAGGCTTTTTCCCAGGGTGGAAATGGCTGCTACGAGAGGACACAGGTTGAAGGTGCTGGGGGGTAGGTACAGGGGAGATGTTAGGGGTAAGTTTTTCACACAGAGGGTGGTGGGCGAGTGGAATCGGCTGCCGTCAGTGGTGGTGGAGGCAAACTCAATCGGGTCTTTTAAGAGACTCCTGGATGAGTACATGGGACTTAATAGGATGGAGGGTTATAGGTAGGCCTAGAAGGTAGGGATATGTTCAGCACAACTTGTGGGGCCGAAGGGCCGGTTTTGTGCTGTAGTTTTCTATGTTTCTATACCTTCTTAATCACCTTAAGGCTCCGAATGCTTGGGACTTTTGCTACCAAATAAACCTGTTGGACTTTAACCTGGTGTTGTTAAACTTCTTACTGAAATTACCATAGCCAGGGAGAAGGGGCTCAGTAAACTGAAGGGTTTAAACGTAGATAAGTCCCCGGGACCTGATGGCGCCCACGGGTGTTAAAGGAAGTGACAGCAGAGACAGTGGATGCATTAGTTATGATATTCCAAAATTCCCTGGATTCCGGAGAGGCACCAGTGGAAACATGCCAATGTGACGCCTTTATTCAAGAAAGGAGAGAGGCAAACAATGGGAAATTATCGACCAGTCAGCTTGCCCAGTCAGTTGCTGGAGTCAATCATTAAGGAGGAAGAGCAAAGCTCAATTCAGTAATGTCAGCATGGCTTTGTGAAGGGCAAGTCTTGTTTGACAAACCTGCTAGAGTTCTTTGAGAATGTAACCAGCAAGGTAGATAATGGGGATCCTGTGGATGTGATCTATCTGGACTTCCAGGAGGCATTTGATAAGCTGCCACACAAGAGACTGATCCAGAAAGTTAGATCCCAAGACGTTTGGGGTAGAGCAGTGGCTTGGATTGAAGGTTGGCTGACTGATAGAAAGCAGAGGGTTGGGATAAATGGGCCCTTCTCCAGTTGGTGATCTGTAGCTAGTGGAGTCCCGCAGCGTTCAGTTCTCCGAGCACAACTATTTACAATCTTTATCAATGATCTACAAGCAGGGACAGAGTGTAACAGAGCGGAATTTGCTAATTACATGAAAATAGGTGGGAAAGCAGACTGTGATGAGGAGATAAAAAGTTTACAAATGAATATTGACAGGCGAGGGGAATGGGTCAGAATTTGGATAAATGCGAGGTTATCCATTTTGGCCAGAAAAATTAAAGGGCAAATTACTATTTAAATGGGAAACAGATTTCAAAGGCGTCTGTGCAGAGGGATCTGGGTGTTCAGAAAGTGGATATGCAGGTGCAGAATGTTATAAAGAAGGCAAATGGAATCTTGGCATTTATTGCAAAGGGTCTGGAGTATAAAAGTAGAGAAGTGTTGTTACAATTGTATAAGGCATTGTGAGACCTCACTTGGAGTATTGTGTTCGGTTTTGGTCACCTTCGTTGAGGAAGGATGTGGTGGCACTGGAGGCGGTTCAGAAGAGGTTCACGAGATTGATTCCAGGTTTGAAGAGACTGTCGTATGAGGAGTGGTTGAGTAGCTTGGGCTTGTACTCACTGGAGTACAGAAGAATGAGGGGGGATTTGATAGAAGTATATAAAATATTCAATGGGATTGATAAAGTAAATATTAACCAAATGTTCCCCCTTCCAGAACAGTCAAGGACAAGAGGTCATAGTTCTAGAGCAAGAGGAGGGAGGTTCAAGACAGCGATAAAGAGAAGTCACTGCTCACAGAGGGTTGTGAATCTATGGAAATCACTGCCCCAGAATGCAGTGGGTGCAGAATCAATCGATGGATTCAAGAAAGAGACAGATAAATATTTGATCAAAAGCGGGATAAAGGGTTATGGGGAAAAGGCAGGGAAGTGGAGTTAGGATGAGGTCAGAGAGGTTTACAGCATGGAAACAGGCCCTTCGGCCCAACTTGTCCATGCCACCCTTTCTTTTTTAAAACCCCTAAGCTAATCCCAATTGCCCGCATTTGGCCCAGATCCCTCTATACCCATCGTACCCATTTAACTATCTAAATGCTTTTTAAAAGATAAAATGGTACCCGCCTCTACTACTACCTCTGGCAGCTTGTTCCAGACACTCACCAACCTCTGTGTGAAAAAATTGCCCCTCTGGACACTTTTGTATCTCTCCCCTCTCACCTTAAACCTATGCCCTCTAGTTTTAGACTCCCCTACCTTTGGGAAAATATATTCACAATCTGGCTGATCTGTGCCCCTCATTGAACAAAGAACAATACAGCACAGGAACAGACCATTCGGCCCTCCAAGCCCTCCAACCCCTCCCTATCATCCTGGTGTGCTCCTTGGATAGGCACATGGAGCACACCAGGATGATAGGGACTGGGATAGCTTGATCTTGGTTTCAGATAAAGCTCGGCACAACATCGTGGGCCGAAGGGCCTGTTCTGTGCTGTACTGTTCTATGTTCTATGTTCTAGCACGGAACAGACCCTTCGGCCCTCCAACCCCGTGCCGCTCCCAGGTCCAAACTAGACCATTCTTTTGTATCCCTCCATTCCCACTCCGTTCATGTGGCTATCTAGATAAGTCTTAAACGTTCCCAGTGTGTCCGCCTCCACCACCTTGCCTGGCAGCACATTCCAGGCCCCCACCACCCTCTGTGTAAAATATGTCCTTCTGATATCTGGGTTAAACCTCCCCCCCCCCTCACCTTGAATCTATGACCCCTCGTGAACATCACCACCGACCTGGGGAAAAGCTTCCCACCGTTCACCCTATCTATGCCTTTCAGAATTTTATACACCTCTGTTAGGTCACCCCTCATCCTCCGTCTTTCCAGTGAGAACAACCCCAGTTTACCCAATCTCTCCTCATAACTAAGCCCTACATCCTGGTAAACCTCCTCTGCACTCTCTCTCAAGCCTCCACGTCCATCTGGTAGTGTGGCGACCAGAACTGGACGCAGTATTCCAAATGCGGCCGAACCAACGTTCTATTCAACTGCAACATCAGACCCCAACTTTTATACTCTATGCCCCGTCCTATAAAGGCAAGCATGCCACATGCCTTATTCACTACCTTCTCCACCTGTGACGTCACCTTCAAGGATCTGTGGACTTGCTCACCCAGGTCCCTCTGCGTATCTGCACCCTTTATGGTTCTGCCATTTATCGTATAGCTCCTCCCTACATTATTTCTACCAAAATGCATCACTTTGCATTCATCAGGATTGAACTCCATCTGCCATTTCTTTGCCCAAATTTCCAGCCTATCTATATCCTTCTGACAATGCTCCTCACTATCTGCAAGTCCTGCCAATTTTGTGTTGTCCGCAAACTTACTGATCACCCCAGTTACACCTTCTTCCAGATCGTTTATATAAATCACAAACAGCAGAGGTCCCAATACAGAGCCCTGCGGAACACCACTAGTCATGATGTGGAGATGCCGGCGTTGGACTGGGGTAAGCACAGTAAGAAGTCTCACAACACCAGGTTAAAGTCCAACAGGTTTATTTGGTAGCAAATACCATCAGCTTTCGGAGCGCTGCCCCTTCGTCAGATGGAGTGGATATCTGTTCGCCAACATTAAACACAGGTTAAAGTCACGGGCATTCAGCGTTGGATCTTCAGGTAAGCGTTCTCCAAGGCGGCCTTCACGACACACGACAGCGCAGAGTCGCTGAGCAGAAACTGATCGCCAAGTTCCGCACACATGAGGACGGCCTAAACCCGGATGTTGGGTTTATGTCACATTATCAGTAACCCCCACAGCTCGCCTCCTGGGCTTGCAGAATCTCACTAGCTGTTCTGTCTGGAGACAATACACATCTCTTTAACCTGTGTTTAATGTTCCCTCCACCCACATTATCTGTACCTTTTAAGACCTGGCTGGCTGTAGAGATTTGCATTCTAATCAGTATTCTGTAACTTGATTTCTGTGTCTGTGCACTGTTGGAGAACAGAGACCACTCCATCTGACGGAGGAGCAGCAAGCTCCGAAAGCTTATGGTATTTGTTACCAAATAAACCTGTTGGACTTTAACCTGGTGTTGTGAGACTTCTTACTTTGAACACCACTAGTCACAGGCCTCCAGCCGGAAAAAGACCCTTCCACTACCACCCTCTGTCTTCTGTGACCAAGCCAGTTCTCCACCCATCTAGCCACCTCCCTCTTTATCCCATGAGATCCAACCTTTTGCACCAGCCTACCATGAGGGACTTTGTCAAACGCTTTACTAAAGTACCACATAGACGACATCCACGGCCCTTCCCTTGTCAACCATTCTGGTCACTTCTTCAAAAAACTCCACCAGGTTAGTGAGGCATGACCTCCCCCTCACAAAACCATGCTGGCGATCGTTAATGAGTTCATTCATTTCTAAATGCGCATACATCCTATCTATAAGAATCTTCTCCAACAACTTCCCCACCACGGACGTCAAGCTCACCGGCCTATAATTACCCGGGTTATCCTTCCTCCCCTTCTTAAATAACGGGACCACATTACCTATCCTCCAATCCTCTGGGACCTCGCCTGTGTCCAGTGACGAGACATTATTTTATAGACCTCTATAAGATCACCCCTCAGCCTCCTACGCTCCAGAGAAAAAAGTCCCAGTCTATCCAGCCTCTCCTTATAACTCAATCCATCAAGTCCTGGTAGCATCTGAGTAAATCTTTTCTGCACTCTTTCTAGTTTAATAATATTCTTTCTATAATAGGGTGACCAGAATTGCACGCAGTATTCCAAGTGTGGCCTTACCAATGTCTTGTACAACTTCAACAAGGCGTCCCAACTCCTGTATTCAATGTTCTGATCGATGAAACCAAGCATGCTGAATGCCTTCTTCACCACTCTGTCCACTTGTGACTCCACTTTCAAGGAGCTATGAACATGTACCCCTCGATCTCTTTGTTCTGTACCTCTCCCCAACGCCCTACCATTAACTGAGTAAGTCCTGCCCTGGTTCAATCTACCAAAATGCATCACCTCGCATTTGTAGAACTAAGGTAGGGGGGAGCTATATGATAAATGGCAGAACCATAAAGGGTGTAGATACGCAGAGGGACCTGGGTGTGCAAGTCCACAGATCCTTGAAGGTGACGTCACAGGTGGAGAAGGTAGTGAATAAGGCATATGGCATGCTTGCCTTTATAGGACGGGGCATAGAGTATAAAAGTTGGGGTCTGATGTTGCAGTTGAATAGAACGTTGGTTCGGCCGCATTTGGAATACTGCGTCCAGTTCTGGTCGCCACACTACCAGATGGACGTGGAGGCTTGAGAGAGAGTGCAGAGGAGGTTTACCAGGGTGTTGCCTGGTATGGAAGGGCTTAGTTATGAGGAGAGATTGGGTAAACTGGGGTTGTTCTCACTGGAAAGACGGAGGATGAGGGGTGACCTAACAGAGGTGTATAAAATTATGAAAGGCATAGATAGGGTGAACGGTGGGAAGCTTTTCCCCAGGTCGGTGGTGACGTTCACGAGGGGTCATAGGTTCAAGGTGAGGGGGGGAGGTATAACACGGATATCAGAAGGACATATTTTACACAGAGGGTGGTGGGGGCCTGGAATGCGCTGCCAGGCAAGGTGGTGGAGGCGGACACACTGGGAACGTTTAAGACTTATCTAGATAGCCATATGAACGGAGTGGGAATGGAGGGATACAAAAGAATGGTCTAGTTTGGACCTGGGAGCGGCGCGGGCTTGGAGGGCCGAAGGGCCTGTTCCTGTGCTGTACTGTTCTTTTTTCTTTGTTCTTTGTCTAAATTAAACTCCATCTGCCATTTGGCAGCCCACTGGCCCAATTGATCAAGATCCCTTTGCAATTGGAGATAACTTTCTTCACTGTCCACTATGCCACCAATCTTAGTGTCATCTGCAAACTTACTAACCATGCCTATGATTTCATCCAAATCATTCATATAAATGACAAATAACAGTGGACCCAGCACTGATCCCTGAGGCACACCGCTGGTCACAGCCTCCAGTTTGAAAAACAACCCTCCACAACCACCCTTTGGGTTCTGACAAGAACAAAGAACAATACAGCACAGGATCAGGCCCTTCGGCCCTCCAAGCCGGCGCCGCTCCCTGGTCCAAACTAGACCATTCATTTGTATCCCTCCATTCCCACTCCGTTCATGTGGCTATCTAGAGAAGTCTTAAACATTCCCACTGTGTCCGCCTCCACCACCTTGCCCGGCAGCGCATTCCAGGCCCCCACCACTCTCTGTGTAAAATACATCCTTCTGATATCCGTGTTAAACATCCCCCCGTCACCTTGAACCTATGACCCCTCGTGAACGTCACCACCGACCTGGGAAAAAGCTTCCCACCGTTCACCCTATCTATGCCTTTCAGAATTTTATACACCTCTATTAGGTCACCCCTCATCCTCCGTCTTTCCAGTGAGAACAACCCCAGTTTACCCAATCTCTCCTCATAACTAAGCCCCTCCATACCAGGCAACATCCTGGAAAACCTCCTCTGTACTCTCTCCAAAGCCTCCACGTCCTTCTGGTAGTGTGGTGACCAGAACTGGGCGCAGTATTCCAAATGCGGCCGAACCAACGTTCTATACAACCGCAACATCAGACCCCAACTTTTATACTCTATGCCCCGTCCTAGAAAGGCAAGCATGCCATATGCCTTATTCACTACCTTCTCCACCTGTGCCATCACCTTCAAGGATCTGTGGACTTGCACACCCAGGTCCCTCTGCGTATCTACACCCTTTATGGTTCTGCCATTTATCGTATAGCTCCCCCCTTCGTTAGTTCTACCAAAATGCATCACTTCGCATTGATCTGGATTGAACTCCATCTGCCATTTCTTTGCCCAAATTTCCAGCCTATCTATATCCTTCTGTAGCTGCTAACAATGTTCCTCACTATCTGCAAGTCCAGCCATTTTCGTGTCACCCGCAAACTTACTGATCACCCCAGTTACACCTTCTTCCAGATCGTTTATATAAATCACAAACAGCAGAGGTCCCAATACAGAGCCCTGCGGAACAGGCATCCAGCCGGAAAAAGACCCTTCCACTACCACCCTCTGTCTTCTGTGACCAAGCCAGTTCTCCACCCGTCTAGCCACCTCCCCCTTTATCCCATGAGATCCAACCTTTTTCACCAGCCTACCATGAGGGACTTTGTCAACCACTTTACTAAAGTCCATATAGACGACATCCACGGCCCTTCCCTCGTCAACCATTCTGGTCACTTCTTCAAAAAACTCCACCAGGTTAGTGAGGCATGACCTCCCTCTCACAAAACCATGCTGACTATCGTCAATGAGTTTATTCCTTTCTAAATGCGCATACATCCTATCTCTAAGAATCCTCTCCAACAACTTCCCGACCACGGACGTCAAGCTCACTGGCCTATAATTTCCCGGGTTATCCTTCCCACCCTTCTTAAATAACGGGACCACATTAGCTATCCTCCAATCCTCTGGGACCTCACCTGTGTCCAGTGACGAGACAAAGATTTGCGTCAGAGGCCCAGCGATTTCATCTCTCGTCTCCCTGAGCAGCCTTGGATAGATTCCATCAGGCCCTGGGGATTTGTCAGTCTTTATATTCCCTAAAAAACCTAACACTTCCTCCCTTGTAATGGAGATTTTCTCTAACGGGTCAACTCCCCTCCGAGACACTCCCAGTCAACACATCCCTCTCCTTTGTGAATACCGACGCAAAGTATTCATTTCGAATCTCCCCTACTTCTTTGGGCTCCAAGCTTAATTCCCCACTTTTGTCCCTGAGAGGTCCGATTTTTTCCCTGACAACCCTTTTGTTTCTAACGTATGAATAAAATGCCTTGGAATTCTCCTTAATCCTGTCTGCCAAGGACATTTCGTGACCCCTTTTTGCCCTTCTAATTCCTCGTTTGAGTTCTTTCCTACTTTTTTTGTATTCCTCCAGAGCTCCCTCTGTTTTTAGCTGCCTGGACCTAACGTACGCCTCTCTTTTCTTTTTGACCAATCGCCCAATTTCCCTGGTTATCCACGGTTCTCGAATCCTACCCTTCCTATCCTTCTTTTTTACAGGCACATGCCTGTAAAGCTCAGATAAAACTGTACAAAATACAGATAATGCTCGGCACAACATCGTGGGCCGAAGGGCCTGTTCTGTGCTGTACTGTTCTATGTTCTACGTTCTATGCCTATCCTGCAGCCCTAACAACTGTTCCTTAAAAGACTCCCACATGCCAGATGTGGATTTACCCTCAAACAGCCTCTCCCAATCAACAGCTGCCAAATTCTGCCTAATCCCACTAAAGTTAGCCTTCCCCCAATCCAACACCTTACCCTTGGGACACCACTCATCCTTTTCCATCACTATCCTAAAGCTAACAGAATTGTGGTCACTATTTGCCACATGTTCCCCTACCCAAACTTTGAAGACCTGACCCGGCTCATTCCCCAGTACCAGGTCCAGTATAGCCCCCTCTCTAATCGGGCTATCTACATATTGTTCCAAAGAACCTTCCTGTACGCATTTTACAAATTCCTCCCCATTCAGACTCCCAGCCCTACGCGATTTTCAGTCTATACCAGGGAAATTGAAGTCTCCCACTCCAACAACTCTATTTTTCCTGCACCTATCCATTATCTCCTGACATATCCGTTCTTCCACTTCCCTTGGGCTGTTGGGGGGCCTGTAGTATACCCCCAACATAGTGACTGCGTCCTTCCTGTTTCTGAGCTCCACCCACAGTGACTCGTTACACGACCCCTCTGAATTGTCCTCCCTCTGCACCGCTGTAATATGCTCTCTAACTAATACTGCTACTCCCCCACCTCTTTTGGCCCCTCCTCTGTCTCGCCTAAAACACTTGTACCCTGGAATATTCAGCTGCCAGTCCTGTCCCTCTTTCAACCAAGTCTCTGTCACCGCAACCACATCCAAATTCCTCGTAAGCATTAAGGCCCTAAGTTCATCTGTCTTACCTGCTTCGCTCCTTGCGCAGTGGATAAGTAGTGGATAAGTGGATAACCTGTGCTTCATGCTCCCTCCACTCACATTACCTGTACCTTTAAGACTTGATTAGCTGTAAAGACTCACATTCCAATCATTATTCATGTAAATTGAGTTTGTGTCTTTGTGCCCTGTTTGTGATCAGAACTCCCACCCACCTGACGAACCGAGAACATAGAACATTACAGCACAGTACAGGCCCTTTGGCCCTCGATGTTGCGCCGACCAGTGAAACCAATCTAAAGCCCCTCTAATCTACACTATTCCAATATCATCCATATGTTTATCCAATAACCATTTGAATGCTCTTAATGTTGGCGAGTCCACTACTGCTGCAGGCAGGGCATTCCACGCCCTTACTACTCTGAGTAAAGAACCTCCCTCTAACATCTGTTCTTTCTCTCTCACCGCTCAATTTAAAGCTATGTCCCCTCCTGTTCGCCATCACCATCCGAGGAAAAAGGCTCTCACTATCCACCCTATCTAATCCTCTGATCATCTTGTATGCCTCTATTAAGTCACCTCTTAACCTTCTTCTCTCTAACGAAAACAACCTCAAGTCCCTCAGACTTTCCTCATAAGACCTTCCCACCATACCAGGCAACATCCTGGTAAATCTCCTCTGCACCCTTTCCAACACTTCCACATCTTTCCTATAATGCGGCGACCAGAACTGTACGCAATACTCCAAATGCGGTCGCACCAGAGTTTTGTACAGTTGCAGCATGACCTCCTGGCTCCGAAACTCAATCCCTCTACCAATAAAAGCTAACACACCGTACGCCTTCTTAACAACCCTATCAGCCTGGGTGCCAACATTCAGGGATCTATGCACATGGACACCCAGATCCCTCTGTTCATCCACACTACCAAGTATCTTACCATTAGCCCAGTACTCTGTATTCCTGTTGCTCCTTCCAAAGTGAATCACCTCACACTTTTCTGCATTAAACTCCATTTGCCACTCGCAGCCCAGCTGTGCAGCTTATCTATGTCCCTCTGTAACCTGCCACTTCCCTCCACACTGTCTACAACTCCATCGACTTTAGTGTAATCCGCAAATTTACTCATCCATCCTTCTACGCCCTCATCCAGGTCATTTATAGAAATTACAAACAGCAGTGGCCCCAAAACAGATCCTTGCGGTACACCACTAGTAACGGAACTCAGGATGAATATTTCCCATCAAGCACCACCCTCTGTTTTCTTACAGCTAGCCAATTCCTGATCCAAACCACTAAATCGCCCTCAATCCCATTTGTCCGTATTTTCCGCAATAGCTTACCATGGGGAACCTTATCAAATGCTTTGCTGAAATCCATATACACCACATCAACTGCTTTACCCTCATCCACCTCTTTGGTCACCTTCTCAAAGAACTCAATAAGGTTTGTGAGGCACGACCTACCCTTCACAAAACCGTGCTGACTATCCCTCATCAACTTATTCCTAAATAAGGGACAGCCTGTTCCGAAAGCGAGTGGCTTTTGCTACCAAATAAACCTGTTGGACTTTAACCTGGTGTTGTTAGACTTCTTATTCTGTCAAGAAGCCAGTTTTGTATCCATTTAGATACCTCACCCTGGATCCCATGAGATTTAACCTTATGCAACAACCTACCATGCGGTACCTTGTCAAAGGCCTTGCCAAAGTCCATGTCGACAACATCAACTGCACTGCCCTCATCTACCTTCTTGATTATCCCTTCAAAAAAGTCAATCAAAATTGTGAGACATGATTTTCCACTCACAAAGCCATGCTGACTGTCCCTAATCAGTCCTTGTGTCTCTAATTGCCTGTAGATCCTGTCTCTCAAAATACCTTCCAACAATTTACCCACCACAGATGTGAGGCTCACTGGCCTGTAGTTCCCAGGCTTTTCCCTGCAGCCCTTTTTAAACAAAGGCACAACATTTGCCATTCTCCAATCTTCAGGCACCTCACCCGTGACTATCGATGATTCAAATATCTCTGCTAGGGGACCCGCAATTTCCTCCCTCGCCTCCCACAATACACTTCATCAGGTCCCGGGGATTTATCTACCTTGATGTGCTTTAAGACTTCCAGCACCCCTTTCTCTGTAATCTGAGATGGAGTTCAGCCATGATCATATTGAATGGCAGAGCGGGTTCAAAGGGCTGAATTGCTCCCTCTCGCCCCTAATTTCTATGTTCCTATAAACCTTTGCACTCTCTCCAAAGGATCCACGTCCTTCTGGTAGTTTGGCAACCAGAACTTGACGCAATATTCCAAATGTGGCCTAACAAAAGTATTATTTGAATACGTGGGTGCTTTGTGCTGTAGATTTCCATGACTCACTGCCACTGCCTCGTCCTATGCATTGATCACTGAGGGTCGCAGGGCAGATGGAGAGAGCAATTAATAAAGCACATCATATTCTGACCTTTATTAATTGGGGCACAGAGTAAAAGGGCAAGGATATCATTGGTTCAGCCTCGAATTGAGTATTGAGTCTGGTTTTGGGGACCACAATTTAGGAAGGAAGTGAAGGCATTGGAGAGAATGCAGAAAAGATGAACAAGAATGGTTCCAGGGATGAGGAATTTCAATTACATTGAGAAATTGGAGAGAAGATTTGACCGAAGTATTCAGAATCATGAGGGTTTGGACAGAGTCGAGACCTCACTCCAACATTACCTGGAAACTCTCTCACCAGCCGCTCGCCGTTCGCCACTACCTCACTGACCATCTCCAACTGATCCCGAATCTCCTGAACCAAGACCTAGAATTCCACAAGAAAAAAGGTATTTTGTTCATGATGTTGTTAATGTGCATTAACCTCTTCTGTGGGAGATCAGAAAAGCTCTCTGAAAAGCCAGATATCCCACATCCACTGGGTCACCCTCATCTATTCTGCTAGTTACATCCACAAAAAAACTCCCGTAGGTTTGTCAAACACTATTCCCCTTTCAGAAATCCATATTGACTTTGTCAATTCTCAGTGATATTTTCGAAGTGTCCTGTTATCACATCCCTGAAAGTATATCCCAGCAAACTCCCTGCTCCTGATGTTAGACTAACCGGTCTCTAATTCCCTGTTTTATCAAGGAGTCCGAGCAAAATTATAGTCAATGGGAATCAGGGGAAAGCTCTCTGCTGGATTTCCACTCCATCTGACGAAGGAGCAGTGCTCCGAAAGCTAATGGCATTTGCTACCAAGTAAACCTGTTGGACTTTAACCTGGTGTTGTGAGACTTCTTACTGTGGAGTCATACAGGCAACATCGGAAGACGGCTGTGGTGCTTGGAGGTCAATGGATTCACGATAAGTGACAGAAGGTTGAGAGGGGACATGAGGAAGAATGTTTTTACACAGAAGGTGTTGGGTGTCTGGAATTCGCTGCCTGAGTTTGTGGTGGAGGCAGAGACTCTAAACTTGTTTAACAAGTTTATTATTAAAGAGGAAATAACAGAGCACCTGAATAAGAATGGTTCGATCAAGTAGACGCAGCATGGATTCATGAAGGGAAAGTCGTGTTTGGCGAATCTACTGGACTTTTATGAAGATGTCACTAGTGCGGTTGACAGAGGGGAACCGGTGGATGTGGTGTTTTTAGATTTCCAGAAGGCGTTTGATAAGGTGCCTCACAAAAGGTTGCTGCAGAAGATTGGGGTACACGGAGTTAGGGGTAAGGTGTTGGCGTGGATTGGGGATTGGCTATCTAACAGGAAGCAGAGAGTTGGGATAAATGGGTGCTTTTCTGGTTGGCAGTTGGTGACCAGTGGCGTGCCGCAGGGATCGGTGCTGGGGCCTCAATTGTTTACCATTTACATAGATGATCTGGAGGAGGGGACTGAATCGAGGGTATTCAAGTTTGCTGATGACACGAAGGTGAGTGGGAAAGCGAATTGCGTGGAGGACGCGGAAAGTCTGCAGAGAGATTTGGATAGGCTGAGCGAGTGGGCGAGGATCTGGCAGATGGAATATAACGTTAGCAAATGTGAGGTTATCCACTTTGGAAGAAATAATAGTAAATTGGAATATTATTTCAATGGAGAAAAATTACATCGTGCGACTGTGCAGAGGGACCTGGGGGTCCTTGTGCACGAATCGCAAAAACTCAGTCTGCAGGTGCAGCAGGTGATCAAGAAGGCGAATGGAATGTTGGCCTTTATCGCGAGGGGGATAGAATATAAAAGCAGGGAGGTCTTGCTGCAACTGTACAAGGCACTGGTGAGGCCGCAACTGGAGTACTGTGTGCAGTTTTGGTCCCCTTATTTGCGAAAGGATATATTGGCCTTGGAGGGAGTGCAGAGAAGGTTCACCAGGTTGATACCGGAGATGAGGGGTGTAGCTTATGAGGAGAGATTAAACAGATTGGGTCGGTACTCGTTGGAGTTTAGAAGGATGAGGGGTGATCTTATAGAGACATATAAGATAATGAAGGGGCTGGATAGGGTAGAGGTGGAGAGATTCTTTCCACTTAGAAGGGAAACCAGAACTAGAGGGCACAGCCTCAAAATAAGGGGGGGGCCGGTTCAGAACAGAGTTGAGGGGGAACTTCTTTTCTCAGAGGGTAGTGAATCTCTGGAATTCTCTGCCCACTGAAGTGGTGGAGGCTTCCTCGTTGAATATGTTTAAATCACGGGTAGATAGTTTTCTGATCGATAAGGGAATTAGGGGATATGGGGAGCAGGCGGGTAAGTGGAACTGATTCGCTTCAGATCAGCCATGATCTTGTTGAATGGCGGGGCAGGCTCGAAGGGCCAGATGGCCTACTCCTGCTCCTATTTCTTATGTTCTTATGTTCTTAACAAGTACCTGGATCTGCACCTTAAGTGCTGTAAGCTACAGGGCTTTGCGCCGGGTGCAGGAAGGTGGGGTTAGGAAGGGCACCTTGGTCCACCAGGCTGGCAGGGACAAGTTGGGCTATAGAATCCTTATAATGCAGATGGAGGCTCCAACTTCTCCAAGGCGGCCTTCATGACACACGACAGCGCAGAGTCGCTGAGCAGAAACTGATAGCCAAGTTCCGCACACATGAGGACGGCCTCAACCGGGATTTTGGATTTGTGTCACATTATCAGTAACCCCCACAGCTTGCCTCCTGGACTTGCTGGCTGTCCTGTCTGGAGACAATACACATCTCTTTAACCTGTGCTCAATGCTCCCTCCACTCACATTGTCTGTACCTTTAAGACCTGGTTGGCTGTAGAGATTCGCATTCTAATCAGTATTCTGTAACTTGATTTTGTGTTTCTGTGCCCTGTTTGAGAGCAGATTTCCACTCCATCTGACGAAGGAACAGTGCTCCGAAAGCGAATGGCATTTGCTACCAAATAAACCTGTTGGACTTTAACCTGGTGTTGTTAAAACTCTTACTGTGTTTACCCCAGTCCAACGCCGGCATCTCCACATCATGACTATACAGACAAAGCAGACTGGCATACCGGTCATAGAGTACAAAGGGGAGAAGGAAAGGGTGCACAATGTAGTATTAGAGTTACAGGTAGGAAAAGAGAAAGATCATCTTAATATAAGGTAGGTTCACTCAAAAGTCTGGGACAGCAGCAGGGAAGAAGCTGTTCATGAGTCGGTTGGTACGTGACCTCAGATTTTTGTATCTTTTTCACGATGGAAGAATTTGATTTGATTTATTATTGTCACATGTATTAACATACAGTGAAAAGTATTATTTCTTGCACACGATACAGACAAAGCATACTGTTCATGGAGAAGGAAACGAGAGAGTGCAGAATGTAGTGTTCCAGTCATAGCTAGGGTGTAGAGAAAGATCAACTTAATGCAAGTAAGTCCATTTAAAAGTCTGATGGCAGCAGGGAAGAAGCTGTTCTTGAGTCGGTTGGTGCGTGACCTCAGACTTTTGTATCTTTTTCCCGATGGAAGAAGGTGGAAGAGAGAATGTCCAGGGTGTGTGGGGTCCTTGATTACGCTGGCTGCTTTGGTGATGCAGCGGGAAGTGTAGACAGAGTCAATGGATGGGAGGTTGGTTTGCGTGATGGATTGGGCTACATTCACGACCTTTTGTAGCTTCTTGCGGTCTTGGGCAGAGCAGGAGCCATACCAAGCTGTGATAAAACCAGAAAGAATGCTTTCTATGGTGCATCTGTAAAGGTTGGTGAGAGTCGTAGCTGACATGCCAAATTTCCTTCATCTTCTGAGAAAGTAGAGGCGCTAGTGGGCTTTCTTAACTATGGTGTCGGTATGGGGGACGAAGGTGGAAGAGAGAATGTCTGGGGTGCATGGGGTCCTTGATTATGCTGGCTGCTTTTCCAAGGCAGTGGGAAGTGTAGACAGAGTCAATGGATGGATTCCTGTAATCTCACATATTTACCTGCTACTCCCCCTAATGGAAACATAGAAAACTACAGCACAAAACAGGCCCTTCGGCCCCACAAGTTGTGCCAAACATATCCCTACCTTTTAGGCCTACCTATAACCCTCCATCCTATTAAGTCCCATGTACTCATCCAGGAGTCTCTTAAAAGACCCTCTTGAGTTTGCCTCCACCACCACTGATGGCAGCCGATTCCACCACCCTCTGTGTGAAAAACATCCCCCTCACATTTCCCCTGTACCTACCCCCCCCAGCACCTTAAACCTGTGTCCTCTCGTAGCAACCATTTCCACCCTGGGAAAAAGCCTCTGAGAGTCCACCCGATCTATGCCTCTCTACATCTTATATACCTCTATTAGGTCTCCTCTCATCCTACGTCTCTCCAAGGAGAAAAGACCGAGCTCCCTCAGCCTATCCTCATAAGGCATGCCACTCAATCCAGGCAACATCCTTGTAAATCGCCTCTGCACCCTTTCAATCTTTTCCACATCCTTCCTGTAATGAGGCGACCAGAACTGAGCACAGTACTCCAAATGGGGCCTGACGAGGGTCTTATATAGCTGCATCATTATCCCTGGACTCCTAAACTCAATCCCTCGATTGATAAAGGCCAGCACACCATACGCCTTCTTAACCACCTCCTCCACCTGCGGGGCCGATTTTAGAGTCCTATGGATCCGGACCCCAAGGTCCTTCTGTTCCTCGACAGTACTAAGAGTCTTTCCCTTTATATTGTACTCCTTCATCCCATTTGACCTGCCAAAATGGACCACTACGCATTTATCTGGGTTGAAGTCCATCTGCCACTTCTCCGCCCAGTCTTGCATCCTATCTATGTCCCTCTGTAACTTCTGACATCCCTAATATAGAATCACAGAAACATCCAGCGCAAAAGCGGTCCTTCAGCCCACTGACTCCGCATTGGACACATCAGAAACACCTGAACTCCCGCCTAATCCCATCTGCCAGCACTTGGCCCGTTGCCCTGAATGTTGTGATGTGCCAAGGGCTCATCCAGATACCTTTTAAAGGATGTGAGGCATCCCACCTCCACCACCCTCCCAGGCAGCGCATTCCAGACCCTCACCACCCTCTGGGTAAAAAAGGTTTTCCTCACATCCCCCCTAAACCTCCTGCCCCTCACCTTGAACCTATGCCCCCGCGTGACTGACCCTTTAATCAAGGGGAACAGCTGCTCCTTATCCACTCTATCCATTTCTCTCATAATCTTGTGCGCCTTGATCAGGTCACACCCGCGCCCCCCCCCCCCACCCCCCAGTCTTCTCTGCTCCAACGAAAACAATCCAAGCCTATCGAAACTTCTTTATAACTTAATTATTCCAACCCCGGGCAACATCCTGGTGAATCTCCTCTGCACCCCCTCCAGTGCAATCACATCTTTCCTATAATGTGGCAACCAGAACTGCACACAGTGCTCCAGCTGTGGCCTCACCAAAGTTCAATACAACTGCAACATGACTCCCCTGCTTTTGTAATCTATGTAAGAAGTTTAACAACACCAGGTTAAAGTCCAACAGGTTTATTTGGTAGCAAAAGCCACACAAGCTTTCGAGGCTCTAAGCCCCTTCTTCAGGTGAGTGGGAATTCTGTTCACAAACAGAACTTATAAAGACACAGACTCAATTTACATGAATAATGGTTGGAATGCGAATATTTACAACAATACTTCTTACTGTGTTTACCCCAGTCCAACGCCGGCATCTCCACATCATTTGTAATCTATACTCGATTGATAAAGGCAAGTGTCCCATATGCCTTTTTCACCACCCGACTAGATAAATCTGCGGGACCTGATGAGGTATATCCCAGGATGTTGTGGGGATAAGGGGGTCCTTTTCAGGATGGCAGCCGGTGACGAGTCATGTGCCTCAGGGGTCGGTGCTGGGACCACAACTTTTCACTATATGCATTAATGATCTGGAAGAGGAGATTTACCAGGATGCTGCCTGGTTTGGAGGGTAGGTCATATGAGGAAAGGTTGAGGGAGCTAGGGCTGTTCTCTCTGGAGCGGAGGAGGCTGAGGGGAGACTTAATAGAGGTGTATAAAATGATGAAGGGGATAGATAGAGTGAACGTTCAAAGACTATTTCCTCGGGTGGATGGAGCTATTACAAGGGGGCATAACTATAGGGTTCGTGGTGAGAGATACAGGACGGATATCAGAGGTAGGTTCTTTACGCAGAGAGTGGTTGGGGTGTGGAATGGACTGCCTGCAGTGATAGTGGAGTCAGACACTTTAGAAACATTTAAGCGGTTATTGGATAGGCACATGGAGCACACCAGGATGATAGGGAGTGGGATAGCTTGATCTTGGTTTCAGATAAAGCTCGGCACAACATCGTGGGCCGAAGGGCCTGTTCTGTGCTGTACTGTTCTATGTTCTATGTTCTAAGATGGAACTGAGGGCATGGTTGCTAAATTTGCAGGTGATACAAAGATATGTAGAGGGACAGGTAGTATTGAGGAAGCAGGGGGGCTGCAGAATGACTTGGACAGGTTAGGAGAGTGGGCAAAGAAGTGGCAGATGGAATACAATGTGGAAAAGTGTGAGGTTATGCACTTTGGAAGGAGGAATGGAGGCATAAACTATTTTCTAAATGGGGAAATGCTTCGGAATTCTGAAAAACAAAGGGACTTGGGAGTCTTTGTTCAAGATTCTTGTAAGGTTAACATGCAGGTTCAGTCGGCAGTTAGGAAGGCAAATGCAAATTCATGTCGAGAGGGCTAGAATACAAGAGCAGGGATGGACTTCTGAGGCAGTATAATGCTCTGGTCAGAGCCCATTTGGAATATTGTGAGCAGTTTTGGGCCCCAAACCTAAGGAAGGATATGCTGGCCTTGGCAAGGGTCCAGAGGAGGTTCACAAGAATGATCCCAGGAATGACGGGTTTGTCATATGAGGAGTGGTTGAGGAGTCTGGCTCTGTACTCGGTGTGAAGTTTGGAAGGATAAAGGGGGAAATCTAATTGAAACCTACAGAATACTGAGAGGCCTAGATAGAGTGGACATGGAGAGGATGTTTCCACGAGTGGGAGAGACCAGAACTCGAGGGTACAGCCTCAGAGTGAAGGGACGTTCCTTTAAAACAGAGATGAGGAGGAATTTCTTCATCCAGGAGGTGGTGAATCTGTGGAATTCATTGCCACAGAGGGCTGTGGAGGCCAGGTCATTGAGTGTTTTTAAGACAGAGCGAGATAGGTTCTTGATCAATAAGGGGATCAAGGGTTACAGGGAGAAGGCAGAGAATGGGGATGAGAATATCAGCCATGATTGAATTGCGGAGCAGACTTGATGGGCCGAATGGCCTAATTCTGCGCCTATATCATATAATCTTATTTGCCTCCTTCTTCTTTTTGACCAGGGCCTCAATATCCCGAGTCATCCAGGGTTCCCGACTTCTACCAGCCTTGCCCTTCACTCTAAGAGGAATGTGCTTACCCTGAACCCTGGTTAACACATTTTTGAAAGCCTCCCACTTACCAACCATCCCTTTGCCTTCCCACAGACTCCCCCAATCAACTTTTGAAAGTTCCTTTCTAATGCCATCAAAATTGGCCTTGCCCCAATTTAGAATTTTAACTTTGGGCCAGACCTATCATTCTCCATAGCTATCTTAAAACTAATGGAATTATGGGTCCCAAAGTGATCCCTCACTAACACTTCTGTCACCTGCCCTTCCTTATTTCGCACGAGGAGGTCAAGTTTTGCCCCCTCCGCAAATTATGACCCCTAGTTCCAGACTCCCCCACCATCGGAAACATTCTTTCTGAATCTATCCTGGCTAACCCTGTTAGAATTTTATAAGTTTCTATGAGGTCCCCTCTCACTCTTCTAAACTTCAGTGAATACAATCCAACCGACTTAGTCTCTCCTCCCAGGAATCAGCCTGGTAAACCTTAGCTGTACTCTCTCGATAACAAGGACATCCTTCCTCAGATAAGGACATCAATCTGCACACAAAACATCCCTATTCCTATACTCAAATCCTGTCGGTATGAAGGCCAACATACCATTTGCCTTCTTTACTGCCTGCTGTACCTGCACACTTACTTTCAGCGACTGATGCACGAGGACACCAAGGTCTTGCTGAGTATCCACCTCTCTCAATTTACACCCATTCAAGTAATAATCTGTCTTCCTATTATTGCTACTAAAGTGGATAACCTCACATTTATCCACATTATACTGCGTCTTCCATGCAGATGCCCACACACTCAGCCTGTCCAAATCACGCGGAAGCATCTCTACATCCTCCTCACAGCTCACCCTCCCACCCAACTTTGTATCGTCTGCAAATTTGGAGATAATACATTCAGTTCCCTCTTCCAAATCATTAATATATAGTTTTATTCAGATGTTGTAATGGGGAGTGTGTGAAGTATGGGATCTTGCTGCACTCTGTAATGGGGAGTGTGTGAAGTATGAGATCTTGCTGCTCTCTGTAATGGGGAGTGTGTGAAGTGTGGGATCTTGCTGCTCTCTGTAATGGGGAGTGTGTCAAGTGTGGGATCTTGCTGCTCTGTAATGGGGAGTGTGGGGAGTCATAGAGTCAAAGAGTCATAGAGGTTTACAGCATGGAAACAGGCCCTTCGGCCCAACTTGTCCATGTCACCCCTTTTGTTAACCCCTAAGCTAGTCCCAAGAATCAACAAGGTCACCTATGTGCGGATCCACAAGAGATGGGTGAGAACCTAAATGAATATTTCTCATCAGTATTTACTGTTGAGAAAAGCATGGATGTTAGGGAACTTTGGGAAATAAATAGCCAATGTTGTTCCTTTGTTTAAGAAGGGTAGCAAGAATAATCCAGGTAATTACAGGCCGGTGAGCCTGACGTCAGTGGTAGGGAAATTATTGGAGAGGATTCTTCGAGACAGGATTTATTCCCACTTGGAAATAAGTGGACGTGTTGGTGAGAGGCAACATGGTTTTATGAAGGGGAGGTCGTGTCTCACAAACTTGATCGAGTTTTTCGAGGAAGTGACGAAGATGATTGATGAGGGTAGGGCAGTGGATGTTGTCTACATAGACTTCAGTAAGGCCTTTGACAAGGTCTCTCATGGCAGACTGGTGCAGAAGGTGAAGTCGCATGGGATCAGAGGTGAGCTGGCAAGGTGGATACAAAACTGGCTCGGTCAAAGAAGACAGAGGGTAGCAGTGGAAGGGTGCGTTTCTGAATGGAGGGCTGTGACAAGTGGTGTTCCTCAGGGATCAGTGCTGGGACCTTTGCTGTTTGTAATATATAGAACATAGAACATAGAACATTACAGCGCAGAACAGGCCCTTCGGCCCACGATGTTGCACCGACCAGTTAAAAAAAAACTGTGACCCTCCAACCTAAACCAATTTCTTTTCGTCCATGAACCTATCTACGGATCTCTTAAATGCCCCCAAACTAGGCGCATTTACTACTGATGCTGGCAGGGCATTCCAATCCCTCACCACCCTCTGGGTAAAGAACCTACCCCTGACATCGGTTCTATAACTACCCCCCCTCAATTTAAAGCCATGCCCCCTCGTGCTGGATTTCTCCATCAGAGGAAAAAGGCTATCACTATCCACCCTATCTAAACCTCTAATCATCTTATGTGTTTCAATAAGATCCCCTCTTAGCCGCCGCCTTTCCAGCGAAAACAATCCCAAATCCCTCAGCCTCTCCTCATAGGATCTCCCCTCCATACCAGGCAACATCCTGGTAAACCTCCTCTGCACCCTCTCCAAAGCCTCCACATCCTTCCTGTAATGTGGGGACCAGAACTGCACACAGTACTCCAAGTGCGGCCGCACCAGAGTTGTGTACAAATAATTTAAATATATAAATAATTTGGAGGAAAATGTAACTGGATTGATTAGTAAGTTTGCGGACGACACAAAGGTTGGTGGATTTGCGGATAGCGACGAGGACCATCAGAGGATACAGCAGGATATAGATCAGTTGGAGACTTGGGCGGAGAGATGGCAGATGGAGTTTAATCCAGACAAATGGGAGGTCATGCATTTTGGAAGGTCTAAAACAGATAGGAAATATACAGTAAATGGCAGAACCCTTAAGAGCATTGATAGGCAAAGGGATCTGGGTGTACAGGTACACAGGTCACTGAAAGTGGCAATGCAGGTGGAGAAGGCAGTCAAGAAGGCATACGGCATGCTTGCCTTCATTGACCGGGGTATTGAGTTTAAAAATTGGTAAGTCATGTGGACACTTTATACAACCTTGGTTAGGCCGCACTTGGAATAAAGTGTTCAATTCTGGTCGCCACACTACCAGAAGGATGTGGAGGCTTTGGAGAGGGTACAGAAAAGATTTACCAGGATGTTGCCTGGTATGGAGGGCATTAGCTATGAGGAGAGGTTGGAGAAACTTGATTTGTTCTCACTGGAGCGACAGAGGTTGAGGGGTGACCTGACAGAAGTCTACAAGATTATGAGAGGCATGGACAGAGTGGAAAGTCAGAAGCATTTTCCCAGGATGGAAGAGTCAATTACTAGGGGGCATAGGTTTAAGGTGCACGGGGCAAGTTTTAAAAGAGATGTACGAGGAAGATTTTTTGCAGAGACTGGTGGGTGCCTGGAACTCGTGCCGGGGAGTATGTGGAAGCGGATACGGTAGTGACTTTTAAGGGGCATCTTGACAAGTACATGAGTGAGATGGGAATAGAGGGATATGGTCCCCGGAAGCGTAGGGGGTTTTAGTTAAGTCAGGCAGCATGGTCAGTGCAGGCTTGGAGGGCCGAAGGGCCTGTTCCTGTGCTGTAATTTTCTTTGTTCTTTGTCTTGAGGAGTGTACATATTACAGAGAAGGAGGTGCTGAAGTCTTAAAGCGCATCAAGGTAGATAAATCCCCGGGACCTGATGAAGTGTATCCCAGGACATTGTGGGAGGCCAGGGAGGAAATTGCAGGTCCCCGAGCCGAGATATTTGCATCTATGCCCCTAATTATTTTATAGACCTCTATAAGGTCACCCCTCAGCCTCCTACGCTCCAGAGAAAAAAGTCCCAGTCTATCCAACTCTCTTTATAACTCAATCCATCAAGTCCCGGTAGCAACCTGGTAAATCTTTTCTGCACTCTTTCTAGTTTAATTATATCCTTTCTATAATAGGGTGAAGTGCCTGAAGATTGGAGAGTGGCAAATGTTGTGCCTTTGTTTAAAAAGGGCTGCAGGGAAAAGCCTGGGAACTACAGGCCAGTGAGCCTCACATCTGTGGTGGGTAAATTGTTGGAAGGTATTTTGAGAGACAGGATCTACAGGCATTTAGAGATGCAAGGACTGATTAGGGACAGTCAGCATGGCTTTGTGAGTGGAAAATCATGTCTCACAAATTGAATTGAGTTTTTTGAAGGGGTAACCAAGAAGGTAGATGAGGGCAGTGCAGTTGATGTTGTCTACATGGACTTTAGCAAGGCCTTTGACAAGGTGCCGCATGGTAGGTTGTTGCATCAGGTTAAATCTCATGGGATCCAGGGTGAGGTATCTAAATGGATACAAAATTGGCTTCCTGACAGAAGCCAGAGAGTGGTTGTTTTTCAAACTGGAGGCCTGTGGTCAGCGGTGTGCCTCAGGGATCAGTGCTGGGTCCACTGTTATTTGTCATTTATATTAATGATTTGGATGAGAATATAGGAGGAATGGTTAGTAAGTTTGTAGATGACACTAAGGTTGGTGGCACAGTGGACAGTGTTGAAAGTTATCTCCAATTGCAATAGGATCTTGATCAATTGGGCCAGTGGGCTGATGATTGGCAAATTGAGTTTTATTTAGACAAATGCGAGATGATGCATTTTGGTAGATTGAACCAGGGCAGGACTTACTCAGTTAATGATAGGGCGTTGGGGAGAGTTACAGAACAAAAAGATCAAGGGGTACATGTTCATAGCTCCTTTAAAGTGGAGTCACAGGTGGACAGAGTGGTGAAGAAGGCATTCAGCATGCTTGGTTTCATTGGTCAGAACATTGAATACAGGAGTTGGGACGTCTTGTTGAAGTTGTACAAGACATTGGTAAGGCCACACTTGGAATACTGTGTACAGTTCTGGTCACCCTATTATAGAAAGGATATTATTAAACTAGAAAGAGTGCAGAAAAGATTTACAAGGATGCTACCAGGACTTGATGGACTGAGTTACGATGGGTATAGAGGAATATGGGCCAAACGTGGGCAATTGGGATTAGCTTAGGGGCATTCAAAAAAAGGGCGGCATGGACAAGTTGGTCCGAAGGGCCTGTTTCCATGCTGTAAACCTCTATGACTCTATGACTATGACTCCCAATTGCCCGCATTTGGCCCATATCCCTCTGTACCCATCGTACCCATGTAACTATCTAAATGCTTTTTAAAAGATAAAATTGTACCCGCCCCTACTACTACCTCTGGCAGCTTGTTCCAGACACTCACCACCCTCTGTGTGAAAGAATTACCCCTCTGGACACTTTTGTATCTCTTCCCTCTCACCTTAAACCGATGCCCTCTAGTTTTAGACTCCCCTACCTTTGGGAAAATATATTGACTATCTAGCTGATCTGTGCCCCTCATTATTTTATAGACCTCTATAAGATCACCCCTCAGCTTCCTACGCTCCAGAAAAAAGTCCCAATCTATCAACCCTCTCCTTATAACTCAAACCATCAAGTCCTGGTAGCATCCTGGAGTGTGGGAACATGCTGCTCTCCGTAAGGGGAGTGTGGGATCTTGCTGCTCACTGTAAGGGGAGTGTGGGATCTTGCTGCTGTCTGTAAGGGGAGTGTGGGATCTTGCTGGTCTCTGTAAGGGGGAGTGTGGGGATTGTGGGATCTTGTTGCTCTCTGCTCTCTGTAAGGGGAGTGTGGGATCTTGCTGCTCTCAGTAAGGGGAGTGTGGGATCTTGCTGCCGTCTGTAAGGGGAGTGTGGGATCTTGCTGGTCTCTGTAAGGGGGAGTGTGGGGATTGTGGGATCTTGTTGCTCTCTGCTCTCTGTAAGGGGAGTGTGGGATCTTGCTGCTCTCTGCAAGGGGAGTGTGGGATCTAGCTGCTCTCTGTAAGGGGAGTGTGGGATCTTGCTGCTGTCTGGAAAGGGAGTGGGGAGTGTGGGATCTTGCTGCTGTCTGTAATGGGGAGTGGGGGGAGCGTGGGATCTTGCTGCTCTCTGTAAGGGGAGTGGGAAACGTGAGATCTTGCTCCTCTTTGTCAGGGGGATCGTGGGGAGTGTGGGATCTTGCTGCTCTCGGTAATGTGGAGTGTTGGATCTTGCTGCTCTCTGTAATGGGGAGTGTGGGATCTTGCTGCTCTCTGTAAGGGGGAGTGTGGGGAGTGTCGGTTCTTGCTGTACTCTGTGAGGGGAGTGTGGGATCTTGCTGCTCTCTGGAAGGGGAATGTGGGATCTTGCTGCTCTCTGTAATGGGGAGTGTGGGATCTTGCTGTTCTCTGTAACAGGGAGAGTGGGATCTTGCTACTCTCTGTAACGGGGAGTGTGGGATCTTCCTGCTCTCTGTAATAGGGAGTGTGGGATCTTGCTGCTCTCTGGAAGGGGAATGTGGGATCTTGCTGCTCTCTGTAATGGGGAGTGTGGGATCTTGCTGTTCTCTGTAACAGGGAGAGTGGGATCTTGCTACTCTCTGTAACGGGGAGTGTGGGATCTTCCTGCTCTCTGTAATAGGGAGTGTGGGATCTTGCTGTTCTCTGTAATGGGGAGAACATAGAACATAGAACATTACAGCGCAGAACAGGCCCTTCGGCCCACGATGTTGCACCGACCAGTTAAAAAAAAAACTGTGACCCTCCAACCTAAACCAATTTCTTTTCGTCCATGGACCTATCTACGGATCTCTTAAACGCCCCCAAACTAGGCGCATTTACTACTGATGCTGGCAGGGCATTCCAATCCCTCACCACCCTCTGGGTAAAGAACCTACCCCTGACATCGGTTCTATAACTACCCCCCCTCAATTTAAAGCCATGCCCCCTCGTGCTGGATTTCTCCATCAGAGGAAAAAGGCTATCACTATCCACCCTATCTAAACCTCTAATCATCTTATATGTTTCAATAAGATCCCCTCTTAGCCGCCGCCTTTCCAGCGAAAACAATCCCAAATCCCTCAGCCTCTCCTCATAGGATCTCCCCTCCATACCAGGCAACATCCTGGTAAACCTCCTCTGCACCCTCTCCAAAGCCTCCACATCCTTCCTGTAATGTGGGGACCAGAACTGCACACAGTACTCCAAGTGCGGCCGCACCAGAGTTGTGTACAGTTGCAACATAACGCTACGACTCCTAAATTCAATCCCCCTACCAATAAACGCCAAGACACCATATGCCTTCTTAACAACCTTATCTACTTGATTCCCAACTTTCAGGGATCTATGCACACATACACCTAGATCCCTCTGCTCCTCCACACTATTCAAAGTCCTCCCGTTAGCCCTATACTCAACACATCTGTTATTCCTACCAAAGTGAATTACCTCACAAGAGTGTGGGCTCTTGCTGCTCACTGTAAGGGGAGTGCGATCTGGCTGCTCTCTGTAATGGGAAGTGTGGCGTCTTGCTGCTCTCGGTAAGGGGAGTGGGGAGTGTGGGATCTTGCTGCTCTCTGTAAGGGGAGTGTGGGATCTTGCTGCTCTATTTGTGGGGAGTGTGGGATCTTGCTGCTCTCCGTAAGGGGATTGGGGAGCGTGGGATCTTGCTGCTCTCTGTGATGGGGAGTGTGGGATCTTGCTTCCCTCTGTAAGGGGGACTGTGGGGAGCGTGGGATCTTGCTGCTCTCTGCAATGGGGAGTGTGGGGAGCGTGGGATCTTGCTGCTCTCTATAATGGGTTTGTGGGATCTTGCTGCTCTTTGTAACGAAAGTGCGATCTGGCTGCTCTCTGTAATGGGGAGTGTGGGATCTTGCTGCCCTCGGTAAGGGGAGTGGGGAGTGTGGGATCTTGCTGCTCTCAGTAAGGGGAGAGTGGGGAGTGTGGGATCTTGCTGCTCTCTTTGTGGGGAGTGTGGGATCTTGCTGCTCTCTGTAAGGGGATTGGGGAGCGTGGGATCTTTGAAACATAGAAATATAGAAAAACTACAGCACAAACAGGCCCTTCGGCCCACAAGTTGTGCCGAACACATCCCTACCTTCTCGACCGATCGATAACCCTCCATCCGATTACGCTCCATGTACTCTTTTCAGTTCTCAGCAAAAATATATTCCAGCAAAAAACAAGGATTGTAAGAAAAGGGAGAACCAGCCGTGGATAACGAAGGAAATAGAACATAGAACATAGAACATAGAACAGTACAGCACAGAACAGGCCCTTCGGCCCACGTTGTTGTGCCGAGCTTTATCTGAAACCAAGATCAAGCTATCCCACTCCCTATCATCCTGGTGTGCTCCATGTGCCTATCCAATAACCGCTTAAATGTTTCTAAAGTGTCTGACTCCACTATCACTGCAGGCAGTCCATTCCACACCCCAACCACTCTCTGCGTAAAGAACCTACCTCTGATATCCGTCCTGTATCTCCCACCACGAACCCTATAGTTATGCCCCCTTGTAATAGCTCCATCCACCCGAGGAAATAGTCTTTGAACGTTCACTCTATCTATCCCCTTCATCATTTTATACACAATAAAATAAAGGAAATAAAGGAGAGTATTAAAATAAAAACAGCTGCGTACAGAGTGGCCAAAAATAGTGGAGAAACAAGTGATTGGGAAAAATTTAAGAAACAACAAAGAGAGACTAAGAAAGCGATAAAGAAAGGAAGGATAGACTATGAAGCTAGGCTAGCAATTAATATAAAAAATGATAGTAAAAGTTTTTATAAATATATAAAAAGGAATAGAGTGGCTAGAGTGAATGTTGGACCCTTGGAGGACGAGAGGGGGGAGTTAATAGTGGGAAATGAGGATATGGCTGAGTCTTTAAATACGTTTTTTGTGTCGGTCTTCACGGTGGAGGACACAAATAGTTTGCCAAATATTAACGATAGAGGGTTGGCAGCAGGAGAAATACTTAATACAATTAATGTTACCAGAGAGGCAGTGCTGGGTAGACTAATGGGACTGAAGGTGGACAAGTCCCCGGGTCCGGATGGAATGCATCCCAGGGTATTGAAAGAAATGTCAGAGGTAATAGTGGATGCGTTAGTGATTATTTATCAAAACTCGTTGCATTCTGGGGTAGTGCCGGTTGATTGGAAAACGGCTAATGTTACGCCGCTGTTTAAAAAAGGAAGGAGACAAAAGGCGGGTAACTATAGGCCGGTCAGCTTAACGTCTGTAGTAGGGAAAATGCTGGAATCCATTATTAAAGAGGAGATAGCAGGGTATCTGGATAGAAATGGTTCAATCAATCAGACGCAGCATGGATTCATGAGGGGAAAGTCGTGCTTGACGAACATGTTGGATTTTTATGAAGATGTGACGAGGGCGGTTGATGGAGGAGAACCGGTGGATGCGGTGTTTTTGGATTTCCAAAAGGCGTTTGATAAGGTGCCCCATAAAAGGCTGCTGAAGAAGATTAGGGCACACGGAGTTGGGGGTAGTGTGTTAAAGTGGATTGGGGACTGGCTATCCGACAGGAAGCAAAGAGTCGGAATAAATGGGTGTTTTTCCGGTTGGAGGAAGGTAACTAGTGGCGTGCCGCAGGGATCGGTACTCGGGCCGCAACTATTTACCATTTATATAGATGATCTGGAGGAGGGGACGGAGTGTAGGGTAACGAAGTTTGCAGACGACACAAAGATAAGTGGAAAAGTGAATCGTGTGGAGGACGGAGAAGATCTGCAGAGAGATTTGGACAGGCTGAGTGAGTGGGCGAGGATATGGCAAATGGAGTATAACGTTGAGAAATGCGAGGTTATACACTTTGGAGGAAATAATAACAAATGGGATTACTATCTCAATGGAAACAAATTAAAACATGCTACCGTGCAAAGGGACCTGGGGGTCCTTGTGCATGAGACGCAAAAGCCCAGTCTGCAGGTACAACAGGTGATCAAGAAGGCAAATGGGATGTTGGCCTATATTGCGAGGGGGATAGAATATAAAAGCAGGGATGTCTTGATGCACCTGTACAGGGCATTGGTGAGGCCGCAGCTGGAATACTGTGTGCAGTATTGGTCCCCTTATATGAGGAAGGATATATTGGCATTGGAGGGAGTGCAGAGAAGGTTCACCAGGTTGATACCGGAGATGAGGGGTTTGGATTATGTGGAGAGGCTGAGGAGATTGGGTTTGTACTCGTTGGAGTTTAGAAGGATGAGGGGGGATCTTATGGAGACTTATAAGATAATGCGGGGGCTGGATAGGGTGGAGGCGGAGAGATTCTTTCCACTTAGTAAGGAAGTTAAAACTAGAGGACACAGCCTCAAAATAAAGGGGGGTCGGTTTAAGACAGAGTTGAGGAGGAACTTCTTCTCCCAGAGGGTGGTGAATCTCTGGAATTCTCTGCCCACTGAGGTGGTGGAGGCTACCTCGCTGAATATGTTTAAAGCGCGGATGGATGGATTCCTGATCGGTAAGGGAATTAAGGGTTATGGGGATCAGGCGGGTAAGTGGTACTGATCCACGTCAGATCAGCCATGATCTTTATTGAATGGCGGGGCAGGCTCGAGGGGCTAGATGGCCTACTCCTGCTCCTATTTCTTATGTTCTTATGAGTGGGGAGTGTGGGATCTTGCTGCTCTCTGTAAGGGGAGTGTGGGCTCTTGCTGCTCTCTGTAAGGGGAGTGGGGAGTGTGGGATCTTGCTGCTCTCTGTAAGGGGAGTGGGGAGTGTGGGATCTTGCTGCTCTCTGTAAGGGGAGTGGGGAGTGTGGGATCTTGCTGCTCTCTGTAAGGGGAGTGTGGGATCTTGCTGCTCTCTGTAAGGGGAGTGGGGAGTGTGGGATCTTGCTGCTCTCTGTAAGGGGAGTGTGGGATCTTGCTGCTCTCTGTAAGGGGAGTGTGGGATCTTGCTCCTCTCGGTGTGGATCTGCAGCGAGAGCCTTTCCTGCTGCTTCTCAGCCTCTTTCTCGGACGATCCAATCCATGAAGGATTGTTCTCCCAACTGCCACCTTCGTCATTCCTTTGTGATAACCTCATGTTGACCAATCACCTTGTGTGCTTTCACCCAGTTCAGCATCCCAGCGGATGCCTCTGACACATCAGGAATTCCTACCTCCGAGCGAGACGTTTCCTCATCGCTCCCACACGTTCCTGGGACTGAGATTCGAACCTTCCGTTCAGTCACTGTCAGCCAGTCCAGCACCTTGTCCAGAACATCCCAGAAATGTAGGGCCACTGGCAACATCTGCTCCAACTGGCTTTGTCTGTGAAAGGGAAGCAGTGTGAGAAACACACACACACACACATTGAACATAGAAAAGCTACAGCACAAACAGGCCCTTCGGCCCACAAGTTGCGCCGAACATGTCCCTACCTACTAGGCTTATCTATAACCCTCTATCTTACTAACTTCCATGAACTTATCCAAAAGTCTCTTAAAAGACCCGATCGAATCCGCCTCCACCACCACTACCGGCAGCCGATTCCACGCACCCACCACCCTCTGAGTGAAAAACTTACCCCTAACATCTCCTCTGTACCTACTCCCCAGCACCCAAAACCTGTGACCTCTTGTGGCAACCATTTCAGTCCTGGGTAAAAGCCTCTGAGAATTAACTCCATCAATACCCCTCAACATCTTATACACCTCTATCAGGTCACCTCTCATCCTTCGCCTCTCCCAGGAGAAAAGACCTAGCTCTCTCAACCTATCCTCATAAGGCATGCCACCTAATCCAGGCAACATCCTTGTAAATCTCCTCTGCACCCTTTCTATGGCTTCCACATCCTTTCTGTAATGAGGCGACCAGAACTGGGCACAGTACTCCAGATGGGATCTGACCAGGGTCCTATACAGCTGCAGCATTATCTCCCGATTTCTGAACTCAATTCTCTATTGATGAAGGACAGTATTCCATACGCCTTCTTAACCACAGCCTCTACCTGCGACGCTGCTTTGAGCGTCCTATGAACCCGGACCCCAAGATCCTTCTGATCTTCCACACTGCCAAGCGTCTTACCCTTAATATTATATTCTTTCATCCTATTCGACCTGCCAAAATGAACCACCACACACTTATCTGGGTTGAAGTCCATCTGCCACTTCTCCGCCCAGTCTTGCATCTTATCTATGTCTCGTTGCAACTGCTGACATCCCTCTACACTATCCACAACACCTCCAACCTTTGTGTCATCAGCAAACTTGCCAACCCACCCTTTCACTTCCTCATCCAGGTCATTTATAAAAATCACAAAGAGCAAGGGTCCCAGAACAGATCCCTGGGACACTCCACTGGTCACCAACCTCCATGCTGAAAAAGACCCATCTACAACCACTCTTTGTCTTCTGTGGGCAAGCCAGTTCTGAATCCACAAGGCAACGTCCCCTTGTATCCCATGCCCCTTCACTTTCTCAATAAGCCTTGCATGGGGCACCTTATCAAACGCCTTGCTGAAATCCATATAAACTACATCTACCGCTCTTCCCTCATCTATGTGTCTAGTTACATCTTCAAAAAATTCAATTAGGCTCGTAAGGCATGATCTGCCTTGGACAAAGCCGTGCTGGCTATTTCTGATCATACTATTCCTCTCCAGATGTTCATAAATCCTGTCTCTCAGGATCTTCTCCATCAACTTACCAACCACTGAGGTTAGACTCACCGGTCTATAATTTCCCGGGCTATCTCTTCTCCCTTTCTTGAATAACGGAATCACATCCGCAATCCTCCAATCCTCCGGAACCTCTCCCGTCTCCATTGATGACGCAAAGATCATTGCCAGAGGCTCAGCAATCTCTTCCCTCGCCTCCCACAGTAACCTGGGGTACATCCCATTTGGAGGGCCAAAGGGCCTGTTTCCTGTGCTGTACTGTTCTTTGGACCCGGTGATTTATCTAACTTGATGCTTTTCAAAAGCTCCAACACATCCTCTTTCCTAATGTCCACATGCTCAATCTTCTCAGTCCACTGCAAGTCTGCACTGCAACTACCAAGATCCTTTTCCACTGTGAATACTGAAGCAAAGTATTCATTGAGTGCTATTTCTACTGGTTCTGTACAGACATTCCCACCGTCACATTTGATAGGTCCTACTCTTTCACATCTTATCTTCTTGCTCTTAACACACGCTCACACACGCTCACACACACTCACACACACACACACTCACACACTCACACACTCACACTCACACTCACACACTCACACACACACTCACACACTCACACACACTCACCCAAACACAAACTCTCACACACACACACTCACACTCACACACACTCACACACACTCACACAAACTCTCTCACACACACACACACACTCACACACATACACACGCACACTCACACTCACGCACACACACGCACACACACACACACACTCACACAGACACTCGCACACGCACACACACGCACGCACACACACACACTCACACACAATCACGCACACACTGACGCACACACTCACCCAGACACACACAGAAACTCTCACACACACTTACTCACACACACTTACTCACACACACTTACTCACACAGAAACTCACTCACACAGACACTCACTCACGCACACACTCACTCACGCACACTCACATACACACTCACACACACACGTACACTCATACACACACACACAGAAACTCACACACACACACTCATACACTCACACTCATACACTCACACTCATACACTCACACTCATACACTCACACTCATACACTCACACTCATACACTCACACTCATACACTCACACTCATACACTCACACTCTCACACTCACACTCTCACACTCACACACTCACACTCACACACTCACACACTCACACACTCACACACTCACAAACACACACATGCTCACACTTACACACACACAATCACACACTTCCACTCACACACACACTCACAAACACTTACACTCACACACACACACACAGACACGCTAACTCACACATTCACACACACACTCACACACACTCATGCACACACTCACACACACACTCACGCTCACACTTACATTCACACACACACATTCACACACACTGACACACACACAGACACACTGACACACTGACACACACACACAGCTGCTCACACGCGCACTCACACACACTCACACAGACACTACGCACTCTCACATGCACACTGACACGTACACACACTCACAAACACATTCACATGCACACACACACTCACATCCATGCACACACACACTCACGCTCATTCTCACACACTCTCACAATCACACACACATGCTCACACTCACACTCTCACACACACACTCGCTCCCACACTCACACTCGCACTCACACTCACTCTCACAAGTATCTTACCATTAGCCCAGTACTCTGTATTCCTGTTACTCCTTCCAAAGTGAATCACCTCACACTTTTCCGCATTAAACTCCATTTGCCACCTCTCAGCCCAGCTCTGCAGCTTATCTATGTCCCTCTGTAACCTGCAACATCCTTCCGCACTCTCCACAACTCCACCGACTTTAGAGTCATCCGCAAATTTACTAACCGATCCTTCTATGCCCTTATCCAGGTCATTTATAAAAATGACAAACAGCAGTGGCCCCAAAACAGATCCTTGCAGGACACCACTAGTAACTGAACTCCAGGATGAACATTTCCCATCAACCACCACCCTCTGTCTTCTTACAGCTAGCCAATTTCTGATCCAAACCGCTAAATCACCCTCAATCCCATGCCTCCGTATCTTCTGCAACAGCTTACCGTGGGGAACCTTATCAAACGCTTTACTGAAATCCATATACACCACACCAACTGTTTTACCCTTATCCACCTCTTTGGTCACCTTCTCAAAGAACTCAATAAGGTTCGTGAGGCACGACCTACCCTTCACAAAGCCGTGTTGACTATCCCTCATCAAATTATTCCTTTCTCGATGATTATAAATCCTATCTCTTATAATCCTTCCCAAAACTTTGCCCACAGCAGAAGTAAGGCTCACCGGTCTATAATTACCAGGGTTGTCCCTACTCCCCTTCTTGAACAAGGGGACAACATTTGCTATCCTCCAGTCTTCTGGCACTGTTCCTGTAGACAATGACGACATGAAGATCAAAGCCAAAGACTCTGCAATCTCCTCCCTAGCATCCCAGAGAATCCTGGGATAAATCCCATCCGGCCCAGGGGACTTATCTATTTTCACACTTTCCAGAATTGCTAACACCTCCTCCTTATGAACCCCAATCCCGTCTAGTCCAATAGCCTGTATCTCAGTATTCTCCTCGACAACATTGTCTTTTTCCTGCGTGAATACTGACGAAAAATATTCATTTAGTGCCTCTCCTATCTCTTCAGGCTCCACGCACAACTTCCCACTACTGTTCTTGACTGGCCCTAATCTTACCCGAGTCATTCTTTTATTCCTGACATACCTATAGAAAGCTTTAGTGTTTTCCTTAATCCTACCTGCCAAAGACTTCTCATGTCCCCTCCTGACTCTTCTTAACTCTTTCTTTAGGTCCTTCCTGGCTAACTTGTAACTCTCAAGTGCCCTAACTGAGCCTTCAAGTCTCATCTTTACATAAGTCTCCTTCTTCCTCTTCACAAGAGATACAACTTCTTTGGTAAACCACGATTCCCTCACTCGACTGCTTCCTCCCTGCCTGACAGGTACATACTTATCAAGGACACCCAGTAGCTGTTCCTTGAACAAGCTCCACATTACAATTGTGCCCATCCTCTGCAGTTTCCTTCCCCAACCTATGCATCCTAAATCTCGCCAAGGGTAAAGATCTTCAGTTTAGTTTCACTTTAAAGATGCCTGCACTGGAATGAGGTTTTAACAACACAAACACAAGACTGAGATGCAGGCTGTTGGACTGGATGGGATTGATGTTCATAAGGAGGAGGTGTTAGCAATTCTGGAAAGGGTAAAAATAGATAAGTCCCCTGGGCCGGATGGGATTTATCCCAGGATTCTCTGGGAGGCTAGAGAGGAGATTGCAGAGCCTTTGGCTTTGATCTTTGTGTCGTCATTGTCTACAGGAACAGTGCCAGAAGACTGGAGGATAGCAAATGTTGTCCCCTTGTTCAAGAAGGGGAGTAGGGACAACCCTGGTAATTATAGACCGGTGAGCCTTACTTCTGTTGTGGGCAAAGTATTGGAAAGGATTATAAGAGATAGGATTTATAATTACCAATAAAGGAATGATTTGATTAGGGACAGTCAGCACGGTTTTGTGAAGGGTAGGTCGTGCCTCACAAACCTTATTGAGTTCTTTGAGAAGGTGACCAAAGAGGTGGATGAGGGTAAAGCGGTTGATGTGGTGTATATGGATTTCAGCCAAGCGTTTGATAAGGTTCCCCATGGTAAGCTTTTGCAGAAAATATGGACACATGGGATCGAGGGTGATTTAGTGGTTTGGATCAGTAATTGGCTAGCTGTAAGAAAACAGAGGGTGGTGCTTGATGGGAAATATTCATCCTGGAGTTCAGTTACTAGTGGTGTACCGCAAGGATCTGTTTTGGGGCCACTGCTGTTTGTCATTTTTATTAATGACCTGGATGAGGGCGTGGAAGGATGGATTAGTAAATTTGCGGATGACACGAAAGTCGGTGGAGTTGTAGACAGTGCGAAGGGAAGTGGCAGGTTACAGAGGGACATAGATAAGCTGCAGAGCTGGGCTGAGAGGTGGCAAATGGAGTTTAATGCAGAAAAGTGTGAGGTGATTCACTTTGGAAGGAGTAACAGGAATACAGAGTACTGGGCTGATGGTAAGATACTTGGTAGTGTGGATGAACAGAAGGATCTGGGTGTCCTTGTGCATAGATCCCTGAAAGTTGGCACCCAGGTTGATAGGGTTGTTAAGAAGGCGTACGGTGTGTTAGCTTTTATTGGTAGAGGGATTGAGTTAGTAAATTTGCAGATGACACGAAAGTCGGTGGAGTTGTAGACAGTGCGGAGGGAAGTGGCAGGTTACAGAGGGTGTGTTAGCTTTTATTGGTAGAGGGATTGAGTTTCGGAGCCAGGAGGTCATGCTGCAACTGTACAAAACTCTGGTGCGGCCGCATTTGGAGTATTGCGTACAGTTCTGGTCGCCGTATTAGAGGAAAGATGTGGAAGTGTTGGAAAGGGTGCAGAGGAGATTTATCAGGATGTTGCCTGGTATGGTGGGAAAATCGTATGAGGAAAGGCTGAGGGGCTTAAGGTTGTTTTCGTTAGAGAGAAGAAGGTTAAGAGGTGACTTAATAGAGGCATACAAGATGATCAGAGGATTAGATAGGGTGGATAGTGAGAGCCTTTTTCCTCGGATGGTGTTAGAACATAGAACATAGAAAGCCACAGCACAAACAGGCCCTTCGGCCCACAAGTTGCGCCGATCACATCCCCACCTCTAGGCCTATCTATAGCCCTCAATCCCATTAAGTCCCATGTACTCATCCAGAAGTCTCTTAAAAGACCCCAACGAGTTTGCCTCCACCACCACCGACGTCAGCCGATTCCACTCACCCACCACCCTCTGAGTGAAAAACTTACCCCTGACATCTCCTCTGTACCTACCCCCCAGCACCTTAAACCTGTGTCCTCTCGTAGCAACCATTTCAGCCCTTGGAAATAGCCTCTGAGAGTCTACCCTATCCAGACCTCTCAACATCTTGTAAACCTCTATCAGGTCACCTCTCATCCTTCGTCTCTCCAGGGAGAAGAGACCAAGCTCCCTCAACCTATCCTCATAAGGCATGCCCCCCAATCCAGGCAACATCCTTGTAAATCTCCTCTGCACCCTTTCAATGGCTTCAACATCTTTCCTGTAATGAGGTGACCAGAACTGCGCGCAGTACTCCAAGTGGGGTCTAACCAGGGTCCTATAAAGCTGCAGCATTATCTCCCGACTCCTAAACTCAATCCCTCGATTAATGAAGGCTAGTACGCCGTACGCCTTCTTGACCGCATCCTCCACCTGCGAGGCCGATTTAAGAGTCCTATAGACCCGGACCCCAAGGTCCTTCTGATCCTCTACACTGCTAAGAATGGTACCCTTCATATTATACTGCTGCTTCATCCCATTGGATCTGCCAAAATGGATCACTACACACTTATCCGGGTTGAAGTCCATCTGCCACTTCTCCGCCCAGTCTTGCATTCTATCTATGTCTCGCTGCAACTTCTGACATCCCTCCAAACTATCCACAACACCACCTACCTTGGTGTCGTCAGCAAACTTACCAACCCATCCCTCCACTTCCTCATCCAGGTCATTTATGGTGCTGGCTAGCACGAGGGGACATAGCTTTAAATTGAGGGGTGAGAGATATAGGACAGATGTTAGAGGTAGGTTCTTTACTCAGAGAGTAGTAAGGGCGTTTTTTTTTTATTTTTCTGAAAGTTTATTCCTGTATTTCCCCAGAGTAAAAAAAAAATGCCAGGCAAGATGTTGGAATGCTCCTCTTGCAGGATGTGGGAGAACAGGGAGACCTCTGGTATCCCTGACGACCGCACCTGCAAAAGATGCATTCAGCTGCAGCTGCTTGCAAAGCGTGTTAGGGAACCGGAGAAGGAGCTTGATGACCTCCATCTAATTCGGGAGAATGAGAAGTATATAGACAGTAGCTTCAGGGAGATAGTTACACCTAAGCGGCAGAGCACAGGAAATTGGGTTACTGTAAGGAGAGGAAATGGAAATGTGAAAGGACAGGCAGGCCATACCCCTCCACAACAGGTATACTGAATTGGATACTGTTGTGGGAGATGCTTTACCTGGGACAAGCTGCAACAGCCGGAACTCTGATACTGAGTCTGGTTCTACAGCGCAAAAGGGTGGGATGAAGAAGAGGAGAGCAGTAGTGATAGGGGACTCAATGGTCAGAGGTACGGACAGGAGGTTCTGTGGTCAGGACAGAGACTCCCGCATGGTTTGTTGCCTCCCAGGTGCCAAGGTCAGCGATGTCTCTGATCGCGTGCACAACGTTCTAAAGTGGGAAGGTGATCAGCCAGATGTCGTGGTACACATCGGTACCAATGACGTGGGAAGGAAGAGTGAGGAGGTCCTAAAGAGTGAGTACAAAGAGCATGGAAGGAAGTTAAAAAGCAGGACCCCGAGGGTAGTAATCTCAGGATTGCTACCTGAGCCACATGCCAGTGAGGGCAGGAGTAGGATGCTTGGGCGGATGAACACGTGGCTGAGGAACTGGTGCAGGGGGCAGGGTTTCCAATTCTTGGATCATTGGGACCTCTTCTGGGGCAGGTGGGACCTGTACAAGAGAGACGGGTTACACCTAAACTACAAGGGGACCAAGATACTTGCAGGGAGATTTGCTAGTGTTATTGGGGAGCGTTTAAACTAGATTTGCAGGGGGGTGGGAACCAGAGTGCCAGAGCAGATAGTGGAGCAGGGGTAAAAAGACAGGTTAGTTCAAGCAAAATCACAAATGGAAGGGTAGAGTGTGGTGGAAATAATCTTTTGAGGTGTGTCTATTTCAATGCCAGGAGTATTGTGGGGAAGGCAGATGAGCTGAAGGCGTGGATAGACACATGGAAATATGACATTATAGCCATTAGTGAAACTTGGCTACAGGAGGGGCAGGACTGGCAGCTCAATGTTCCAGGGTTCCAATGTTTCAGGCGGGATAGAGGCAGAGGCTTGAAAGGTGGGGGGGTGGCATTGTTGGTCAGGGAAAATGTTACAGCGGTACTCAGGCAGGATAGGTTAGGGAGCTTGTCTACAGAGGCCCTATGGGTGGAGCTGAGAAACAAGAAAGGTATGACCATATTAATGGGGTTGTATTATAGACCACCCAATAGTCAGCGAGAATTGGAGGAGCAAATCAGCGGAGAGATAGTTGACAACTGCAAGAAACACAAAGTTGTGATAGTCGGGGATTTTAATTTTCCACACATAGATTGGGACTCACATACTGTTAAAGGTTTAGATGGGGTAGAGTTTGTAAAATGTGTTCAGGAGAATTTTCTACATCAGTATACAGAGGTGCCAACTAGAGAGGATGCGATATTGAATCTCCTATTGGGAAATGAGTTAGGGCAGGTGCTGGATGTGAGTGTGAGGGAACACTTTGGATCCAGTGATCATAATGCCATTAGTTTCAACCTGATCATGGATAAGGATAGATCTGGTCCTCGGGTTGAAGTTCTGAACTGGAAAAAGGCCAAATTTGATGAAATGAGAAGGGATCTGGGAAGTGTGGATTGACACAGGCTGTTCTCTGGTAAGGATGTGAATGGAAAGTGGGAGGCCTTCAAAGGAGAAATTTTGAGAGTGCAGAGTTTGTATGTTCCTGTCAGGATTAAAGGCAAAGTAAATAGGAATAAGGAACCTTGGTTCTCGAGGGAGATTGTAACACTGATTAAGAGGAAGGGAGAGTTGTATGAAATGTACAGGCAGCAAGGAACAGATCAGATGAATCATAGAATCATAGAAACCCTACGGTACAGAAAGAGGCCATTCGGCCCATCGAGTCTGCACCGACCACAATCCCACCCTGGCCCTACCCCCATATCCCTTCATATTTTACCCGCTAATTCCTCCAATCTACGCATCCCAGGACACTAAGGGGCAATTTTAGCATAGCCAATCAACCTAACCCGCACATCTTTGGACTGTGGGAGGAAACTGGAGCACCCGGAGGAAACCCACGCAGACACGAGGAGAATGTGCAAACTCCACACAGACAGTGACCCAAGCCGGGAATCGAACCCAGGTCCCTGGAGCTGTGAAGCAGCAGTGCTAACCACTGTGCTACCATGATGCCCCTAATGCTCGAGGAGTATAAAAAGTGCAAGAAGCTACTTAAGAGGGAAATCAGGAGGGCTAAAAGAAGACATGAGGTTGCTTTGGCAGACAGAGTGAAGGAAAATCCAAAGAGTTTCCATAGGTATGTTAGGAGCAAAAGGATAGTGAGGGATAAAATTGGTCCTCTTGAAGACCAGAGTGATAGACTGTGTATGGAACCAAAAGAGATGGGGGAGATACTAAATGGTTTTTGTGCATCCGTATTTACTGAGGAAACGGGCATGGAGTCTACGGAAATAGGGCAAGCAGGTAGGGAGGTCATGGGACCTTTACAGATTAAAGGGGAGGAGGTGCTCGCTGTCTTGAGGCAAATCAGAGTGGATAAATCCCCAGGACCGGACAGGGTATTCCCACGGACCTTGAGGGAAGCTAGTGTTGAACTTGCAGGGGCCCTGGCAGACATATTTAAAATGTCAGTATTCACGGGGGAGGTGCCGGATGATTGGAGGGTGGCTCATGTTGTTCCGTTGTTTAAAAAAGGTTCCAAAAGAAATCCGGGAAATTATCGGCCAGTAAGTTTGACGTCGGTGGTGGGCAAGTTATTGGAAGGTGTGATAAGGGATAGGATCTATAAATATTTGTTTAGACAGGGACTTATTAGGGAGAGTCAACATGGCTTTGTGCGTGGCAGGTCATGTTTGACCAATCTATTAGAGTTTTTCGAGGAGGTAACCAGGAAAGTGGATGAAGGGAAGGCGGTGGATGTTCTCTACCTGGATTTCAGCAAGGCCTTTGACAAGGTCCCTCATGGGAGGTTAGTTAGGAAGGTTCAGTCGCTAGGTATACATGGGGAGGTAGTAAATTGGATTAGACACTGGCTCAATGGAAGAAGCCAGAGAGTGGTTGTGGAGGATTGCTTCTCTGAGTGGAGGCCTGTGACTAGTGGTGTGCCGCAGGGATCGGTGTTGGGTCCATTGTTGATTGTCATCTATATCAATGATCTGGATGATAATGTGGTAAATTGGATCAGCAAGTTTGCTGATGATACGAAGATTGGAGGTGTAGTGGATAGTGAGGAAGGTTTTCAAAGCTTGCAGAGGGATTTGGACCAACTAGAAAAATGGGCTGAAAAATGGCAAATGGAATTTAACGCAGACAAGTGTGAGATATTGCACTTTGGAAGGACAAACCAAAGAAGAACGTACAGGGTAAATTGTAGGACTCTGAAGAGTGCAGTTGAACAGAGGGATCTGGGAATACATAGAACATAGAACATAGAACAGTACAGCACAGAACAGGCCCTTCGGCCCACGATGTTGTGCCGAGCTTTATCTGAAACCAAGATCAAGCTATCCCACTCCCTATCATCCTGGTGTGCTCCATGTGCCTATCCAATAACCGCTTAAATGTTTCTAAAGTGTCTGACTCCACTATCACTGCAGGCAGTCCATTCCACACCCCAACCACTCTCTGCGTAAAGAACCTACCTCTGATATCCGTCCTGTATCTCCCACCACGAACCCTATAGTTATGCCCCCTTGTAATAGCTCCATCCACCCGAGGAAATAGTCTTTGAATACAGGTACAGAATTCCCTAAAAGTGACGTCACAGGTGGATAGGGTCGTAAAGAGTGCCTTTGGTACATTGGCCTTTATAAATCGGAGTATCGAGTATAAAAGTTGGAGTGTTATGGTAAGGTTATATAAGGCATTGGTGAGGCCGAATTTGGAGTATTGTGTACAGTTTTGGTCACCTCGTTACAGGAAGGATGTAAATAAGGTTGAAAGAGTGCAGAGAAGGTTCACAAGGATGTTGCCGGGACTTGAGAAGCTGAGTTACAGAGAGAGATTGAATAGGTTGGGACTTTATTCCCTGGAGCGTAGAAGATTGAGGGGAGATTTGATAGAGGTGTATAAGATTTTGATGGGTATAGATCGAGTGAATGCAAGCAGGCTTTTTCCGCTGAGGCTAGGGGAGAAATAAACCAGAGGGCATGGGTTAAGGGTGAAAGGAGAAATGTTTAAAGGGAATATTAGGGAGGGCATCTTCACGCAGAGAGTGGTGGGAGTGTGGAATGAGCTGCCGGATAAAGTGGTAAATGCGGGGTCACTTTTAACATTTAAGAAAAACTTGGACGGGTTCATGGATGAGAGGGGTGTGGAGGGATATGGTCCAAGTGCAGGTCAGTGGGACTGGGCAAAAAATGGCTCGGCACAGACAAGAAGGGCCAAAAGGCCTGTTTCTGAGCTGTAATTTTCTATGGTTCTATGGCGTGGAATGTCCTGCCTGCAGCAGTAGTGGACTCGTCAACGTTGAGAGCGTTCAAGTGGTTATTGGATAAACATATGGATGATATTGGAATAGTGTAGATTAGAGGGGCTTTAGATTGGTACCACTGGTCGGTGCAACATCGAGGGCCGAAGGGCCTGTACTGCGCTGGAATGTTCTATGTTCTATAAAAATAAAAAACAGAAAATGCTGGATTAACTTAGCAGATCTGGCAGCATCTTTGGAGGGAGAAACAGTTAATGTTTTGAGTCTGTTTGCAGATCTGCCAGACCTGCTTAATTTATCCAGCATTTTCTGTTTTTATTTCAGATTTCCAGCTTCTGCAGTACTTTGCTTTTCTTAGAGGGTATAAAAAACTGGGTCGATGCCAAGTACCCGGGGCCACACAGAGTGACAGCTAAAAGCAGTTTCAGTTCAGGTGGTTACTATGCTCTGCAGTCACTCTATAACAGGACACGGAGGGAGACTGCATGTTGCAAGCCCCAAACTAACGATCAGGAAAAGGTTAGTGTGATTTAAGCAGGAATCCTCAGAATTCCCAGAACAGGCTGGCAATGTGCAGGGACAGGAGTCAGTTCCAGGAAGACCAATAGGAACAAGGAACAGGAAAACAGGTTCTGTTCAGTGAAGTTGAGAGTGAGGAGCAGAAAGGCTGCAAATAAAAAGACAGGGCTTCAGACCTGGCATCGGGTGAGGTGCCTGAGGATTGGAGGATAGCAAATGTGGTCCCGTTGTTTAAAAAGGGTAGCAGGGATAACCCAGGAAATTATAGGCCGGTGAGCTTGACGTCCGTGGTAGGGAAGTTGTTGGAGAGGATTCTTAGAGACAGGATGTATGTGCATTTAGAACGGAACAATCTCATTAGTGACAGACAGCATGGTTTTGTAAGAGGGAGGTCGTGCCTTACAAATTTGGTGGAGTTTTTTGAGGAAGTGACAAAAACGGTTGATGAAGGAAGGGCCGTGGATGTCGTCTATATGGATTTCAGTAAGGCATTTGACAAAGTCCCACGTGGCAGGTTGGTTAAGAAGGTTAAGGCTCATGGGATACAAGGAGAAGTGGCTAGATGGGTGGAGAACTGGCTTGGCCATAGGAGACAGAGGGTAGTGGTCGAAGGGTCTTTTTCCGGCTGGAGGTCCGTGACCAGTGGTGTTCCGCAGGGCTCTGTACGGGGACCTCTGCTATTTGTGATATATATAAATGATTTGGAAGAAGGTGTAACTGGTGTAATCAGCAAGTTTGCGGATGACACGAAGATGGCTGGACTTGCGGATAGCGAAGAGCATTGTCGGGCAATACAGCAGGATATAAATAGGCTGGAAAATTGGGCAGAGAGGTGGCAGATGGAGTTTAATCCGGATAAATGCGAAGTGATGCATTTTGGAAGAAATAATGTAGGGAGGAGTTATGCAATAAATGGCAGAGTCATCAGGAGTATAGAAACACAGAGGGACCTAGGTGTGCAAGTCCACAAATCCTTGAAGGTGGCAACACAGGTGGAGAAGGTGGTGAAGAAGGCATATGGTATGCTTGCCTTGATAGGACGGGGTATAGAGTATAAAAGCTGGAGTCTGATGATGCAGCTGAATAGAACGCTGGTTAGGCCACATTTGGAGTACTGCGTCCAGTTCTGGTCGCCGCACTACCAGAAGGACGTGGAGGCATTGGAGAGAGTGCAGAGAAGGTTTACCAGGATGTTGCCTGGTATGGAGGGTCTTAGCTATGAGGAGAGATTGGGTAGACTGGGGTTGTTCTCCTTGGAAAGACGGAGAATGAGGGGAGATCTAATAGAGGTGAACAAGATTATGAAGGGTATAGATAGGGTGAACAGTGGGAAGCTTTTTCCCAGGTCGGAGGTGACGATCACGAGGGGTCACGGGCTCAAGGTGAGAGGGGCAAGGTATAACTCAGATATTTGAGGGACGTTTTTTACACAGAGGGTGGTGGGGGCCTGGAATGCGCTGCCAAGTAGGGTGGTGGAGGCAGGCACGCTGGCATCGTTTAAGACTTACCTGGATAGTCACATGAGCAGCCTGGGAATGGAGGGATACAAACGATTGGTCTAGTTGGACCAAGGAGCGGCACAGGCTTGGAGGGCCGAAGGGCCTGTTTCCTGTGCTGTACTGTTCTTTGTTCTTTGTTCAATGTTGGCTTCCAAGAAGCTGGAGATCCAAGGTGACCAGAAGATTGGTGACTCCTTACTCCAGGCCTGTGAAGCATGGCTGGGTATCAGAGAGTGTGTGGAGAACATGGCTTGAATGTCCACAGCTGGGGCAGAGGAATACTAGGAGAGGCGGGAACTCTGGAGGTGGAATCTTGGTGAAGTCTTGCGGGGAGAAAGTGTTGTTTAGGAGAGGATTCCAAGGTGAGTTCTTTGAAGATGTGGAAGACAGAGTTCCGCTGAGTCCAGTTGACTGACAGTGTGTCAAGTGTCAAGAAGAGGAATTTATGAAAAATATCCAGTTGTTTTGGGTGGCATCTATCTGTTGGTTTCAGAGTGTGGGGTGTCTGACCACAGATGTCCTGTAGGTTTACATGGATTATGTACATAGTGTGAGCATTAGAGTATAAGATAGATTCTGTAACTTGTGTTTTCCTTGAAAGAGAGGGCATGAATAAAAATTTACAACCAAAACCAAGGAGAACCCAAAGTTGTTTCATCAATACATTAAAAGAAAGATGATAACCAAGGAAAGAGTCGGGCTCATAATAAACCAGAAAGGTGACCTGTACGAGGAGGCAGAGGATGTGGGTATGGTTATTAATGATACTTTGTCTTCACAACAGAGGGGGGTTGGTACAGACACTGCAGGTAAGAAGGAGGAGTGTGAAGGATTGAAAATGGATAAAGTGAAGTTTATTTATTAGTGTCACAAGTAAGGCTTACATTGACACTGCTATGAAGTTACTGTGAAATTTCCCCAGTAGCCACACTCTGGTGCTGTTCGGGTCAATGCACCCTAACCAGCACGTCTTTCAGACTGTGGGAGGAAATCAGAGCACCCAGAGAAAACCCATGCAGACACGGGGAGAACGCGCAAACTCCACACAGACAGTGACCCAAGCCGGGAATCGAACCCGGGTCCCTGGCGCTGTGAGGCAGCAGTGCTAACCACTGTGCCACCGTACCGCCCCGGGTCCCTGGCGCTGTGAAGCATTAGTGCTACCGGGACTTGATGGATTGAGTTATAAGGAGAGGCTGAATAGACTGGGACTTTTTTCTCTGGAGCGTAGGAGGCTGAGGGGTGACCTTATAGAGGTCTATAAAATAATGAGGGGCATAGACAAGGTAGATAGTCAATATCTTTTCCCAAAGGTAGGGGAATCTAAAACGAGAGGGCATAGGTTTAAGGTGAGAGGGGAGAGATACAAAAGGGTCCAGAGGGGCAGTTTTTTCACACAGAGGGTGGTGAGTGTTTGGAACAAGCTGCCAGAGGTAGTAGTAGAGGCGGGTACAATTCTATCTTTTAAAAAGCATTTAGATAGTTACATGGGTACGATGGGTATAGAGGGATATGGGCCAAATGCGGGCAATTGGGATTAGCTTAGGGGTTTTTAAAAAAAAAGGCAGCATGGACAAGTTGGGCCGAAGGGCCTGTTTCCATGCTGTAAACCTCTATGACTCAGTGCTAACCATTGTGCCACCGTGCCGCCCTGATGATAAGTCATCAGAGCTGGGTGAAATGTACCTCAGGATGCTCAGGAGGAAATTGTGGAAAGTCTGACCATCATTTTCCAATGTTTTTGGAATGTGGTCATTGGTGGCTGGGCTAGCAGTTATTGTTATGAAAATGAGTGGGTAAATAATGGAACAGAAAACAATCAGAGAGAGAGCGGAACAGTGGCCTGGCTTTAGTTAGATCACTCGTTCAGAGAGCCAGTCCTAGTACAGAGGGCCGAATGGCCACCTCGTGTTGAACGGGGACTCACCTATCATCAGCAGATTTCAGCAAAGTTTCCCAGCGCTGCTGCAGGTCAGACAAATCATCGGGGATCCTCTGATTGGTTGTCCCCAGTGAGTGAATCAGTTTCTCTTTCAGTTTGGTCACAGAATCGACGAATGGTTGGTGATCTTTCAACAAACGTTTCAGCAGCTGGAATGTAATCAGAATCGCTGGATAAACAACATGCCAGAGGAACCCGGATACCAATCATCTTCTAGACTCAAACATACCCCCTCAATCTCCCTCACACATTTCAAATCATCTTATAACCATTTCTCACAGCAGAGAATGAGTCCATTTCTGCTGGCCCTCTGAAATGTCAATTCACACAGAGACCCCTCACATTTCCCCACTCAGAGGAACATAGAAACTTGAAGCAGGAGGAGGCCATTCGGCCCTTCCAGCCTGCTCCACCATTCATTTTGATCATGGCTGATTATCAAATTCAATATCCTGATCGCCCCGCCTCCCCCCTCCCCCCCTCCCCCCCACCATATCCCTCGATCCCTTTAGCCCCAAGAGCTATATCTAATTTCTTCTTGACATCACACAACGTTTGGCCTCAACTACATTCTGTGGGAGTGAATTCCACACATTCACCATTCTCTGGGTGAAGAAATTTCTCCTCATCTCAGTTCTGAAAGGGTTACCCCATATTCTCAAACTATCCTTTAGAAAGGAAGCAGGGACAATCCAGGAAATTATAGGCCGGTGAGCCTGACGTCAGTGGTGGGGAAGATACCGAGGGACAGGATTTGGAAGGAGGCACATTTGGAGGAAAATAGACGAGTTAGTGACAGGCAGCATGGTTTTGTCCGGGGAAGGTCCTGTCTCACCAACTTGATTGAGTTGAGAGAGATTTGGACAGGCTGAGTGAGTGGGCGAGGATATGGCAAATGGAGTATAACGTTGAGAAATGCGAGGTTATACACTTTGGAGGAAATAATAACAAATGGGATTACTATCTCAATGGAAACAAATTAAAACATGCTACCGTGCAAAGGGACCTGGGGGTCCTTGTGCATGAGACGCAAAAGCCCAGTCTGCAGGTACAACAGGTGATCAAGGCGGCAAATGGGATGTTGGCCTATATAGAACATAGAACATAGAACATTACAGCGCAGAACAGGCCCTTCGGCCCACGATGTTGCACCGACCAGTTAAAAAAAAAAACTGTGACCCTCCAACCTAAACCAATTTCTTTTCGTCCATGAACCTATCTACGGATCTCTTAAACGCCCCCAAACTAGGCGCATTTACTACTGATGCTGGCAGGGCATTCCAATCCCTCACCACCCTCTGGGTAAAGAACCTACCCCTGACATCGGTTCTATAACTACCCCCCCTCAATTTAAAGCCATGCCCCCTCGTGCTGGATTTCTCCATCAGAGGAAAAAGGCTATCACTATCCACCCTATCTAAACCTCTAATCATCTTATATGTTTCAATAAGATCCCCTCTTAGCCGCCGCCTTTCCAGCGAAAACAATCCCAAATCCCTCAGCCTCTCCTCATAGGATCTCCCCTCCATACCAGGCAACATCCTGGTAAACCTCCTCTGCACCCTCTCCAAAGCCTCCACATCCTTCCTGTAATGTGGGGACCAGAACTGCACACAGTACTCCAAGTGCGGCCGCACCAGAGTTGTGTACAGTTGCAACATAACGCTACGACTCCTAAATTCAATCCCCCTACCAATAAACGCCAAGACACCATATGCCTTCTTAACAACCTTATCTACTTGATTCCCAACTTTCAGGGATCTATGCACACATACACCTAGATCCCTCTGCTCCTCCACACTATTCAAAGTCCTCCCGTTAGCCCTATACTCAACACATCTGTTATTCCTACCAAAGTGAATTACCTCACACTTCTCCGCATTAAACTCCATCCGCCACCTCTCGGCCCAACTTTGCAACCTGTCTAAGTCTTCCTGCAAACTACGACACCCTTCCTCACTGTCTACCACACCACCGACTTTGGTGTCATCAGCAAATTTGCTAATCCACCCAACTATACCCTCATCCAGATCATTAATAAATATTACAAACAGCAGTGGCCCCAAAACAGATCCCTGAGGTACACCACTTGTAAGTCTCCATAAGATCCCCCCTCATCCTTCTAAACTCCAACGAGTACAAACCCAATCTCCTCAGCCTCTCCTCATAATCCAAACCCCTCATCTCCGGTATCAACCTGGTGATATGTTCTTATGTTCTTATGAGAACCTGAAACAATATCGCGAGGGGGATAGAATATAAAAGCAGGGATGTCTTGATGCACCTGTACAGGGCATTGGTGAGGCCGCAGCTGGAATACTGTGCAGTATTGGTCCCCTTATATGAGGAGGGATATATTGGCATTGGAGGGAGTGCAGAGAAGGTTCACCAGGTTGATACCGGAGATGAGGGGTTTGGATTATGAGGAGAGGCTGAGGAGATTGGGTTTGTACTCGTTGGAGTTTAGAAGGATGAGGGGGGATCTTATGGAGACTTATAAGATAATGCGGGGGCTGGATAGGGTGGAGGCGGAGAGATTCTTTCCACTTAGTAAGGAAGTTAAAACTAGAGGACACAGCCTCAAAATAAAGGGGGGTCGGTTTAAGACAGAGTTGAGGAGGAACTTCTTCTCCCAGAGGGTGGTGAATCTCTGGAATTCTCTGCCCACTGAGGTGGTGGAGGCTACCTCGCTGAATATGTTTAAAGCGCGGATGAATGGATTCCTGATCGGTAAGGGAATTAAGGGTTATGGGGATCAGGCAGGTAAGTGGTACTGATCCACGTCAGATCAGCCATGATCTTATTGAATGGCGGGGCAGGCTCGAGGGGCTAGATGGCCTACTCCTGCTCCTATTTCTTATGTTCTTATGTTCTTATGAGTTTTTTGAAGAGGTGACAAAGATAATTGATGGGGGAAGGGCTGTGGATGTAGTTTATATGGACTTTAGTAAGATATTTCACAAGGTCCCACATGGCAGACTGGTACCAAAGCTAAAATCACATGGGATTCGGGGTGGGCTGTCTAGATGGATACAGAACTGGCTCGGTTATAGAAGACAGAGAGTAGCGGTGGAAGGGTGTTTTTCAGAATGGAGATCTGTTGCTAGTGGTGTTCCGCAGGGATCAGTGCTGGGACCTCTGTTGTTTCTAGTATAAATAAATGATCTGGAGGAAAATGTGGATGGTCTGATTAGTAAGTTTGTGGATGACACGAAGATTGGTGGAGTTGCTGATAGTGCCGGGGATCTTCAGAGGATACAACAGGATATCGATAGATTGGAGACTTGGGCACAGAGATGGCAGATGGAGTTTAATCCGGACAAATGTGAGGTGATGCATTTTGGACGATCAAATTTAGGCGTGAATTATATTGTAAATGGCAGAACCCTGAGGAACATTAACATACAGAGGGATCTGGGCGTGCAGGTCCACAGTTCCCTAAAAATAGCAACACAGGTGGCCAAGGTGATTAAGAAGGCATATGGCATGCTTGCCTTCATCAGGCTAGTAGAAGTCAGGAACCCTGGATGACTCAGGATATTGAGGCCCTGGTCAAGAAGAAGAAGGAGGCACATGACATGCATAGGCAGCTGGGATCAAGTGAATCCCTTGAAGAGTATAGGGGGTGTAGGAGTAGAGTTAAGAGAGAAATCAGGAGGGCAAAAAGGGACATGAGATTGTTTTGGCAGATGAGGCAAAGGAGAATCCAAAGAGCTTCTCCAAATACATAAAGGCAAAAGAGTAACTCAGGAGAGAGAAGGGCCTCTTAAGGATCAACAAGGTCATCAATGTGCGGATCCACAAGAGATGGGTGAGATCCTAAATGAATACTTCTCATCAATATTTACTGTTGAGAAAAGCATGGGCGTTAGGGAACTTGGGGAAATAAATGGTGATGTCTTGAGGAGTGTACATATTACAGAGAAAAAGGTGCTGGAAGTTTTAAAGCGCATCAAGATAGAGATATCCCCGGGACCTGATGAAGTGTATCCCAGAACATTGTGGGAGGCTAGGGAGGAAATTGCGGGTCCCTCGCCGAGATATTTGAATCATCGATAGTCACAGGTGAGGTGCCTGAAGATTGAAGGGTGGCAAATGTTGTGCCTTTGTTTAAAAAGGGCTGCAGGGAAAAGCCTGGGAACGACAGGCCAGTGAGCCTCACATTGGTGGTGGGGAAGTTGTTGGAAGGTATTTTGAGAGACAGGATCTACAGGCATTTAGAGATGCAAGGACTGATTAGGGACAGTCAGCATGGCTTTGTGAGTGGAAAATCATGTCTCACAAATTTGATTGAGTTTTTGGAAGGGGTAACCAAGAAGGTAGATGAGGGCAGTGCAGTTGATGTTGTCTACATGGACTTTAGCAAGGCCCTTAACAAGGTACCACATGGTAGGTTGTTGCATAAGGTTAAATCTCACGGGATCCAGGGTGAGCTAGCTAAATGGATACAAAATTGGCTTGATGACAGAAGCCAGAGGGTGGTTGTGGAGGGGTTTTTTTCAAATTGGAGGCCTATGACCAGCGGTGTGCCTCAGGGATCAGTGCTGGGTCCAATGTTATTTGTCATTTATATTAATGATTTGGATGAGAATATAGGAGGCATGGTTAGTAAGTTTGCAGATGACACCAAGATCGGTGGCACAGTGGACAGTGAAGAAAGTTATCTCCGATTGGAACGGGATCTTGATCAATTGGGCCAATGGGCTGGCGAATGGCAGATGGAATTTAGTTTAGATAAATGCGATGTGATGCATTTTGGTAGATTGAACCAGGGCAGGACTTACTCAGTTAATGGTAGGGCATTGGGGAAAGTTACAGATCAAAGAGATCTGGGGGTACATGTTCATAGCTCCTTGAAAGTGGAGTCACAGGTGGACAGAGTGGTGAAGAAGGCATTCGGCATGCTTGGTTTCATTGGTCAGAACATTGAATACAGGAGTTGGGACGTCGTGTTGAAGTTGCACAAGACATTGGTAAGGCCACACCTGGAATACTGTGTGCAATTCTGGTCACCCTATTATAGAAAGGATATTATTAAACTAGAAAGAGTGCAGAAGAGATTTACTAGGATGCTACCGGGACTTGATGGATTGAGTTATAAGGAGAGGCTGGATAGACTGGGACTTTTTTCTCTGGAGCGTAGGAGGCTGAGGGGTGACCTTATAGAGGTCTATAAAATAATGAGGGGCACAGATCAGCTAGATAGTCAATATCTTTTCCCAAAGGTAGGGGAGTCTAAAACTAGAGGGCATAGGTTTAAGGTGAGAGGGGAGAGATACAAAAGTGTCCAGAGGGGCAACTTTTTCACACAGAGGGTGGTGAGTGTCTGGGACAAGCTGCCAGTGGTAGTAGTAGAGGCGGATACAATTTTATCTTTTAAAAAGTATTTAGATAGTTACATGGGTACGATGGGTATAGAGGGATATGGGCCAAATGCGGGCAACTGGGATTAGTTTTGGGGTTTTTAAAAAAAAGGGCGGCATGGGCAAGTTGGGCCTGTTTCCATGCTGTAAACCTCATTGACTCTATGATGTGGGGATGCCGGCGTTGGACTGGGGTGAACACAGTAAGAAGTCTCACAACACCAGGTTAAAGTCCAACAGGTTTATTTGGTAGCAAATACCATAAGCTTTCGGAGCGCTGCTCCTTCGTCAGATGGAGTGGAAATCTGCTCTCAAACAGTGCACAGAGACACAACATCAAGTTACAGAATACTGATTAGAATGCGAATCCCTAAAGCCAGCCAGGTCTTAAAGGTACAGACAATGTGGGTGGAGGGAGCATTAGACACAGGTTAAAGAGATGCGTATTGTCTCCAGAGGACACAGAGGAATTCATCAGGCGAATGAGGCTGCGGGAGTTCTTCCACAAACCCCAAGAGGCCAACAGCGAACACAATGAGACAGCCAATGAACCGGAACAGCCGACAGAGAGATCTGCAGTGCAACCGAAGAGGAAAGAGTCGAATTGGACTCCTCCGGAAGGCCGCTGCCCTCGACTTGACATGTATGCCCAAGCCGTCAGGAGGTGCGTCAACACCAAATTCATCAGCCGCACTCACAAGACAGCCCCAAACATCACCCAAGCACAACGCAACGCCATCCACGCTCTCAAGACCAACCGCAACATTGTCATCAAACCAGCAGACAAAGGAGGGGCCATCGTCATACTGAACAGAACGGATTACTGCAAAGAAGTGTACAGACAACCGAACAACGAGGAACACTACAGACACCCACAGATCCGACCAAAGAACACACCCGTCAACTCAACACTCTGATCAAAACCTTTGATCTGGACCTTCAGAGCACCCTCCGTGCTCTCATCCCATGTACTCCACGCGTTGGAGATCTCTACTGCCTCCCAAAGATACACAAGGCAAACACACCTGGCCGTCCCATCGTATTGGGCAATGGAACCCTGTGCGAGAACCTCTCCAGCTATGTCGAGGGCATCCTGAAACCCATTGTACAAAGAACCCCCAGCTTTTGTCGCGACACTACGGACTTCCTACAGAAACTCAGCGCACATGGAGCAGTTGAACCAGGAGCACTCCTCGTCACAATGGATGTCTCGGCACTCTACACCAGCATCCCCCACGATGATGGCATTGCTGCAACGGCCTCCGTACTCAATGCCGTCAACTGCCAGTTTCCAGATACAATTTTACAACTCATCCGCTTCATCCTGGACCACAATGACTTCACCTTCAACAACCAGTTCTTCATCCAGACACACGGAACAGCCATGGGGACCAAATTCGCACCTCAATATGCCAACATCTTCATGCACAGGTTCGAACAAGACTTCTTCACCGCACAGGACCTTCAACCGATGCTATACACTAGATACATTGATGACATTTTCTTCCTTTGGACTCATGGTGAGCAATCACTGAAACAACGATATGATGACATCAACAAGTTCCATCCCACCATCAGACTCACCATGGACTACTCTCCGGAATCAGTTGCATTCTTGGACACACGCATCTCCATTAAGGACGGTCACCTCAGCACCTCACTGTACTGCAAGCCCACGGATAACGTCACGATGCTCCACTACTCCAGCTTCCACCCTAAACACGTTAAAGAAGCCATCCCCTACGGACAAGCCCTCCGTATACACAGGATCTGCTCGGATGAGGAGGATCGCAACAGACACCTCCAGATGCTGAAAGATGCACTCATAAGAACAGGATATGGCGCTCGACTCATCGATCAACAGTTCCGACGCGCCACAGCAAAAAACCGCACCGACCTCCTCAGAAGACAAACACGGGACACAGTGGACAGAGTACCCTTCGTCGTCCAGTACTTCCCCGGAGCGGAGAAGCTACGGCATCTCCTCCGGAGCCTTCAACATGTCATTGATGAAGACGAACATCTCGCCAAGGCCATCCCCACACCCCCACTTCTTGCCTTCAAACAACCACGCAACCTCAAACAGACCATTGTCCGCAGGAAACTACCCAGCCTTCAGGAGAACAGTGACCACGACATCACACAACCCTGCCACAGCAACCTCTGCAAGACGTGCCGGATCATCGACACGGATGCCATCATCTCACGTGAGAACACCATCTGCCAGGTACACAGTACCTACTCTTGAAACTCGGCCAACGTTGTCTACCTGATACGCTGCAGGAAAGGATGTCCCGAGGCATGGTACATTGGGGAAACCATGCAGACGCTACGACAACGGATGAATGAACACTGCTCGACAATCACCAGGCAAGACTGTTCTCTTCCTGTGGGGGAGCACTTCAGCAGTCACGGGCATTCAGCCTTGGATCTTCAGGTAAGCGTTCTCCAAGGCGGCCTTCACGACACACGACAGCGCAGAGTTGCTGAGCAGAAACTGATAGCCAAGTTCCGCACACATGAGGACGGCCTAAACCGGGATGTTGGGTTTATGTCACATTATCAGTAACCCCCACAGCTTGCCTCCTGGGCTTGCAGAATCTCACTAGCTGTTCTGTCTGGAGACAATACACATCTCTTTAACCTGTGTCTAATGCTCCCTCCATCCACATTGTCTGTACCTTTAAGACCTGGCTGGCTTTAGGGATTCACATTCTAATTAGTATTCTGTAACTTGATTTTGTGTGTCTGTGCCCTGTTTGAGAGCAGATTTCCACTCCATCTGACGAAGGAGCAGCGCTCCGAAAGCTTATGGTATTTGCTACCAAATAAACCTGTTGGACTTTAACCTGGTGTTGTGAGACTTCTTACTCTATGACTCTATCGCATTACATTCTGGTGCCACAGCCAATGCACATGAAATTGCTGTTGTTTTTCTGAGGATTCAAATGAAGAATCTGCTGAAGATTTCATATATTTGCCCCACTGAACCCACCAATGAGGTGCTTTGTAAATAATTGGCTGGCCACAGTTTGCTATCCAGGGAGAACAGAACTACTGGAGTGTAATGAAACTGCAGGAGGAAATGTAGAGCCTCCCTATTTGTGTGAAGATTAATGTATTCTCCACTGGAATCTCATCAGCAAGTCAGACTTACACTGAAATCGTCGGCCGGTACAGAAACAGTGCAGCTTCTACAGTTGAAGAGTCTGAGACAGGAATTACATCCGATTCCAGGTCTGGATGTTTTTTCATTGATGCAGAGTGACACTAAAACGACGCTGGAAATGACACAACTGCCTCCAGGGAAAGCAACAAGTGCCCTCAGGAAGTCATCTATTTTTAATATCCTGCAATGTCTTCAGGATGTTCACAAAGAACAAAGAACAGTACAGCACAGGAACAGGCCCTTCACCCTCCAAGCCTGCACCGATCACATTGTCCCATCCAGACCAACCGCCTGTTTCCCTCTATTCCCCATCTGTTCATGTGTCTCTCCAGGTAAGTCTTAAATGTCACTAACGTAACTGCCTCAACCACCTCACTTGGTAGTGCATTCCAGGCCCCCACCTCCCTCTGTGTAAAAACCTCCCCCCGCACATCTCCACTGAACCTTTCCCCCCTTATCTTGACCTTGTGCCCCCTTGTAATTGCCATTTCTGCCCCTGGGAAAAAGCTTCCCACTGTTCACCCTATCGATACCCCTCATAATTTTATAAACTTCTATCAAGTCGCCCCTCAGCCTCCGTCTTTCCAGGGAGAACAATCCCAATTTATTCAATCTCTCCTCATAGCTAATACCCTCCATACCAGGCAACATCCTGGTAAACCTTTTCTGTACTCCCTTCAAAGCCTCAACGCCCTTCTGGTAGTGTGGTGACTAGAATTGGACACAGTATTCAAAATGTGGCCGAACCAACGTTTTATACAACTGTAACATAATTTGCCAACTTTTATACTCGATGTCCCGTCCGATGCCACCACCTTTTCGACCTGTGCTGCCACTTTTAAGGATCTGTGGACCTGTACTCCCAGATCTCTCTGTACTCCCAGATCTCTCTGTGTATCGATGCTCCTGATGGTTCTGCCATTTATTTTATAGCTCCCACCTGAATTGGATCGACCAAAATGCATCACCTTGCATTTGTCCAGATTAAATTCTATCTGCAATTTCTCCGCCTAATTTTCCAGCCTATCTATATCCTGCTGTATTCTCTGACAATCTTCATCACTATCCACAACTCCACCAATTTTAGCATCATCCACAAACTTGCTAATCAGACCAGCTACGTTTTCTTCCAAATCATTTATATATATATTACAAAGAGCAGAGGTCCCAGCACTGATCCCTGCGGAACACCACTAGTTACAGACCTCCATTCAGAAAAATACCCTTCCACTGCTACTCTCTGTCTTCTATGGCCAACATGTGGAGATGCCGGCGTTGGACTGGGGTAAACACAGTAAGAAGTCTCACAACACCAGGTTAAAGTCCAACAGGTTTATTTGGTAGCAAAAGCCACTAGCTTTCGGAGCGCTGCCCCTTCATCAGGTGAGTGGGAGTTCTGTTCACAAACATGGCATATAAAGACACAAAGTCAATTTACAAAATAATGGTTGGAATGCAAGTCTTTACAGGTAATCAAATCAAGTCTTGATTTTCCTCCCATTCATGTGAGGTGGGTTCAGTGATGGGTCATTTCCTTATTCAAAAAGGGAGGGAGGCAGAAAGGAGGGAACTATAGACCAGTTAGTTTAACATCCGTTGCGAGGAAATTGTTAGAATCCATTTTTTTTCATTCGTTCATGGGCGTCGCTGGATGGCCAGCATTTACTGTCCATTCCTAGTTGCCCGAGAGCAGTTGAGAGTCAACCACATTGCTGTGGCTCTGGATGTCACATGTAGGCCAGGCCAGGTAAGGATGGCAGATTTCCTTCCCTAAAGGACATGAGTGAACCAGATGGGTTTTTCTGACAATCAACAATGGTTTCATGGTCATCAGTGGATTCTTCATTCCAGATATTTTTATTGAATTCAAATTCCACCATCTGCCGTGGCGGGATTTGAACCCGGGTCCCCGGAACATTAGCTGAGTTTCTGGAATAAGCGATAAAACCACTAGGCGATCACTATGCCTTAAGGAATTAAGAAAGTAATAACAGGACATTTGGAAAATCAAAACGCTATCTATCAGAGTCAGCATGGTTTTATGAAAGGCAATTCAAAGAACAAAGAACAATACAGCACAGGAACACGCCCTTCGGCCCTCCAAGCCCGTGCCGCTCCCTGGTCCAAACTAGACCATTCTTTTGTATCCCTCCATTCCCACTCCGTTCATGTGGCTATCTAGATAAGTCTTAAACGTTCCCAGTGTGTCCGCCTCCACCACCTTGCCTGGCAGCACATTCCAGGCCCCCACTACCCTCTGTGTAAAATATGTCCTTCTGATAGCTGTGTTAAACCTCCCCCCCTTCACCTTGAACCTATGACCCCTCGTGAACGTCACCACCGACCTGGGGAATAGCTTCCCACCATTCACCCTATCTATGCCTTTCATAATTTTATACACCTCTATTAAGTCTCCCCTCATCCTCCGTCTTTCCAGGGAGAACAACACCAGTTTACCCAATCTCTCCTCATAACTAAGCCCCTCCATACCAAGCAAGATCCTGGTAAACCTCCTCTGTACTCTCTCCAAAGCCTCCAGGTCCTTCTGGTAGTGTGGCGACCAGAACTGGACGCAGTATTCCAAATGCGGCCGAACCAACGTTCTATACAACTGCAACATCAGACCCCAACTTTTATACTCTATGCCCCATCCTATAAAGACAAGCATGCCATATGCCTTCTTCACCACCTTCTCCACCTGTGACGTCACCTTCAAGGATCTGTGGACTTGCACACCCAGGTCCCTCTGTGTATCTACACCCTTTATGGTTCTGCCATTTATCGTATAGCTCCTCCCTACATTACTTCTACCAAAATGCATCACTTTGCATTTATCAGGATTGAACTCCATCTGCCATTTCTTTGCCCAAATTTCCAGCCTATCTATATCCTTCTGTAGCCTCTGACAATGCTCCTCACTATCTGCAAATCCTGCCAATTTTGTGTCGTCTGCAAACTTACTGATCATCCCAGTTACACCTCATTCATGTTTGACTAACTTGCTAAAGTTCTTTGAGGATGTAACAAGCAAAGTGGATAATGGGGATCCTGTAGATGTAGTATATCTGCACTTCCGGAAGGCGTTTGATAAGGTGCCACACAAAAGGTTAATTCACAAGGTTAGATCACATGGGATTTGGGGTAATTTATTAGCTTGGACAGGTGACTGGCTGATGGACAGAAGACAGAGAGTCGGGATAAATGGTTTTTTTTCCAGTTGACAAGAAGTAACTGGTGGGGGTGCCACAGGGTTCGATCCTTGGGCCCCGGCTATTTGCAATCTATATTAACGACTTGAATACAAGGATAGAAGACTCTATAGCTAAATTTGGCTATAGTCATGGCTATGGTGACACTAAAAGTGGCAGATGGAGTTTAACGCGGCTATATGAGGGGATTTCTGTGTCTGTGCACTGTTTGAGAGCAGATATCCACTCCATCTGACGAAGGGGCAGCGCTCCGAAAGCTTATGGTATTTGCTACCAAATAAACCTGTTGGACTTTAACCTGGTGTTGTGAGACTTCTTACGACACTAAAGTAGGCGGGACAGTAAGTTGCAATGAGGAAATAAGAACCTTACAAATGGATAGAGATCGGTTAGGAGAGTGGGCCAACATGTGGCAGATGGAGTTTAACGTGGATAAGTGTGAGGTCATGCATTTTGGTCAGAAAAGCGGGAAGGAGACTTATTATCTAAATGGGGAGAGACTTCAGGGTGCTCCGGTGCAGAGGGATCTGGGTGTCCTTGTTCATGAGTCACAGAAAACCAGCATGCTGGTACAGCAGATAATAAAGAAAGTGAATGGAATGTTGGCATTTCTAGCTAAAGGAATAGGAAGTGTTGTTGCAACTATACAAAAAAATATTCAACAAAGTCAAAATGCAACCATTTTTATGAAGAGACAACAATCTGGAGGGAAGAGTTCCCCAAGTGAAGGTGCAGAATATTGTTTAAAAACAGTGAGATTATGTTGCAGCTGTATAAGGTGCTGGTGAGGCCACACCTGGAGTACTGTGTACAGTTTTGGTCTCCTTACTTGAGAAAGGATATACTGGCTCTGGAGGGGATGCAGAGGAGATTCACCAGGTTGATTCCGGAGTTGAGAGTTGGCTTATGAGGAGAGACTGAGTAGACTGCGGCGATATAAGGGGAGATCTGATAGAAACATATAAGATTATGAAGGGAATAGATAAGATAGAAGCAGGGAAGTTGTTTGAACTGGCATGTGAAACTAGAACTAGGGGGCATGGCCTCAAAATAAGGGGAAGCAGATTTAGGACTGAGTTGAGGAGGAACTTCTTCACACAACGGGTTGTGAATCTGTGGAATTCTCTGCCCAGTGAAGCAGTTGAGGCTACCTCATTGAATGTTTTAAGGCAAGGATAGATAAATTTTTGAACAGGAAAGGAATTAAAAGTTATGGTGAGCGGGCGGGTAAGTGGAGCTGAGTCCACAAAAAGATCAGCCATGATCTTATTGAATGGCGGAGCAGGCTCGAGGGGCCAGATGGCAAACTCCTGCTCCTAATTCTTATGTTCTTATGCCAACCTCTTTCATTTTGTTGACATTGAGGGAGAGATTATTGTTGCCACATCAGTCCATCAGATTCTCTATCTCATTCTTGTACTCTGTCTTGTCATTGTTTGAGATCCGACCCACTAAGGTGGTGTTGTCAGCAAACTTGAAAAACGAATTGGAGGGGAATTTGGCCACACAGTCATAGGTGTACAAAGAACAAAGAATAAAGAACAATACAGCACAGGTACAGGCCCTTTGGCTCTCCAAGCTTGCACCGATCATGTGTTCCCAACTGGACCATGCGTTTGTATCCCTCTATTCCCAGTCTGTTCATGTGGCTATCTAGATGAGTCTTAAATGATCCTCGCATGTCTGCCTCAACCACCTTGCTTGGCAGTGCATTCCAGGCCCCCACCACCCTCTGTGTAAAATACGTCCCCCGCATATCTGTGTTGAACCTTGCCCCCCTGACCTTGAACTTGTGACCCCTTGTGTTTGTCATTTCTGACCTGGGAAAAAGCTTCCAACTGTTCGCCCTATCTGTGCCCTTCATAATTTTATAAACTTCTATTAGGTCGCCCCTCAACCTCCATCTTTCCAGGGAGAACAACCCCAGTTTACCCAATCTCTCCTCATAGCTAATACCCTCCATACCAGGCAACATCCTGGTAAACCTTTTCTGCACTCTCTCCCAAGCCTCCACGTCCTTCTGGTAGTGTGGCGACCAGAACTGGACGCAGTATTCCAAATGTGGCCTAACCAACGTTCTATACAGCTGCAACAGCATATGCCAACGTTGATACTCTATGCCCTGTCCAATAAAGGCAAGCATGCCATATGCCTTCTTCACCACCTTTTCCACCTGTGCTGCCACCTTTAAGGATCTGTGGACTTGCACACCCAGATCCCTCTGTGTGTCTATACTCCTGATGGTTCTGCCATTTATTGTATAGGTCCCCCCTGCATTAGATCTACCGAAATGCATCACTTCCCATTTATCTGGATTAAATTCCATCTGCCATTTCTCCACCCAATTTTCCAGCCTATCTATATCCTGCTGTATTCTCTGACAATGTTCATCACTATCCGCAACTCCAGCAATCTTTGTGTCGTCCGCAAACATACTACTCAGACCAGCTACATCTTCTTCCAAATCATTTATATATATCACAAACAGCAGAGGTCCCAGTACAGAGCCCTGCGGAACACCACTCGTCACAGACCTCCAATCAGAAAAAGACCCCTCCACTGCTCCCCTCTGTCTTCTATGGCCAAGCCAGTTCTACATAAGAACATAAGAAATAGGAGCAGGAGTAGGCCATCTAGCCTCTCGAGCCTGCCCCGCCATTCAATAAGATCATGGCTGATCTGAAGTGGATCAGTTCCACTTACCCGCCTGATCCCTATAACCCCTAATTCCCTGACTGATCAGGAATCCATCTTTCCGTGATTTAGAACATAGAACATAGAACAGTACAGCACAGAACAGGCCCTTCGGCCCACGATGTTGTGCCGACCTTCATCTGAAACCAAGATCAAGCTATCCCACTCCCTACCATCCTGGTGTGCTCCATGTGCCTATCCAATAACCGCTTAAATGTTCCTAAAGTGTCTGACTCCACTATCACTGCAGGCAGTCCATTCCACACCCCAACCACTCTCTGCGTGAAGAACCTACCTCTGATATCCTTCCTATATCTCCCACCATGAACCCTATAGTTATGCCCCCTCGTAATAGCTCCATCCACCCGAGGAAATAGTCTTTGAACGTTCACTCGATCTATCCCCTTCATCATTTTATAAACCTCTATTAAGTCTCCCCTCAATCTCCTCCGCTCCAGAGAGAACAGCCCCAGCTCCCTCAACCTTTCCTCATAAGACCGACACTCCAAACCAGGCAGCATCCTGGTAAATCTCCTCTGCACTCTTTCCAGCGCTTCCACATCCTTCTTATAGTGAGGTGACCAGAACTGCACGCAATATTCCAAATGCGGTCTCACCAAGGTCCTGTACAGTTGCAGCATAACCCCACGGCTCTTAAACTCCAACCCCCTGTTAATAAAAGCTAACACACTATATGCCTTCTTCACAGCTCTATCCACTTGAGTGGCAACCTTTAGAGATCTGTGGATATGGACCCCAAGATCTCTCTGTTCCTCCACAGTCTTCAGAACCCTACCTTTGACCCTGTAATCCACATTTAAATTAGTCCTACCAAAATGAATCACCTCACATTTATCAGGGTTAAACTCCATTTGCCATTTTTCAGCCCAGCTTTGCATCCTATCTATGTCTCTTTGCAGCCTACAACACCCCTCCACCTCATCCACTACTCCACCAATCTTGGTGTCATCAGCAAATTTACTGATCCACCCTTCAGCCCCCTCCTCTAAGTCATTAATAAAAATCACAAAGAGCAGAGGACCAAGCACCGATCCCTGCGGCACTCCGCTAGCAACCTGCCTCCAGTCCGAAAATTTTCCATCCACCACCACCCTCTGTCTTCGATCAGACAGCCAGTTACCTATCCAATCGGCCAACTTTCCCTCTATCCCACACCTCCTTACTTTCATCATAAGCCGACCATGGGGGACCTTATCAAACGCCTTACTAAAATCCATGTATATGACATCAACCGCCCTACCTTCATCAACACACCTAGTTACCTCCTCAAAAAATTCTATCAAATTTGTGAGGCACGATTTGCCCTTCACAAATCCGTGCTGACTATCCCGGATTAATCCGCATCTTTCTAAATGGTCGTAAATCCCATCCCTAAGGACCTTTTCCATCAATTTACCAACCACCGAAGTCAGACTAACCGGTCTATAATTACCAGGGTCATTTCTATTTAAACATATTCAACGAGGTAGCCTCCACCACTTCAGTGGGCAGAGAATTCCAGAGATTCACCACCCTCTGAGAGAAGAAGTTCCTCCTCAACTCTGTCCGAAACTGACCCCCCCTTTATTTTGAGGCTGTGCCCTCTAGTTCTAGCTTCCTTTCAAAGTGGAAAGAATCTCTCCACCTCTACCCTATCCAGCCCCTTCATTATCTTATAGGTCTCTATAAGATCCCCCCTCAGCCTTCTAAATTCCAACGAGTACAAACCCAATCTGCTCAGTCTCTCCTCATAATCAACACCCCTCATCTCTGGTATCAACCTGGTGAACCTTCTCTGCACTCCCTCCAAGGCCAATATATCCTTCCTCATATAAGGGGACCAATACTGCACACAGTATTCCAGCTGCGGCCTCACCAATGCCCTGTACAGGTGCAGCAAGACATCCCTGCTTTTATATTCTATCCCCCTTGCGATATAGGCCACATCCCATTTGCCTTCTTGATCACCTGTTGCACCTGCAGACTGGGTTTTTGCGTCTCATGCACAAGGATCCCCAGGTCCCTTTGCACAGTAGCATGTTGTAATTTTTTTCCATTTAGATAATAATCCAATTTGCTATTATTTCCTCCAAAGTGAATAACCTCGCATTTGTCAACGTTATACTCCATCTGCCAGATCCTCGCCCACTCACTCAGCCTGTCCAAATCTCTCTGCAGACCTTCTACTTGACCTGATACTGACCAATGAACCTGGACAGGTGTCAGATCTCTCAGTGGGAGAGCATCTTGGGGATAGCGATCATAACTCTATCTCCTTTATGCTTTCATTAGAAAAAGAGAGGATCAGGCAAGCAATGAAAGCGTTTATATGGAGTAAGGGGAAATATGAAGACATCAGACAGCAAATTAGAGGAGTAAATTGGAAGGAGGTATTCTCGGGGAAATGTACTGAAGAGAGGTGGCAGTTTTTCAAGGAATGTCTGTCTAGAGTTCTACAGGACAACGTTCCGAGCAGACAGGGAGGAGTTGGTTGGTTAAAGGAACCGTGGTGCACGAAAGCTGTGCGGGACCAGGTCGAGAAGAAAAGGAAAGCGTACAAAAGGTTCAGAGAGCTTGGCGAAGATAGGGATCTAGGTGAGTATACGGTTTGTAGGAAGAGACTAAAGAAGGAAATTAGGAGAGCCAGAAGGGGTCACGAGAAGGCCTTGGCAGGGAGGATTAAGGAAAACCCTAAGGTGTTCTATAAATAGGTGAAGAGTAAAAGGATATGACGTGAAGGAATAGGGCCTATAAAAGGTGAAGGCGGGAAAATCTGTATGGAACCAGTAGAAATGGTAGAGGTGCTTAATGAGTATTTTGCCTCGGTTTTCACAGAGGAGAAGGACCTGGGTGGATGTACTGCGGGCGTGCGGTGGACTGAAAAGATTGAGTATGTGGACTTTAACAAAGAGGTTGTGCTGGAATCTTTGAATGGCATCAAGATAGATAAGTCGCCGGGTCCGGATGGGATGTACCCCAGGTTACTGTGGGAGGCGAGGGAAGAGGTTGCAGAGCCTCTGGCGATGATCTTTGCGTCGTCGATGGAGACGGGAGAGGTGAAACATAGAAACATAGAAACATAGAACAGTACAGCACAGAACAGGCCCTTCGGCCCACGATGTTGTGCCGACCTTCATCTGAAACCAAGATCAAGCTATCCCACTCCCTACCATCCTGGTGTGCTCCATGTGCCTATCCAATAACCGCTTAAATGTTCCTAAAGGTGTCTGACTCCACTATCACTGCAGGCAGTCCATTCCACACCCCAACCACTCTCTGCGTGAAGAACCTACCTCTGATATCCTTCCTATATCTCCCACCATGAACCCTATAGTTATGCCCCCTTGTAATAGCTCCATCCACCCGAGGAAATAGTCTTTGAACGTTCACTCGATCTATCCCCTTCATCATTTTATAAACCTCTATTAAGTCTCCCCTCAATCTCCTCCGCTCCAGAGAGAACAGCCCCAGCTCCCTCAACCTTTCCTCATAAGACCGACACCCCAAACCAGGCAGCATCCTGGTAAATCTCCTCTGCACTCTTTCCAGCGCTTCCACATCCTTCTTATAGTGAGGTGACCAGAACTGCACGCAATATTCCAAATGCGATCTCACCAAGGTCCTGTACAGTTGCAGCATAACCCCACGGCTCTTAAACTCCAACCCCCTGTTAATAAAAGCTAACACACTATATGCCTTCTTCACAGCTCTATCCACTTGAGTGGCAACCTTTAGAGATCTGTGGATATGGACCCCAAGATCTCTCTGTTCCTCCACAGTCTTCAGAACCCTACCTTTGACCCTGTAATCCACATTTAAATTAGTCCTACCAAAATGAATCACCTCACATTTATCAGGGTTAAACTCCATTTGCCATTTTTCAGCCCAGCTTTGCATCCTATCTATGTCTCTTTGCAGCCTACAACACCCCTCCACCTCATCCACTACTCCACCAATCTTGGTGTCATCAGCAAATTTACTGATCCACCCTTCAGCCCCCTCCTCTAAGTCATTAATAAAAATCACAAAGAGCAGAGGACCAAGCACCGATCCATGCGGCACTCCGCTAGCAACCTGCCTCCAGTCCGAAAATTTTCCATCCACCACCACCCTCTGTCTTCGATCAGACAGCCAGTTACCTATCCAATCGGCCAACTTTCCCTCTATCCCACACCTCCTTACTTTCATCATAAGCCGACCATGGGGGACCTTATCAAACGCCTTACTAAAATCCATGTATATGACATCAACCGCCCTACCTTCATCAACACACCTAGTTACCTCCTCAAAAAATTCTATCAAATTTGTGAGGCACGATTTGCCCTTCACAAATCCGTGCTGACTATCCCGGATTAATCCGCATCTTTCTAAATGGTCGTAAATCCCATCCCTAAGGACCTTTTCCATCAATTTACCAACCACCGAAGTCAGACTAACCGGTCTATAATTACCCAGGGTCATTTCTATTCCCTTTCTTAAACAGAGGAACAACATTTGCCACTCTCCAGTCCTCTGGCACCATCCCCGTGGACAGCGAGGACCCAAAGATCAAAGCCAAAGGCTCTGCAATCTCATCCCTCGCCTCCCAAAGAATCCTAGGATACATTTCATCAGGCCCAGGGGACTTATCGACCTTCAGTTTATTCAAAACTGCCAATACATCCTCCCTCCGAACATCTATTTCCTCCAGCCTATTAGCCTGTAACACCTTCTCTTCCTGAAAAACATGGCCCCTCTCCTTGGTGAACACTGAAGAAAAGTATTCATTCATCACCTCGCCTATCTCTACTGACTCCATACACAAGTTCCCACTACTGTCCTTGACCGGCCCTAACCTCACCCTGGTCATTCTTTTATTCCTCACATAAGAGTAAAAAGCCTTGGGGTTTTCCTTGATCCGACCCACCAAGGACTTCTCATGTCATCTCCTAGCTCTCCTAAGCCCCTTTTTCAGCTCATTCCTTGCTAACTTGTAACCCTCAGTCGACCCATCTGAACCTTGTTTCCTCATCCCTACATAAGCTTCTCTCTTCCTTTTCACAAGACATTCCACCTCTTTTGTGAACCATGGTTCCCTCACTCGGCCATTTCCTCCCTGCCTGACAGGGACATACGTATCAAGGACACCCAGTATTTGTTCCTTGAAAAAGTTCCACTTTTCATCAGTGCCTTTCCCTGACAGTTTCTGTTCCCATCTTATGCCCCCTAATTCTTGCCTAATCGCATCATAATTACCTCTCCCCCAATTGTAAGCCTTGCCCTGCCGTCCGGCCCTATCCCTCTCCATTGCAATAACAAAAGACACCGAATTGTGGTCACTATCTCCAAAGTTCTCTCCCACAACCAAATCTAACACTTGGCCCGGTTCATTTCCCAGTACCAAATCCAATGTGGCCTCACCCCTTGTCGGCCTATCCACATATTGTGTCAGGAAACCCTCCTGCACACACTGCACAAAAAGTGCCCCATCCAAACTATTTGACCTACAAAGGTTCCAATCAATATTTGGAAAGTTAAAGTCCCTCATGACAACTACCCTGTGACCCCCACACGTATCCATAATCTGCTTAGCAATTTCTTCCTCCACATCTCTATTACTATTTGGGGGCCTATAGTAAACTCCTAGCAACGTGACCGCTCCTTTCCTGTTTCTAACTGCAGCCCATATTACCTCAGTGTGCATATCCCCCTCAAAGTGCTTTTCCGCAGCCGTTAAACTATCCTTGATTAACAATGCTACTTCTCCACCTCTTTTACCAGCTTCCCTACACTTACTGAAACATCTATACCCCGGAACGTCCAACAACCATTCCTGTCCTTGTTCTACCCACGTCTCCGTAATGGCCACAACATCGTAGTCCCAAGTAGCAATCCACGCCCCAAGTTCATCCACCTTGTTCCGGATGCTCCTTGCATTGAAGTAGACACACTTCAACCCATCTTCCTGTCTACCGGTACCCACCCTTGACCTTGATACCTTCCCCAATACCTCACCACCCTCAACACTGACTTCTGGACTACAACTCCTTTTCCCACTCCCCTGACAAATTAGTTTAAATCCCCCTGAAGAGCCGTAGCAAATTTCCCTCCCAGGATATTGGTGCCCCTCTGGTTCAGGTGCACCCCGTCCTGTTTGTAGAGGTCCCACCTTCCCCAGAACGTGTTCCAATTATCCACGTATCTGAAACCCTCCCTCCTGCACCATCCCTGCAACCACATGTTTAAGTGCACTCTCTCCCTGTTCCCCAACTCGCTATCACGTGGCACCGGTAGCGTACCAGAGATGACCACATGTTTTGTCTTTGCTCTCAGCTTCCAGCCGAGCTCCCGAAATTCCTGTTTTAAATCCCCGTCCCTTCTCTTACCTATGTCGTTGGTACCAATGTGTACCACGACTTGTGACTGTTTCCCCTCCCCCTTAAGAATCCGGAAAACTCGGTCCGAGACATCACGGACCCTGGCATCCGGTAGGCAACAAACCATCCTCGAGTCTCTTTTGCTGCCACAGAACCTCCTATCTATCCCTCTAACTAACGAGTCCCCAATAACTATTGCCCTCCCGCTCTCCTCCTTACCCTCCTGAGCCACAGGGACGGACTCAGTGCCGGAGATCCTCTCACTGCGGCTCACCACTGGTATGTCGTCCCCCTCAACCGTATCCAAAGCGGAATACTTATTGCTAAGGGGAACGACCACAGGGGATCCCTGCACCGACTGCTTCTTCCCAGCCCCTCTCACCGTCACCCATCTATTTTCATTCCTCGGAGTAACTGTATTCCTAAAGCTTGTGTCTATGGCCATCTCTGCATCCCTAATGATCCTAAGTTCCTCCAACTCCAGCTCCAGTTCCCTTACACGGTTTTGGAGGAGCTGCAGATGGGTGCACTTCTCACAGGTATAATCAGCAGGGACACTGACGTCGTCCCTCACCTCGAACATAGTGCAAGAGGAACATTGCACTGCCTTCACACCCATCCCCTCTCGATACCTTGCCAGTACCAGGTAGAAACAGCAAAAAATGAATTAACTCACCCAAGCCCTGTGAGCCAAAGCCCTACAGCTTTCACTCTGCCTCCTGCTCACTCTGCTGCCCGCTAACGACGCTGCCCGCTCAAAAGTGCGGCCTACTTTTAAACCCTCCAAAAACCTTCCCAGACTCCTGCTGGGCCCACTTCCTGTTTTAAAAAAAACCTCCGATTTTTTGGTGCCGCAGGATTGGAGGATTGCGGATGTGGTTCCTATTTTCAAGAAGGGGAATAGGGATAGCCCGGGAAATTACCGACCGGTGAGTCTAACCTCAGTGGTTGGTAAGCTGATGGAGAAGATCCTGAGGGACAAGATTTATGAGCATTTAGAGAGGTTTAGTATGCTCAAGAATACTCAGCATGGCTTTGTCAAAGGCAGATCGTGCCTTACGAGCCTGGTGGAGTTCTTCGAAAATGTGACTAAACACATTGATGAAGGGAAAGCGGTAGATGTGGTTTATATGGATTTTAGCAAGGCGTTCGATAAGGTCCCCCATGCAAGGCTTCTCGAAAAAGTGAGAGGGCATGGGATCCAAGGGACTGCTGCCCTGTGGATCCAAAACTGGCTTGCCCAAAGGAGGCAGAGAGTGGGTATAGATGGGTCTTTTTCTAAATGGAGGTCGGTCACCAGTGGTGTGCCCCAGGGATCTGTTCTGGGACCCTTGCTCAATCTAACTCCCACATGCCAAATGACCAGGATAAGGAAGTGGAGGGATAGGTAGGTAAGTTTGCCGATGACACGAAGGTTGGTGGGATTGTGGATAGTCTGGAGGGATGTCAGAAGTTAGAGAGGGACATTGATAGGATGCAAGACTGGGCAGAGATGTGGCAGATGGACTTCAACCCAGATAAATGGGTAGTGGTCCATTTTGGCAGGTCAAATGGGATGAAGGAGTACAATATAAAGGGAAAGACTCTTAGTACTGTAGAGGATCAGAAGGACCTTGGGGTCCAGGTCCATAGAACCATAGCAAATTACAGCTCAGAAACAGGCCTTTTGGCCCTTCTTGTCTGTGCCGAACCATTTTATGCCTAGTCCCACTGACCTGCACTTGGACCATATCCCTCCACACCCCTCTCATCCATGAACCCGTCCAAGTTTTTCTTAAATGTTAAAAGTGACCCCGCATTTACCACTTTATCCGGCAGCTCATTCCACACTCCCACCACTCTCTGCGTGAAGAAGCCCCCCCTAATATTCCCTTTAAACTTTTCTCCTTTCACCCTTAACCCATGCCCTCTGGTTTTTTTCTCCCCGAGCCTCAGCGGAAAAAGCCTGCTCGCATTCACTCTATCTATACCCATCAAAATCTTATACACCACTATCAAATCTCCCCTCAATCTTCTACGCTCCAGGGAATAAAGTCCCAACCTATTCAATCTCTCTCTGTAACTCAGCTTCTCAAGTCCCGGCAACATCCTTGTGAACCTTCTCTGCACTCTTTCAATCTTATTAACATCCTTCCTGTAACTAGGTGACCAAAACTGTACACAATACTCCAAAGTCGGCCTCACCAATGCCTTATATAACCTTACCATAACACTCCAACTTTTATACTCGATACTCCGATTTATAAAGGCCAATGTACCAAAGGCACTCTTTACGACCCTATCCACCTGTGACGTCACTTTTAGGGAATTCTGTACCTGTATTCCCAGATCCCTCTGTTCAACTGCACTCTTCAGAGTCCTACCATTTACCCTGTACGTTCTTCTTTGGTTTGTCCTTCCAAAGTGCAATATCTCACACTTGTCTGCGTTAAATTCCATTTGCCATTTTTCAGCCCATTTTTCTAGTTGGTCCAAATCCCTCTGCAAGCTTTGAAAACCTTCCTCACTGTCCACTACACCTCCAATCTTTGTATCATCAGCAAACTTGCTGATCCAATTGACCACATTATCATCCAGATCATTGATATAGATGACAAACAACAATGGACCCAACACCGATCCCTGCGGCACACCATAGGACTTTAAAATCAGCCCCGCAGGTGGAGGAGGTGGTTAAGAAGGCATATGGTGTGCTGGCCTTTATCAATCGAGGGATTGAGTTTAGGAGTCCGGGGATAATGATGCAGCTATATAAGACCCTCGTCAGGCCCCACTTGGAGTACTGTGCTCAGTTCTGGCCACCTCATTACAGGAAGGATGTGGAAAAGATTGAAAGGGTGCAGAGGCGATTTACAAGGATGTTGCCTGGATTGAGTGGCATGCCTTATGAGGATAGACTGAGGGAGCTCTGTCTTTTCTCCTTGGAGAGACGTAGGATGAGAGGAGACCTGATAGAGGTGTATAAGATGTCGAGAGGCATAGATCAGGTGGACTCTCAGAGGCCTTTTCCCAGGGTGGAAATGTCTGCTACGAGAGGACACGGGTTTAAGGTGCTGGGGGGTAGATACAGGGGAAATGCTGGGGGGAGTTTTTCACACAGAGGGTGGTGGGCGAGTGGAATCGGCTGCCGTCAGTGGTGGTGGAGGCAAACTCAATAGGGTCTTTTAAGAGACTCCTGGATGAGTACATGGAGCTTAATAGGATGGAGGGTTATAGGTCGGCCTAAAAGGTAGGGATATGTTCGGCACAACTTGTGGGGCCGAAGGGCCTGTTTTGTGCTGCAGTTTTTCTATGTTTCTATTCTCCCACCTGATGGATGCTAATTTATTCCAATCAGATAATGGCTGGTCAGTCCCGCTGTCCGAAGCCGGGCCGCCATTTTTAAAGGGTGACCCGGTCTCTGCGCTCGGAGACAGACTCCCCCTCCACAAGACCATAAACGATGCCCCCACAGTGACAGGAGAGCACCACGAATCCCGAAGGGAGGTTTAAATAACTCCCCCAAAGCCAGTATTGCTTCACCAAACTTAGATTTATGACATCGTCAGCAACACTTAGACAGGAACTTCTTTGTGCAGAGAGCCAGTCACCTGACATTCCATATTCTGTACACTTGCAGGACTCCCTGATTGGAGAAGCCATTACTGCCTTAATCAGGGAGCTCATATTCATATCATGGGTCACATTAAAGTCAATAGATCCCCCACTCAATAATAATAGGTCGCTCTCTTCCCCCACACCACTCAGGCATGAGGGTGATCTGACCCCCACCCCTCCCCCCCTCCCCTCCCCACCCTGCCCCACTCAGACCCCCCTTCTTCCTCTGAGCCCCCATTCAGCCTCTACTCTCCCAAACTCCACACTCATCCCCCTCTCCCCCCCCCTCATATCCCCCTTTCCTTTTTCTGTGCTGTGGACCTGTATGGCTCTTTAACTGGCAAGTAACATTCACGCCACACAAATGCCAGGCAATAACCAGCTCCAACAAAAGGATCTAACCATTGCCACTTGATATCAACATCCTGAGGGTCACCGTTGACCAGAAACTGAACTAGACTCGTCATATAAATACTGTGGCTACCAGCGCATGTCAAAGGCTGCAGCAAGTAGCTCAGCTCCTGACCCCGCCAAAGACTGTCCACCATCTGCAAGGCACAAACAGCTCGTATTGTTGGGGAGGGTTTACATTAATGTGGCAGGGGGATGGGAACCAACGCAGGAAGTCAGACGGAAGTAAAGTGGGGACAGAAACAAAAGGCAGTAAGGGGAAAAGTGAAAGGCAGAGAAACCAAAGACAAAAATCAAAAAGGGCCACAGCACAGAGTCTGTGGAGAACTCAGTGAATGGGTCCAGTAAGGCTCAGAGAAATAAAACACAGGGAGAGTGTACAAAACATGACAGGACAGATGGTCTGAGGTGTGTTTGCTTTAACATAAGGAGTATGACAGGTAAGGCGGATGAACTTAAAGCTTGGATTACTACAGGGAACTATGATGTTGTGGCAGTGACGGAGACTTGGATGAAAGAATGGCAGGACTGGCAGCTTCGCATTGCAGGATTTAGATGCTTCAGGCGAGATAGAGATGGTGATAAAAGAGGTGGGGGTGTTGCTTTAATGATTAGGGAGAATGTCACAGCTATACAGAGGGAGGACACCTTGGTGGGATCATGCAATGAGGCCATATGGACAGAACTCAGGAACAGGAGCAGTGCAATCACACTGTTGGGGTTGTACTACAGACCTCCCAACAGCCAGCGTGAAGTGGAGGAACTGATTAGTCAGCAGATTATGGGAAGATGGAACAACAACAGGCCTGTTGTGATGGGCAATTTTAACTTCCCCGACAGAGACTGGGGTTCCTTTAGTGCCGGGGGCTTGGACGGGGCAGAATTTGTTCAGTGTGTCCAAGAGTGCTTCTTGAGGCAATATGTGTTAAGGATTTAGAGGAGTATACGGGATGTAGGAAGGAGCTTAAGAAGGAAATTAGGAGAGCGAGAAGGGGTCATGAGAAGGCCTTGGCGGGTAAGATTAAGGAGAATCCCAAGGCTTTCTACAAATATGTCAAGAGTAAAAGGATGAGATGTGAAGGCATAGGACCCTTAAAAGGTGAAGGGGGAAAAGTTTGTGCGGAACCGTTAGAAATGGCGGAGGTGCTTAATGAATACTTTACCTCGGTATTCACGGTGGAAAGGGATCTGGGTGGTTGTACTGCTGGTTTGCGGTGGACAGAAAGGATCGAGCATGTGGACATAAAGAAAGAGGATGTGTTGGAACTATTGAATGGCATCAAGGTTGGTAAGTCGCCGGGACCGGATGGGATGTACCCCAGGTTACTGTGGGAGGCGAGGGAGGAGATTGCGGAGCCTTTGGCGATGATCTTTGCATCGTCGATGGAGACGGGAGAGGTTCCGGAGGATTGGAGGATTGCAGATGTGGTCCCTATATTCAAGAAAGGGAACAGGGACAGCCCGGGAAATTACCGACCGGTGAGTCTAACCTCAGTGGTTGGTAAGTTGATGGAGAGGATCCTGAGAGACAGGATTTATGATCATCTAGAGAAGTTTAGTATGATCAAAAGTAGTCAGCACGGCTTTGTCAAGGGCAGGTCGTGCCTTACGAGCCTGGTTGAGTTCTTTGAAAATGTGACCAAACACATTGACGAAGGAAGAGCGGTGGATGTGGTCTATATGGACTTCAGCAAGGCGTTCGATAAGGTCCCCCATGCAAGACTTCTTGAGAAAGTGAGAGGGCATGGGATCCAAGGGGCTGTTGCCTTGTGGATCCAGAACTGGCTTGCCTGCAGAAGGCAGAGAGTGGCTGTGGAGGGGTCTTTCTCTGCATGGAGGTCAGTGACCAGTGGAGTGCCCCAGGGATCTGTTCTGGGACCCTTGCTGTTTGTCATTTTCATAAATGACCTGGATGAGGAAGTGGAGGGATGGGTTGGTAAGTTTGCTGACGACACCAAGGTAGGTGGTGTTGTGGATAGTTTGGAGGGATGTCAGAAGTTGCAGCGAGACATAGATAGAATGCAAGACTGGGCGGAGAAGTGGCAGATGGACTTCAACCCGGATAAGTGTGTGGTGATCCATTTTGGCAGATCCAATGGGATGAAGCAGCAGTATAATATGAAGGGTACCATTCTTAGCAGTGTAGAGGATCAGAAGGACCTTGGGGTCCGGGTCCATAGGACTCTTAAATCGGCCTCGCAAGTGGAGGATGCGGTCAAGAAGGCGTACGGCGTACTGGCCTTCATTAATCGAGGGATTGAGTTTAGGAGTCGGGAGATAATGCTGCAGCTTTATAGGACCCTGGTTAGACCCCACTTGGAGTACTGCGCGCAGTTCTGGTCACCTCATTACAGGAAAGATGTTGAAGCCATTGAAAGGGTGCAGAGGAGATTTACAAGGATGTTGCCTGGATTGGGGGGCATGCCTTATGAGGATAGGTTGAGGGAGCTTGGTCTCTTCTCCCTGGAGAGACGAAGGATGAGAGGTGACCTGATAGAGGTTTACAAGATGTTGAGAGGTCTGGATAGGGTAGACTCCCAGAGGCTATTTCCAAGGGCTGAAATGGTTGCTACGAGAGGACACAGGTTTAAGGTGCTGGGGGGTAGGTACAGAGGAGATGTCAGGGGTAAGTTTTTCACTCAGAGGGTGGTGGGTGAGTGGAATCGGCTGACGTCGGTGGTGGTGGAGGCAAACTCGTTGGGGTCTTTTAAGAGACTTCTGGATGAGTACATGGGATTTAATGGGATTGAGGGCTATAGATAGGCCTAGAGGTGGGGATGTGATCGGCGCAACTTGTGGGCCGAAGGGCCTGTTTGTGCTGTGGCTTTCTATGTTCTATGTTCTATGTAGGTAGTCCAACTCGGGAAGGGGCTATCTTAGACCTGGTTCTGGGAAACGAGCCCGGACAGGTGGTTGATGTCTCAGTGAGGGACGATTTTGGGAACAGTGATCACAAGGCAGGAGCTAGGGAATATAGACTGGGGGCAGCTGTTTGAAGGTAAATCCACATCCAATATGTGGGAGTCTTTTAAAAGTCAGTTGTTAACAATTCAGGACAAGTAAAAATGAAGGATAAAGATGGCAAGATTCGGGAACCCTGGATGATGAGAGATTGTGAGCTCAGTGAAAAAGAAGGAGGCATACATAAATTTCAGGAAATTGAAAACGGATAAGGCTCCCGAAGAATACAAAGATAGCAGGAAAGCTTAAACAGGGACCTGGGAGGGCAAAAAGGGCCATGAAATGTCCTTGGCAGGGAGGATTAAAGAGAATCCCAAGGCTTTTTATGCGTATATAAGGAGGAAGAGGGTAGCTAAGGAAAGGGTAGGTCCACTCAAGGACAGTGGAGGGAATTTGTGTGTGGAGCCAGATGAGGTGGGTGAGGTCCTTCATGAGTAATTTGCATCAGTGTTCACAAAGGAGAAGGATGTGGTGGATGGTGAGTGTAGAAAGGAGGATGTTGATATTCCAGGACATGTTGAGATAAAAAGGGAGGAGCTATTGGAGGTTTTGAAAAACATGAAGGTGGACAAGTCCCTGGGGGCAGATCGGGTCTATCCCAGAATACTGAGAGAGGTGAGGGAAGAAATTACTGAGGCCTTGGCCAAATTCTTTGTATTCACTTTAGCCACGGGCGAGGTACCAGAGGATTGGAGAGTTGCTCACATTGCTCCTGTTTAAGAAGAGCAGAAGAGACAATCCGGGAAATTACAGCCTGTGAGCCTTACATCAGTGGTGGGGAAATTATTGGAGGAGATTCTTAGGGACTGGATGTACTCACATCTGGAAGAGAATAGGCTTATTGGCGATAAGTAGCATGGTTTTGTGAAGAGGAGATTGTGTCTCACAAACTTGATTGAGTTCTTTGAGGAAGTGAGAAGAAAAATTGATCAGGGCAGTGGATGTTGTATACGTGGGCTTTAGTAAAGACTTTGATGAGATTCCTCACGGGCAGCCCAGCAAGCCACACCCATCTACCATAGAACCATAGCAAATTACAGCTCAGAAACAGGCCTTTTGGCCCTTCTTGTCTGTGCCGAACCATTTTATGCCTAGTCCCACTGACCTGCACTTGGACCATATCCCTCCACACCCCTCTCATCCATGAACCCGTCCAAGTTTTTCTTAAATGTTAAAAGTGACCCCGCATTTACCACTTTATCCGGCAGCTCATTCCACACTCCCACCACTCTCTGCGTGAAGAAGCCCCCCCTAATATTCCCTTTAAACTTTTCTCCTTTCACCCTTAACCCATGCCCTCTGGTTTTTTTCTCCCCTAGCCTCAGCGGAAAAAGCCTGCTCGCATTCACTCTATCTATACCCATCAAAATCTTATACACCTCTATCAAATCTCCCCTCAATCTTCTACGCTCCACGGAATAAAGTCCTCCCCACCATAAATAAATTTTGAAAAAGTACAGGCCTTTGTGGGGAAAATGCCAAAGATGCACAACATTCTGAGTGAAGGAATTTCTCCCTCACTCAGTTTCAAATCCTGGAACTTTGCCCCCTTATCTGAGATGTTCTAGCCAGGAGAAACAGCCTCTCAGCATTGCATTGTTTGGGAAATTTCTAGAACTTCCAGTGAGTCCATTACCTTCTGTTCCTGCAGCTGTGCCTTCATCATCTCCAACTCTGAGGAGAGAGGCCTCTGATTGGCTACGACATCTTCAATATCATTGATCCAGCTCTGCAGGTTAGTCAAACGATCACAGAAAGTTCCAGATGCTGGTGGAGTGGCAGCAGCCTGATAAATAAAGCAGAGATGTCAGAGAGAGAGAGAGTGAGAGAGAAAGAAAGAGAGAGAGAGAGACAGACAGACAGAGGATGAGAAATGGACAGAGAAAGAAAAAAGAGAGTAAGTGAGGAGGGAAAGAGCAGGAAGGTGGCACAGTGCTGAGCACCAGGGACCCGGGTTCAATTCCCGCCTTGGGTCACTGTCTGTCCTGGGGCGGGGGCGGGGGCGGGGGCGGGGGTGGGATTCTCCCAAAACGTTCTAAGTGCTGAGTTTGCGGGAAAACTGTTGTAAATCACGATTGTTTTTTCAGTGGGAGTTCAGACTCGAATCTTCCGCACTCTGGTCCCAGTCGGGAATCTCATTGAAAACCCGGGTGCGGGGGGACAGTTCTGGAACTCTGCGCATGCGCAGTAGCCCTGATCTGTCAGACTCCCCGTTTGCTGGCCAGCCCGGGACCCCCACAATGTTGCCCCTCCAGCCCCGCACCACCCCCCCCACAGCCCGATTGTGGCCCCCACGGACATTCCCGGGCCAGCCCTGACCCCCCCCACCGCCATTCTAGAGCGCCCTGATCTTCAGCCCTCCCTCCCCACCGTCCCCCCTCCAGCAGTGATGTTTCCCCAGGCAAGAAACCGCACACAACCCACCCTCCCGCCCCCCCCCGCCGCTCCCCCCCCCCCGCCGCTCCCCCCCCCCCCGCCGCTCCCCCCCCTGCTCCCCCCGCTCCCCCCCCTGCTCCCCCCGCTCCCCCCCCTCCCCCCCCCGCTCCCCCCGCTCCCCCCCCGCTACCCCCCCTCCCCCCCCCGCTCCCCCCCCCGCCCCCCGCTCCCCCCGCACCCCCCGCACCCCCCCCCCCGCCCCCCGCTCCCCCCCACCAGCCTGCCCTGATAAGACCATAAGACCATAAGACATAGGAGCGGAAGTAAGGCCATTCGGCCCATCGAGTCCACTCCACCATTCAATCATGGTTGATTTCAACTCCATTTACCCGCTCTCTCCCCATAGCCCTTAATTCCTCGAGAAATCAAGAATTTATCAATTTCTGTCTTGAAGACGCTCAACGTCTCGGCCTCCACAGCCCTCTGTGGCAATGAATTCCACAGACCCACCACTCTCTGGCTGAAGAAATTTCTCCTCATCTCTGTTCTAAAGTGACTCCCTTTTATTCTAAGGCTGTGCCCCCGCGTCCTAGTCTCCCCTGTTAATGGAAACAACTTCCCTACGTCCATCCTATCTAAGCCGTTCATTATCTTGTAAGTTTCTATCAGATCTCCCCTCAACCTCCTAAACTCCAATGAATATAATCCCACGATCCTCAGACGTTCATCGTATGTCAGGCCTACCATTCCTGGGATCATCCGTGTGAATCTCCGCTGGACCCGCTCCAGTGCCAGTATGTCCTTCCTGAGGTGTGGGGCCCAAAATTGCTCACAGTACTCCAAATGGGGCCTAACCAGTGCTTTATAAAGCCTCAGAAGTACATCCCTGCTTTTGTATTCCAAGCCTCTTGAGATAAATGACAACATTACATTTGCTTTCTTAATTACGGACTCAACCTGCAAGTTTACCTTTAGAGAATCCTGGACTAGGACTCCCAAGTCCCTTTGCACTTTAGCATTATGAATTTTGTCACCGTTTAGAAAATAGTCCATGCCTCTATTCTTTTTTCCAAAGTGTACGACCTCGCACTTGCCCACGTTGAATTTCATCAGCCACTTCTTGGACCACTCTCCTAAACTGTCTAAATCTTTCTGCAGCCTCCCCACCTCCTCAATACTACCTGCCCCTCCACCTATCTTTGTATCATCGGCAAACTTGGCCAGAATGCTCCCAGTCCCGTCATCTAGATCGTTAATATATAAAGAGAACAGCTGTGGCCCCAACACTGAACCCTGCGGGACACCACTTGTCACCGGTTGCCATTCTGAGAAAGAACCTTTTATCCCAACTCTCTGCCTTCTGTCTGACAGCCAATCGTCAGACAGAAGGCAGATCATTGGCCTCTCTCCAGCTCAGACCGATCCCCATGCAGAGAGGCAGTGGGACCCCCACCAATCCTCCCCTCGTCCCTGCCCACAATAGGCCCCACCCCCTTGGCACTGCCCGATGCCCAATGGGCAGTGCCAGGGTGCCCATCTCCAGGGGGCATCACCCCCTCGCTGTCCGACCCCCTGGGGGCGTCCCAAATGCCCCATCCCTTCACTCCAGCAGGGTCTCCCACAAGTTCCCCAAAAGTGTGGAGCGAGTCTGAATCCTGCCGGAGTGAAACATGCCTGGCGGGATGGGAGGTGCGAGAGGACCCGGAGACTTCAGTCCCGGGCCCGCTGATCACATTCAAATCACATAAAATCAGATTTAAATCATCTACCTGCTGTTCCTGTTGGTTTCCAGTGTGATCCCGACTGGATATCCGGCACTCGGAGCTGCGCACACCTCGGGAACGTATGCGTGAATCCCGCAAATCCGCGCACACGCGATTCTCCCGGCCTGATTAGCGCAGCGGGAATGGGAGAATTGCCCCCATTGAGAGAGGAAAAGGGAAACTCAGAGAGATTTTGAAAGAATGCTCGTGAATTTCAGCAACAATTCCCTCTTCCTCGAAAGGAGGAAATGTGGACAGTGATTCTGAATGAATAATTACTAATCCTCCGTCCCGAGACATCGGGGAATGATTTACGTAGAAAGCTGACCCTCCCAAAACCCATTCACTCCGTTAACATTGGACAGTTTCCCAGTGTGAGCGATCACAGTCTCCAAGGATTCCTTCAGCCAGAACACCAGGATATTCAACAAGAACTTACCTCTCGATCGGGTGAGTTCCATTTGCAATTATTGTTCAGCATTTCCAAAGCCGCCTGCTCAACCAGCGCGCTTCCACCGTCAGCAGGAATTCCCAAATCCTCCTAAATATCATCGACAAAAGATCAACGCACTCAGGGTATCAGAGACAATTACACCCTCCCTGCCCCCTCCCCACCCCATCCCCACTCCCTCCCCACCCCCTCCCCACACACACCCTCCCTGCCCCCTCCCCACCCCCCCTGCCCCTCCCCACCCCCCCTGCCCCCTCCCCACACACACCCACCCTGCCCCCTCCCCACACACACCCACCCTGCCCCCCCCACACACACACCCACCCTGCCCCCTCCCCACCCACACCCACCCTGCCCCCTCCCCACACACACCCACCCTGCCCCCTCCCCACCCACACCCACCCTGCCCCCTCCCCACCCACACCCACCCTGCCCCATCCCCACACACACCCACCCTGCCCCCTCCCCACCCACACCCACCCTGCCCCCTCCCCACACACACCCACCCTGCCCCCTCCCCACACACACCCACCCTGCCCCCTCCCCACACACACCCACCCTGCCCCCTCCCCACACACACCCACCCTGCCCCCTCCCCACACACACCCACCCTGCCCCCTCCCCACACACACCCACCCTGCCCCCTCCCCACCCTCCCTGCCCCATCCCCACACACACCCACCCTGCCCCCTCCCCACCCCCCCTGCCCCCTCCCCACCCCATCCCCACACACACCCTCCCTGCCCCCTCCCCACCCACCCTGCCCCTCCCCACCCACACCCACCCTGCCCCCTCCCCACCCCCCCTGCCCCCTCCCCACCCCATCCCCACAAACACCCACCCTGCCCCCTCCCCACACACACCCACCCTGCCCCCTCCCCACTCACCCTGCCCCCTCCCCACACACACCCACCCTGCCCCCTCCCCACCCTCCCTGCCCCATCCCCACCCCCCCTGCCCCCTCCCCACACACACCCACCCTGCCCCCTCCCCACACACACCCACCCTGCCCCCTCCCCACACACACCCACCCTGCCCCCTCCCCACACACACCCACCCTGCCCCCTCCCCACCCTCCCTGCCCCATCCCCACACACACCCACCCTGCCCCCTCCCCACCCCCCCTGCCCCCTCCCCACCCCATCCCCACACACACCCTCCCTGCCCCCTCCCCACCCACCCTGCCCCTCCCCACCCACACCCACCCTGCCCCCTCCCCACCCCCCCTGCCCCCTCCCCACCCCATCCCCACACACACCCACCCTGCCCCCTCCCCACACACACCCACCCTGCCCCCTCCCCACTCACCCTGCCCCCTCCCCACACACACCCACCCTGCCCCCTCCCCACCCTCCCTGCCCCATCCCCACCCCCCCTGCCCCCTCCCCACACACACCCACCCTGCCCCCTCCCCACACACACCCACCCTGCCCCATCCCCACACACACCCGCCCTGACCCCTCCCCACCCGCCCTGACCCCTCCCCACCCACCCTGCCCCCTCCCCACCCACCCTGCCCCCTCCCCACCCACCCTGCCCCCTCCCCACACACACCCACCCTGCCCCCTCCCCACCCACCCTGCCCCTCCCCACCCACCCTGCCCCCTCCCCACCCACCCTGCCCCTCCCCACCCACCCTGCCCCCCCCCTGCCCCCTCCCCACACACACCCACCCTGCCCCCTCCCCACACACACCCACCCTGCCCCCTCCCCACCCCATCCCCACCCCCTCCCCACCCCATCCCCACCCCCTCCCCACACACACCCACCCTGCCCCCTCCCCACACACACCCACCCTGCCCCCTCCCCACACACACCCACCCTGCCCCCTCCCCACCCTCCCTGCCCCATCCCCACACACACCCACCCTGCCCCCTCCCCACCCACCCTGCCCCCTCCCCACACACACCCACCCTGCCCCCTCCCCACACACACCCCCCCTGCCCCCTCCCCACCCACCCTGCCCCCTCCCCACACACACCCACCCTGCCCCCTCCCCACACACACCCCCCCTGCCCCCTCCCCACCCACCCTGCCCCCTCCCCACACACACCCCCCCTGCCCCCTCCCCACCCACCCTGCCCCCTCCCCACACACACCCACCCTGCCCCCTCCCCACCCACCCTGCCCCCTCCCCACCCTCCCTGCCCCATCCCCACACACACCCACCCTGCCCCCTCCCCACCCACACCCACCCTGCCCCCTCCCCACCCACCCTGCCCCCTCCCCACACACACCCACCCTGCCCCCTCCCCACACACACCCACCCTGCCCCCTCCCCACACACACCCACCCTGCCCCCTCCCCACCCACACCCACCCTGCCCCCTCCCCACCCACCCTGCCCCCTCCCCACACACACCCACCCTGCCCCCTCCCCACACACACCCACCCTGCCCCCTCCCCACACACACCCACCCTGCCCCCTCCCCACACACACCCACCCTGCCCCCTCCCCACTCTCCCTGCCCCATCCCCACACACACCCACCCTGCCCCCTCCCCACCCGCTCTGCCCCCTCCCCACCCACCCTGCCCCCTCCCCACCCACCCTGCCCCCTCCCCACACACACCCACCCTGCCCCCTCCCCACCCACCCTGCCCCCTCCCCACACACACCCACCCTGCCCCCTCCCCACCCACCCTGCCCCCTCCCCACACACACCCACCCTGCTCCCTCTCCACACACACCCACCCTGCCCCCTCCCCACCCTCCCTGCCCCATCCCCACACACACCCACCCTGCCCCCTCCCCACCCGCCCTGCCCCCTCCCCACCCACCCTGCCCCCTCCCCACACACACCCACCCTGCCCCCTCTCCACACACACCCACCCTGCCCACTCCCCACACACACCCACCCTGCCCCCTCTCCATACACACCCTCTCTGCCCCCTCCCCATACACACCCTCCCTGCCCCGTCCCGGTAAAGGAACTTAAGAGGGACATTAGAAGAGCAAGAAGGGGTCATGAGAAGGCCTTGGCAGACAGGATAAAGGAAAACAACAAGGCATTCTACACGTATGTTAAGAGCAAGAGGATAAGATGTGAAGGAGTAGGACCTATCAAATGTGACGGTGGGAAAGTCTGTATAGAACCAGTAGCAGAGGTACCCAATGAATACTTTGCTTCAGTATTCACAGTGGAAAAGGATCTTGGTAGTTGCAGTGCAGACTTGCAGTGGACTGAGAAGATTGAGCATGTGGACATTAGGAATGAGAATGTGTTGGAGCTTTTGAAAAGCATCAAGTTAGATAAATTGCCGGGACCGGATGGGATGTACCCCAGGTTACTGTGGGAGGCGAGGGAAGAGATTGCTGAGCCTCTGGCGATGATCTTTGCGTCATCAATGGAGACAGGAGAGGTTCCGGAGGATTAGAGGATTGCGGATGTGGTTCCATTATTCAAGAAAGGGAGAAGAGATAGCCCGGGAAATTATAGACCGGTGAGTCTAACCTCAATGGTTGGTAAGTTGATGGAGAAGATCCTGAGAGACAGGATTTATGAACATCTGGAGAGGAATAGTATGATCAGAAATAGCCAGCACGGCTTTGTCCAAGGCAGATCATGCCTTACGAGCCTAATTGAATTTTTTGAAGATGTAACTGGACACATAGATGAGGGAAGAGCGGTAGGTGTAGTTTATATGGATTTCAGCAAGGCGTTTGATAAGGTGCCCCATGCAAGGCTCATTGAGAAAGTGAAGGGGCATGGGATACAAGGGGACATTGCCTTGTGGATTCAGAACTGGCTTGCCCACAGAAGGCAAAGAGTGGTTGTAGATGGGTCTTTTTCAGCATGGAGGTCGGTCACCAGTGGAGTGCCCCATGGATCTGTTCTGGGACCCTTGCCCTTTGTGATTTTTATAAATGACCTGGATGGGGAAGTGGAACAAAGAACAATACAGCACAGGAACAGGCCCTTCGGCCCTCCAAGCCTGCGCTGCTCATGTGCCCACATGACCATTCTTTTGTATCCCTCTATTCCCAGTCTGTTCATGTGGCTATCTAGATAAGTCTTAAACGATCCCAGCATGTCCGCCTCAATCACCTTGCTTGGCAGTGCATTCCAGGCCCCCACCACCCTCTGTGTAAAATGCGTCCCCCTGACATCTGTGTTGAACCTTGCCCCCCTCACCTTGGACCCGTGACCCCTTGTGTTCGTCACCTCCGACCTGGGAAAAAGCTTCCCACTGTTCACCCTATCTATGCCCTTCATAATTTTATACACCTCTACTAGTTCGCCCCTCATCCTCCGTCTTTCCAGGGAGAACAGGCCCAGTTTACCCAATCTCTCCTCATAGCTTAAGACCCTCCATACCAGGCAACATCCTGGTAAACCTTCTCTGTACTCTCTCCAAAGCCTCCATGTCCTTCTGGTAGTGTGGCGACCAGAACTGGACGCAATATTCCAAATGTGGCCTAACCATCGTTCTATACAGCTGCAACATCATATGCCAACTTTTATATTCTATGCCCCGTCCAATAAAGGCAAGCATGCCATTTGCCTTCTTCACCACCCTCTCCACCTGTGCTGCCACCTTTAAGGATCTGTGGGTACACCCAGGTCCCTCTGTGTGTCTATACTCCTGATGGTTCTGCCATTTATTGTATAACTCCCCCTTACATTAGATCTACCGAAATGCATCACTTCGCATTTATCTGGATTAAATTCCATCTGCCATTTCTCCGCCCAATGTTCCAGCCTAACTGGAATTATGAGTGTGAGGCCAGTTTGTTGTTCTCAGTGTCTGATGTGGGAGGTCCTGGAGTCAACTAGCCTCCCGGACATCCATATCTGCGCCAGGTGCGTTGAGCTGCAGCTCTTTAGGGACCGTGTTGGGGAACTGGAACTGCAGCTCAATGACCTTCGTCTGGTCAGGGAAAATGAGCAGCTGATAGATAGGAGTTACAGGCAGGTGGTCACACCGGGGCCACGGGAGGAAGACATGTGGGTCACAGTTAGGAAGGGGAAAGGTCAGGTACGAGAGAGTACCCCGGTGGCTGTGCCCCTTAACAATAAGTACTCCTGTTTGGGTGCTGTTGGGGGGAGCAGCCTACCTGGGGGAAGCAACAGTGGCCGTGCCTCCGGGGCAGAGTCCGGCCCGGCAGCTCAGAAGGGGAGGGAAAGGGAGGATGAGCAAACTGACCACAGCACCAGGGTACAGGGAGCTGTCCAAGTGGGGGGAGAAAAAATAAATGTAGTAGAAATTGGGGATAGTACACTTTTGGATGCTGTTGGGGGGGGGGTACTTAGCAGGGGTAAGCCATGGTGGACAGGTCACTGGCTCAGAGTCTGTCCTTGTGGCTCAGAGGGAAGGGGGGAGATGAGTAGAGGATTAGTTATTGGGGACTCCATAGTTAAAGGGACGGATAGGAGATTCTGCGGGAACGAGAGAGACTCGCGGTCGGTGTGTTACCTCCCAGGACCCAGAGTCCACGATGTCTCGGATCGTGTTTTCAAAATCCTTAAGGGGGAGGGGGACCAGCCCCAAGTTGTGGTTCACATCGGCACTCAAGACATAGGTGGGAAAAGGGATGGGGATGTAAGGCAGAAATTCAGGGAGTTAGGGCGGAAGCTTAGGGCGAGAACAAACAAAGTTGTTATCTCTGGTTTGTTACCCGCGCCACGTGATAGTGAGGAGAGGAATAGAACATAGAACAGTACAGCACAGAACAGGCCCTTCGGCCCACGATGTTGTGCCGAGCTTTATCTGAAACCAAGATCAAGCTATCCCACTCCCTATCATCCTGGTGTGCTCCATGTGCCTATCCAATAACCGCTTAAACGTTCCTAAAGTGTCTGACTCCACGATCACTGCAGGCAGTCCATTCCACACCCCAACCACTCTCTGCGTAAAGAACCTACCTCTGATATCCTTCCTGTATCTCCCACCAAATGGTGCAGGAGGGAGGGACTCAGATACCTGGACAATTGGGGCTCTTTCTGGGGTAGGTGGGACCTCTACAAACAGGATGGTCTGCACTTGAACCAGAGGGGTACCAGTATCTTGGGGGGGAAATTTGCTAATGCTCTTCGGGAGGGTTTAAACTAATTCAGCAGGGGGGTGGGTACCTGAATTGTAGCTCCGGTGTACAGGAGGTTAGAAATCATAGAAACCCTACAGTGCAGAAGGAGGCCATTCGGCCCATCGAGTCTGCACCGACCACAATCCCACCCAGGCCCTACCCCCACATATTTTACCCGCTAATCCCTCTAACCTACGCATCCCAGGACTCTAAGGGGCAATTTATTTTAACCTGGCCAATCCACCTAACCCGCACATCTTTGGACTGTGGGAGGAAACCAGAGCACCCGGAGGAAACCCACGCAGACACGAGGAGAATGTGCAAACTCCACACAGACAGTGACCCGAGCTGGGAATCGAACCCAGAACCCTGGAGCTGTGAAGCAGCAGTGCTAACCACTGTGCTACCGTGCGAGTTGTGCGGTTGAGAGTAGTGAGGTCATGGATGAGGTTTCAGAGTCTCAGGAGTGTACTGGCAGGCAGGAAGGTGGTTTGAAGTGTGAATACTTCAACGCCAGGAGCATCCGGAATAAGGTGGGTGAGCTTGCAGCATGGGTTGGTACCTGGGATTTCGATGTTGTGGCCATCTCAGAGACATGGACAGAGCAGGGATGGTTGTTGCAGGTTCCAGGCTTTAGATGCTTCAGCAAGTGCAGGGAAGGTGGTAAAAGAGGGTGAGGAGTGGCATTGTTAGTCAAGGACAGTATTACGGTGGCAGAAAGGACATTTGATGAGGACTCGTCTACTGAGGTAGTTTGGGCTGAGGTTAGAAACAGGAAAGGAGAGGTCACCCTGTTGGGAGTTTTTTTATAGACCTCCAAAAAGATCCAGAGATGTAGAGGAAAGGATTGCAAAGATGATTCTGGATAGGAGCGAAAGTAGCAGGGTAGTTGTACTGGGGGACTTTAACTTTACAAATATTGACTGGAAAAGCTATAGTTCGAGTACTTTAGAGGGGTCAGTTTTTGTCCAATGTGTGCAGGAAGGCTTCCTGACGCAGTATGTAGATAGACCAACAAGAGGCGAGGCCACATTGGATTTGGTACTGGGTAATGAACCAGGCCAGGTGTTAGATTTGGAGGTAGGTGAGCACTTTGGTGATAGTGACCACAATTCGATTACGTTTACCTTAGCAATGGAAAGGGATAGATATATACCAAAGGGCAAGAGTTATAGCTGGGGGAAAGGAAATTATGATGCGATTAGGCGAGATTTAGCTGGCATAGGTTGGGGAAGGAAACTGCAGGGGATGGGCACAATTGTAATGTGGAACTTGTTCAAGGAACAGCTACTACGCGTCCTTGATAAATATGTACCTGTCAGGCAGGGAGGAAGCAGACGTGTGAGGGAACCGTGGTTTACTAAGGAGGTTGAATCTCTTGTGAAGAGGAAGAGGAAACTTATGTTAAGAAGAGACGTGAAGGCTCAGTTAGGGCACTTGAGAGTCACAAGTTAGCCAGGAAGGACCTAAAGAAAGAGTTAAGAAGAACCAGGAGGGGACATGAGAAGTCTTTGGCAGGTAGGATCAAGGAAAACCCTAAAGCTTTCTATCGATATGTCAGGAGTAAAAGAATGACTAGGGTAAGTTTAGGGCCAGTCAAGGACAGGAGTGGGAAGTTGTGCGTGGAGTCTGAAGAGATAGGAGAGGCGCTAAATGAATATTTTTCGTCGGTATTCACACTGGAGAGGGACAGTGTTGTTGAGGGGAGTACTGAGATGCAGGCTGTTGGACTGGATGGGATTGATGTTCATAAGGAGGAGGTGTTAGCAATTCTAGAAAGGGTAAAAATAGATAAGTCCCCTGGGCCGGATGGGATTTATCCTCGGATTCTCTGGGAGGCGAGAGAGGAGATTGCAGAGCCTTTGGCTTGGATCTTTGCGTCGTCATTGTCTACAGGAACAGTGCCAGAAGACTGGAGGATAGCAAATGTTGTCCCCTTGTTCAAGAAGGGGAGTAGGGACAACCCTGGTAATTATAGACCGGTGAGCCTTACTTCTGTTGTGGGCAAAGTATTGGAAAGGATTATAAGAGATAGGATTTATAATCACCTGGAAAGGAATAATTTAATGAGGGATAGTCAGCACGGTTTTGTGAAGGGTAAGTCGTGCCTCACAAACCTTATTGAGTTCTTTGAGAAGGTGACTAAAGAGGTGGATGAGGGTAAAGCGGTTGATGTGGTGTATATGGATTTCAGCAAAGTGTTTGATAAGGTTCCCCATGCTAAGCTTTTACAGAAAATACGGACACATGGGATTGAGGGTGATTTCGTGGTTTGGATCAGGAATTGGCTCGCTGTAAGAAAACAAAGGGTGGTGGTTGATGGGAAATATTCATCCTGGAGTTCAGTTACAAGTGGTGTACCGCAAGGATCTGTTTTGGGGCCACTGCTGTTTGTCATTTTTATTAATGACTTGGATGAGGGTGTGGAAGGATGGATTGGTAAATTTGCGGATGACACAAAAGTCGGTGGAGTTGTAGACAGTGCGGAGGGAAGTGGCAGGTTACAGAGGGACATAGATAAGCTGCAGAGCTGGGCTGAGAAGTGGCAAATGGAGTTTAATGCGGAAAAGTGTGAGGTGATTCACTTTGGAAGGAGTAACAGGAATACAGAGTACTGGGCTAATGGTAAGATACTTGGTAGTGTGGATGAACAGAGGGATCTGGGTGTCCATGTGCATAGATCCCTGAAAGTTGGCACCGAGGTTGATAGAGTTGTTAAGAAGGCGTACGGTGTGTTAGCTTTTATTGGTAGAGGGATTGAGTTTCGGAGCCAGGAGGTCATGCTGCAACTGTACAAAACTCTGGTGTGGCCGCATTTGGAGTATTCCGTACAGTTCTGGTCGCCGCATTATAGGAAAGATGTGGAAGTGTTGGAAAGGGTGCAGAGAAGATTTACCAGGATGTTGCCTGGTATGGTGGGAAAATCATATGAGGAAAGGCTGAGGGGCTTGAGGTTGTTTTCGTTAGAAAGAAGAAGGTTAAGAGGTGACTTAATAGAGGCATACAAGATCATCAGAGGATTAGATAGGGTGGATAGTGAGAGCCTTTTTCCTCGGATGGTGTTGGCTAGCACGAGGGGACATAGCTTTAAATTGAGGGGTGAGAGATATAGGACAGATGTTAGAGGTAGGTTCTTTACTCAGAGAGTAGTAAGGGTGTTGAATGCCCTGCCTGCAGCAGTGGTGGACTCGCCAACGTTGAGAGCGTTCAAGTGGTTATTGGATAAACATATGGATGATATTGGAATAGTGTAGATTAGAGGGGCTTTAGATTGGTTCCACTGGTCGGCGCAACCTCGAGGGCCGAAGGGCCTGTACTGCGCTGTAATGTTCTATGTTCTATGTTCTATCTATATCCTGCTGTATTCTCTGACAATGTTCATCACTATCCGCAACTCCAGCAATCTTCGTGTCGTCCGCAAACTTACTGATCACACCAGCTGCATCTTCCTCCAAATAATTTATATATATCACAAACAGCAGAGGTCCCAGAAGGATGGGTTGGCAAGTTTGCTGATGACACAAAGGTTGGTGGGGTTGTGGATAGTGTAGAGGAATGTCAACAGTTGCAACGAGACATAGATAAGATGCAAGACTGGGCGGAGAAGTGGCAGATGGACTTCAACCCAGATAAGTGGCGTGCCGCAGGGATCGGTGCTGGGGCCTCAATTGTTTACCATTTACATAGATGATCTGGAGGAGGGGACTGAATGTAGGGTATTCAAGTTTGCTGATGACACGAAGGTGAGTGGGAAAGCGAATTGCGTGGAGGACGTAGAAAGTCTGCAGAGAGATTTGGATAGGCCGAGCGAGTGGGCGAGGATCTGGCAGATGGAATATAACGTTAGCAAATGTGAGGTTATCCACTTTGGAAGAAATAATAGTAAATTGGAATATTATTTAAATGGAGAAAAATTACATCGTGCGACTGTGCAGAGGGACCTGGGGGTCCTTGTGCACGAATCGCAAAAACTCAGTCTGCAGGTGCAGCAGGTGATCAAGAAGGCGAATGGAATGTTGGCCTTTATCGCGAGGGGGATAGAATATAAAAGCAGGGAGGTCTTGCTGCAACTGTACAAGGCACTGGTGAGGCCGCAACTGGAGTACTGTGTGCAGTTTTGGTCCCCTTATTTGCGAAAGGATATATTGGCCTTGGAGGGAGTGCAGAGAAGGTTCACCAGGTTGATACCAGAGATGAGGGGTGTAGCTTATGAGGAGAGATTAAACAGATTGGGTCTGTACTCGTTGGAGTTTAGAAGGATGAGGGGTGATCTTATAGAGACATATAAGATAATGAAGGGGCTGGATAGGATAGTGGTGGAGAGATTCTTTCCACTTAGAAGGGAAACCAGAACTAGAGGGCACAGCCTCAAATTAAGGGGGGGCCGGTTCAGAACAGAGTTGAGGGGGAACTTCTTCTCTCAGAGGGTAGTGAATCTCTGGAATTCTCTGCCCATTGAAGTGGTGGAGGCTTCCTTGTTGAATATGTTTAAATCACGGGTAGATAGTTTTCTGATCGATAAGGGAATTAGGGGATATGGGGAGCAGGCGGGTAAGTGGAACTGATTCGCTTCAGATCAGCCATGATCTTGTTGAATGGCGGGGCAGGCTCGACGGGCCAGATGGCCTACTCCTGCTCCTATTTCTTATGTTCTTATGTTCTTAAGTGTGTGGTGGTTCATTTTGGCAGGTCGAATAGGATGAAAGAATATAATATTAAGGGTAAGACACTTGGCAGTGTGGAGGATCAGAAGGATCTTGGGGTCCGGGTTCATAGATCTCTCAAAGCAGCGTCGCAGGTAGAGGTTGTGGTTAAGAAGGCGTATGGAATACTGGCCTTCATCAATAGAGGAATTGAGTTGAGAAATCGGGAGATAATGCTGCAGCTGTATAGGACCCTGGTCAGACCCCACCTGGAGTACTGTGCCCTGTTCTGGTCGCCTCATTACAGAAAGGATGTGGGAGCCATAGAAAGGGTGCAGAGGAGATTTACAAGGATGTTGCCTGGATTAGGTGGCATGCCTTATGAGGATAGGCTGAGAGAGCTAGGTATTTTCTCCTTGGAGAGGCGAAGGATGAGAGGTGACCTGATAGAGGTGTATAAGATGTTGAGAGGTATTGATAGAGTGGATTCTCAGAGGCTTTTACCCAGGGCTGAAATGATTGCCACAAGAGGTCACAGGTTTCGGGTGCTGGGGAGTAGGTACAGAGGAGATGTTAGGGGTAGGTTTTTCACTCAGAGGGTGGTGGGTGCATGGAATCGGCTGCCGGTAGTGGTGGTGGAGGCGGATTCGATAGGGTCTTTTAAGAGACTTTTGGATAAGTTCATGGAAGTTAGTAAGATAGAGGGTTATAGGTAAGCCTAGTAGGTAGGGACATGTTCGGCGCAACTTGTGGGCCGAAGGGCCTGTTTGTGTTGTAGCTTTTCTATGTTCTATGTTCCCTGCCCCCTCCCCACACACACCCACCTACACACACACACACGCACACACATACACACCCACACACTCTCACACACACACTCATACACACACTCACACACACACACCCGCACACACACTCACACACACACACACTCACACTCACTCACACACACACACCCACCCGCACACCCACAAACACACACACTCACTCACTCACACACACACCCACACACACACACACACCCACACACACACCCACACCCACACACCCACACACACACGCACACAGCCACACACACTCACACACACCCACACACAAACCCACACACAAACCCACACGCAAACCCACACACACACACACCCACATAAACACACGCGCACACCCACACACACCCACACACTCACTCACACACGCACACAAACCCATACACAAACCCACACACACACACACAAACCCACATAAACACATGCGCACACCCACACACACTCACACACAAACACACACAAACACACGCACACACCCACCCACACTCACTCACTCACTCACTCACTCACTCACTCACTCACTCACTCACTCACTCACTCACTCACTCACTCACTCACTCACTCACTCACACACTCACTCACACACACACCGCCACACACAGCCACACACCCACCTGCGCACCCACACACCCACACACACTCACTCACACACAGCCACACACACCCACACACCCACCCGCACACCCACCCGCACACACCCACATGCACACCCCCACACGCACACACCCACACCCACACGCACACACACATTTGGAGAGTGGCAAATGTTGTGCCTTTGTTTAAAAAGGGCTGCAGGGGAAAGCCTGGGAACTACAGGCCAGTGAGCCTCACATCTGTGGTGGGTAAATTGTTGGAAGGTGTTTTGAGAGACAGGATCTACAGGCATTTAGAGACGCAAGGACTGATTAGGGACAGTCAGCATGGCTTTGTGAGTGGAAAATCATGTCTCACAAATTTGATTGAGTTTTTTGAAGGGGTAACCAAGAAGGTAGATGAGGGCAGTGCAGTTGATGTTGTCTACATGGACTTTAGCAAGGCCCTTAACAAGGTACCGCATGGTAGGTTGTTGCATAAGGTTAAATCTCACGGGATCCAGGGTGAGGTATCGAAACGGATACAAAATTGGCTTCATGACAGAAGCCAGAGGGTGGTTGTAGAGAATTGTTTTTCAAACTGGAGGCCTGTGACTAGCGGTGTGCCTCAGTGATCAGTGCTGGGTCCACTGTTATTTGTCATTTATATTAATGATTTGGATGAGAATATAGGAGGCATGGTTAGTAAGTTTGCAGATGATACCAAGATTGGTGGCATGGTGGACAGTGAAGAAATGTATCTCCGATTGCAATGGGATCTTGATCAATTGGGTCAGTGGGCTGACGAATGTCAGATGGAGTTTAATTTAGACAAATGCGAGGTGATGCATTTTGGTAGATTGAACCAGAGCAGGACTTACTCAGTTAATGGTAGGGCGTTGGGGAGAGTTACAGAACAAAGAGATCGGGGGGTACATGTTCATAGCTCCTTGAAAGTGGAGTCACAGGTGGACAGAGTGGTGAAGAAGGCATTCGGCATGCTTTGTTTCATCGGTCAGAACATTGAATACAGGAGTTGGGACGTCTTCTTGAAGTTGTACAAGACACTGGTAAGACCACACTTGGAATACTGCATGCAGTTCTGGTCACCCTATTATAGAAAGGATATTATTAAACTAGAAAGAGTGCAGAAAACATTTCCTAGGATGCTACCGGGTGTTGATGGTTTGAGTTATAAGGAGAGGCTGGATAGACTGGGACATTTTCTCTGGAGCGTAGGAGGCTGAGGGGTGACCTTATAGAGGTCTATAAAATAATGAGGGGCATAGATCAGCTAGATAGTCAATATCTTTTCCCAAAGGTAGGGGAGTCTAAAACTAGAGGGCATAGGTTTAAGGTGAGAGGGGAGAGATACAAAAGTGTCCGGAGGGGCAATTTTTTCACACAGAGGGTGATGAACATAAAACATAGAAAGCCACAGCACAAACAGGCCCTTCGGCCCACAAGTTGCGCCGATCACATCCCCACCTCTAGGCCTATCTATAGCCCTCAATCCCATTAAATCCCATGTACTCATCCAGAAGTCTCTTAAAAGACCCCAACGAGTTTGCCTCCACCACCACCGACGTCAGCCGATTCCACTCACCCACCACCTTCTGAGTGAAAAACTTACCCCTGACATCTCCTCTGTACCTACCCCCCAGCACCTTAAACCTGTGTCCTCTCGTAGCAACCATTTCAGCCCTTGGAAATAGCCTCTGAGAGTCTACCCTATCCAGACCTCTCAACATCTTGTAAACCTCTATCAGGTCACCTCTCATCCTTCGTCTCTCCAGGGAGAAGAGACCAAGCTCCCTCAACCTATCCTCATAAGGCATGCCCCCCAATCCAGGCAACATCCTTGTAAATCTCCTCTGCACCCTTTCAATGGCTTCAACATCTTTCCTGTAATGAGGTGACCAGAACTGCGCGCAGTACTCCAAGTGGGGTCTAACCAGGGTCCTATAAAGCTGCAGCATTATCTCCCGACTCCTAAACTCAATCCTTCTGTTCCTCTACACTGCTAAGAATGGTACCCTTCATATTATACTGCTGCTTCATCCCATTGGATCTGCCAAAATGGATCACTACACACTTATCCGGGTTGAAGTCCATCTGCCACTTCTCCGCCCAGTCTTGCATTCTATCTATGTCTCGCTGCAACTTCTGACATCCCTCCAAACTATCCACAACACCACCTACCTTGGTGTCGTCAGCAAACTTACCAACCCATCCCTCCACTTCCTCATCCAGGTCATTTATGAAAATGACAAACAGCAAGGGTCCCAGAACAGATCCCTGGGGCACTCCACTGGTCACTGACCTCCATGCAGAGAAAGACCCCTCCACAGCCACTCTCTGCCTTCTGCAGGCAAGCCAGTTCTGGATCCACAAGGCAACAGCCCCTTGGATCCCATGCCCTCTCACTTTCTCAAGAAGTCTTGCATGGGGGACCTTATCGAACGCCTTGCTGAAGTCCATATAGACCACATCCACCGCTCTTCCTTCGTCAATGTGTTTGGTCACATTTTCAAAGAACTCAACCAGGCTCGTAAGGCACGACCTGCCCTTGACAAAGCCGTGCTGACTACTTTTGATCATACTAAACTTCTCTAGATGATCATAAATCCTGTCTCTCAGGATCCTCTCCATCAACTTACCAACCACTGAGGTTAGACTCACCGGTCGGTAATTTCCCGGGCTGTCCCTGTTCCCTTTCTTGAATATAGGGACCACATCTGCAATCCTCCAATCCTCCGGAACCTCTCCCGTCTCCATCGACGATGCAAAGATCATCGCCAAAGGCTCCGCAATCTCCTCCCTCGCCTCCCACAGTAACCTGGGGTACATCCCATCCGGTCCCGGCGACTTACCAACCTTGATGCCATTCAATAGTTCCAACACATCCTCTTTCTTTATGTCCACATGCTCGATCCTTTCTGTCCACCGCAAACCAGCAGTACAACCACCCAGATCCCTTTCCACCATGAATACCGAGGTAAAGTATTCATTAAGCAGCTCCGCCATTTCTAACGGTTCCGCACAAACTTTTCCCCCTTCACCTTTTAAGGGTCCTATGCCTTCACATCTCATCCTGTGTCTGGAACAAGCTGCCAGAGGTAGTAGTAGAGGCGGGTACAATTTTATCTTTTAAAAAGAGTTTATACAGTTACATGGGTACAATGGGTATTGAGGGATATGGGCCAAATGCGGGCAATTGGGAGTAGCTTAGGGATTTAAAAAAATAAGGGCGGCATGGACAAGTTGGGCCGAAGGGTCTGTTTCCATGCTGTAAACCTCTGACTCTATGACGATGACACCCACACACCCACACACACTCACATACATACCCGCACACACTCACATACACACCCGCACACACACTCCCGCGTACACACACACGCACACACACGCACATGAGAACAGATAGCTGTTCATGTGGCAGTGAAGGAAGAGGCAATGAAAATTTTACAAAACTAGCTGGAGAAAAGATTTAGAAATGTGTTTGTTTTCCAGTGAATCTGGAGAGAGATACAAACGGGTCCAGAGGGTGGTGAGTGTCTGGAACAAGCTGCCAGAGGTAGTAGTAGAGGCGGGTACAATTTTGTCTTTTAAAATGCATTTGGATAGTTACATGGGTACGATGGGTCGAGAGGGATATGGGCCAAATGCGGGCAATTGGGATTAGTTTAGGGGTTTAAAAAAAAGGGCAGCATGGACAAGTTGGGCCGAAGGGCCTGTTTCCATGCTGTAAACCTCTATGACTCTATGTGAAATACTCTCTTCTACAATATACTGATGCACACATCCATTGTCTGAAAATCCTCACAGTTACTGTAAATCTGTTCTTCCCAATCCAAATTCCCCCAGAATTATTAATAATTTTGATTGATTTATTTATTAATTTATTCCATGCTCCTCAAATTACTGTCTGCCTTTCACCATAACTCTTCACTACAACTGGTGGGTTTTCACAGAAACTTCATTGCAGCATTAAGGTTAGCCTCCTTTGAGACGATAATAAATAAGTGTTTTCTATTTGCTGAGTCGAGGAAGAGGGCCGTCAGTATTTGCTGCCACTGCTCTTTCTCACCTCCACCCAAACTGATTGTATTTCCTGATGTTCTGAGTTAGTATCATTTCTCTCTCCATTTTTTTCTCATTCTTTATCATCGCATCTCCTTCCCTTTTCAATTCTCTCTATTTTCTAATCGATATAAGTCGACCTATAACTATTTCCTAATATCTTAAATATATCTGTAACTATTTTCTAAGTATGAAGTATCCTGGAAAATTTAGTTCTCTGCTAGATTCAGAATCGTTTTTAAATATTGTTAATATTTCCATCGCGAGACACTTGGCGAGGATTTCCAAAAGGCGTTTGATAAGGTGCCCCATAAAAGGCTGCTGAAGAAGGTTAGGGCACACGGAGTTGGGGGTAGTGTGTTAAAGTGGATTGGGGACTGGCTATCCGACAGGAAGCAAAGAGTCGGAATAAATGGGTGTTTTTCCGGTTGGAGGAAGGTAACTAGTGGCGTGCCGCAGGGATCGGTACTCGGGCTGCAACTATTTACCATTTATATAGATGATCTGGAGGAGGGGACGGAGTGTAGGGTAACAAAGTTTGCAGACGACACAAAGATAAGTGGAAAAGTGAATCGTGTGGAGGACGGAGAAGATCTGCAGAGAGATTTGGACAGGCTGAGTGAGTGGGCGAGGATATGGCAAATGGAGTATAACGTTGAGAAATGCGAGGTTATACACTTTGGAGGAAATAATAACAAATGGGATTACTATCTCAATGGAAACAAATTAAAACATGCTACCGTGCAAAGGAACCTGGGGGTCCTTGTGCATGAGACGCAAAAGCCCAGTCAGCAGGTACAACAGGTGATCAAGAAGGCAAATGGGATGTTGGCCTATATTGCGAGGGGGATAGAATATAAAAGCAGGGATGTCTTGATGCACCTGTACAGCGCATTGGTGAGGCCGCAGCTGGAATACTGTGTGCAGTATTGGTCCCCTTATATGAGGAAGGATATATTGGCATTGGAGGGAGTGCAGAGAAGGTTCACCAGGTTGATACCGGAGATGAGGGGTTTGGATTATGAGGAGAGGCTGAGGAGATTGGGTTTGTACTCGTTGGAGTTTAGAAGGATGAGGGGGGATCTTATGGAGACTTATAAAATAATGCGGGGGCTGGATAGGGTGGAGGCGGAGAGATTCTTTCCACTTAGTAAGGAAGTTAAAACTAGAGGACACAGCCTCAAAATAAAGGGGGGTCGATTTAAGACAGAGTTGAGGAGGAACTTCTTCTCCCAGAGGGTGGTGAATCTCTGGAATTCTCTGCCCACTGAGGTGGTGGAGGCTACCTCGCTGAATATGTTTAAAGCGCGGATGGATGGATTCCTGATCGGTAAGGGAATTAAGGGTTATGGGGATCAGGCGGGTAAGTGGTACTGATCCACGTCAGATCAGCCATGATCTTATTGAATGGCGGGGCAGGCTCGAGGGGCTAGATGGCCTACTCCTGCTCCTATTTCTTATGTTCTTATGTTCTTATGACACAACCTATAGAAATTACTAAAGTATTCATATACACATAGAAACGTAGAAAATAGGGGTAGGAGTAGGCCATTCGGCCCTTCCAGCCATTCAATATGATCATGGCTGATCATACACTTTCAGTCTCCCACTCGCGCTTCCTCTCCATAACCCCTTGATCCCTTTAGCCACAAGGGCCACGTCCAGCTCCCTCTTGAATATATCTAACAAACTGGCCCCAACAGCTTTCTGTGGAAGGGAATTCCACAGCTTCACAACTCTCTTGTGTGAAGAAGTTCTTCCTGAATGGCTTACTCCTTATTCTTAGACTGTGACCCCTAGTTCTGCACTTCCCCAACATCAGGAACATTCTTCCCACGTCTAGCCTGTCCAGTCCCATCAGGATTTTATATGTTTCTATGAGATCCCCTCTCATTCTTCTAAATTCCAGTGAGTACAAGCCCAGTCGATCCAGTCTCTCTTCATATGTCAGTCCTGCCATTCTAGGAATCAGTCTGGTGAACCTTGGCTGGACTCCCTCAATAGCAATAATGTCCTTAGTTAGGCTGCACTTGGAATATAGTGTTCAATTCTGGTCGCCACACTACTTGAAAGTTACGTGGAGAGGGTACAGAAAATATTTACCAGAATGTTGCCTGGTATGGAGGGCATTAGCTCTGAGAAGAGGTTGGAGAAACTTGGTTTGTTCTCACTGGAATGACAGAGGTTGAAGGGCGACCTGATAGGCCCAGGTCACTGAGTGTCTTTAAGACAGAGATAGATAGATTATTGATTAATAAGGGGATCAGGGGTTATGGGGAAAAGGCAGAAGAATGGGGATGAGAAAAATATCAGCCACGATTGAATGGTGGAGCAGACTCGATGGGCCGAGTGGCCTAATTTTGCTCCTATGTCTTATGGTCTTATGATAGAAATCTACAAGGTTATGAGGGGCATCAATTTTCCCAAAACCATTTCTCTACTAATGCTGATTTCCATAGAACCATAGAAAATTACAGCTCAGAAACAGGCCTTTTGGCCCTTCTTGTCTGTGCCGAACCATTTTTTGCCTCGTCCCACTGACCTGCACTTGGACCATATCCCTCCACACCCCTCTCATCCATGAACCCGTCCAAGTTTTTCTTAAATGTTAAAAGTGACCCCGCATTTACCACTTTATCCGGCAGCTCATTCCACACTCCCACCACTCTCTGCGTGAAGAAGCCCCCCCTAATATTCCCTTTAAACTTTTCTCCTTTCACCCTTAACCCATGCCCTCTGGTTTTTTTCTCCCCTAGCCTCAGCGGAAAAAGCCTGCTTGCATTCACTCTATCTATACCCATCAAAATCTTATACACCTCTATCAAATCTCCCCTCAATCTTCTACGCTCCAGGGAATAAAGTCCCAACCTATTCAATCCCTCTCTGTAACTCAGCTTCTCAAGTCCCGGCAACATCCTTGTGAACCTTCTCTGCACTCTTTCAACCTTATTTACATCCTTCCCGTAACTAGGTGACCAAGACTGTACACAATACTCTAAATTCGGCCTCAGCAATGCCTTATATAACCTTACCATAACACTCCAACTTTTATACTCGATACTCCGATTTATAAAGGCACTCTTTATCCACCTGTGACGTCACTTTTAGGGAATTCTGTACCTGGATTCCCAGATCCCTCTGTTCAACTGCACTCTTCAGAGTCCTACGATTTACCCTGTACGTCCTACTTTGGTTCTGCAGCCTCCCCACCTCCTCAATACTACCTGCCCCTCCACCTATCTTTGTATCATCGGCAAACTTGGCCAGAATGCCCCCAGTCCCGTCATCTAGATCGTTAATATATAAAGAGAACAGCTGTGGCCCCAACACTGAACCCTGCGGGACACCACTTGTCACCGGTTGCCATTCTGAGAAAGAACCTTTTATCCCAACTCTCTGCCTTCTGTCTGACAGCCAATCGTCAAATAGTGTTTGTAACTCCCACAGTTGCGTGGACCTGCAGAGTTTCACTGGCTGTCTTGTCTGGAGACAATACACATCTTTTTAGCCTGTCTTGATGCTCTCTCCACTCACATTGTTTCGTTTCTTAAAGACTTGATTAGTTGTAAGTATTCGCATTCCAACCATTATTCATGTAAATTGAGTCTGTGTCTTTATAAGCTCTGTTTGTGAACAGAATTCCCACTCACCTGAAGAAGGGGCTAAGAGCTCCGAAAGCTTGTGTGGCTTTTGCTACCAAATAAACCTGTTGGACTTTAACCTGGTGTTGTTAAACTTCTTACTGTGTTCTTCCATTGAGCCAGTGTCTAATCCAATTTACTACCTCCCCATGTATACCCAGTGACTGAACCTTCCTAACTAACTTCCCATGAGGGACCTTGTCAAAGGCCTTGCTGAAATCCAGGTAGACACCATCCACCGCCTTCCCATCATCCACTTTCCTGGTAACCTCCTCGAAATACTCTAATAGATTGGTCAAACATGACCTACCACGCACAAAGCCATGTTGACTCTCCCTAATAAGTCCCTGTCTATCCAAATATTTGTAGATCCTATCCCTTATCACACCTTCCAATAACTTGCCCACCACCGACGTCAAACTTACTGGCCTATAATTTCCCGGATTTCTTTTGGAACCTTTTTTAAACAACGGAACAACATGAGCCACCCTCCAATCATCTGGCACCTCCCCAGTGAATACTGACATTTTAAATATGTCTGCCAGGGCCCCTGCAAGTTCAACACTCGCTTCCCTCAAGTTCCGTGGGAATACCCTGTCTGGTCCTGGGGATTTATCCACTCTGATTTGCCTCAAGACAGCAAGCACCTCCTCCCCTTTAATCTGTAAAGGTTCCATGACCTCCCTACCTGTTTGCCCTATTTCCGTAGACTCCATGCCCGTTTCCTCAGTAAATACGGATGCAAAAAACCCATTTAGTATCTCCCCCATCTCTTTTGGTTCCATACACAGTCTACCACTCTGGTCTTCAAGAGGACCAATTTTATCCCTCACTATCCTTTTGCTCCTAACATACCTATAGAAGCTCTTTGGATTTTCCTTCACTCTGTCTGCCAAAGCAACCTCATGTCTTCTTTTAGCCCTCCTGATTTCCCTCTTAAGTAGCTTCTTGCACTTTTTATACTCCTCGAGCATCTGATCTGTTCCTTGCTGCCTGTACATTTCATACAACTCTCTCTTCCTCTTAATCAGTGTTACAATCTCCCTCGAGAACCAAGGTTCCTTATTCCGATTTACTTTGCCTTTAATCCTGACAGGAACATACAAACTCTGCACTCTCAAAATTTCTCCTTTGAAGGCCTCCCACTTTCCATTTACATCCTTACCAGAGAACAGCCTGTGCCAATCCACACTTCCCATCAAATTTGGCCTTTTTCCAGTTCAGAACTTCAACCCGAGGACCAGATCTATCCTTATCCACGATCAGGTTGAAACTAATGGCATTATGATCACTGGATCCAAAGTGTTCCCTCACACTCACATCCATCACCTGCCCTAACTGATTTCCCAATAGGAGACCCAATATCGCATCCTGTCTAGTTGGCACCTCTATATACTGATGTAGAAAATTCTCCTGAACACATTTTACAAACTCTACCCCATCTAAACCTTTAACAGCATGCAAGTCCCAATCTATATGTGGAAAATTAAAATCCCCTACTATCACAACTTTGTGTTCCTTGCAGTTGTCAGCTCTCTCTCTGCTGATTTGCTCCTCCAATTCTCGCTGACTATTGGGTGGTCTATAATACAAGCCCATTAATGTGGTCATACCTTTCCTGTTTCTCAGCTCCACCCATAGGGCCTCTGTAGACAAGCTCCCTAATCTATCCTGCCTGAGTACCGCTGTAACATTTTCCCTGACCAACAATGCCACCGCCCCCCCCCCCCCCCCCCCCCCCCCCACCTTTTATCCCTCTGCCTCTATCCCATAGAACATAGAACAGTACAGCACAGAACAGGCCTGTCGGCCCACGATGTTGTGCCGAGCTTTATCTGAAACCAAGATCAAGCTATCCCACTCCCTATCATCCTGGTGTGCTCCATGTGCCTATCCAATAACCGCTTAAATGTTCCTAAAGTGTCTGACTCCACTATCACTGCAGGCAGTCCATTCCACACCCCAACCACTCTCTGCGTAAAGAACCTACCTCTGATATCCTTCCTATATCTCCCACCATGAACCCTATAGTAATGCCCCCTTGTAACAGCTCCATCCACCTGAGGAAATAGTCTTTGAACGTTCACTCGATCTATCCCCTTCATCATTTTATAAACCTCTATTAAGTCTCCCCTCAGCCTCCTCCGCTCCAGAGAGAACAGCCCTAGCTCCCTCAATCTTTCCTCAGAAGACCTACCCTCCAAACCAGGCAGCATCCTGGTAAATCCCCTCTGCACTCTTTCCAGAGCTTCCACATCCTTCTTATAGTGAGGTAATCAGAACTGCACACAATATTCCAAATGCGGTCTCACCAAGGTCCTGTACAGTTGCAGCATAACCCCACGGCTCTTAAACTCCAACCCCCTGTTAATAAAAGCTAACACACTATATGCCTTCTTCACAGCTCTATCCACTTGAGTGGCAACCTTTAGAGATCTGTGGATATGGACCCCAAGATCTCTCTGTTCCTCCACAGTCTTCAGAACCCTACCTTTGACCCTGTAATCCACATTTAAATTAGTCCTACCAAAATGAATCACCTCACATTTATCAGGGTTAAACTCCATTTGCCATTTTTCAGCCCAGTTTTGCATCCTATCTATGTCCCGCCTGAAACATTGGAACCCTGGAACATTGAGCTGCCAGTCCTGCCCCTCCTGTAGCCAAGTTTCACTAATGGCTATAATGTCATATTTCCATGTGTCTATCCACGCCTTCAGCTCATCTGCCTTCCCCACAATACTCCTGGCATTTCCTTTCGTTCGTCACTAAAACCTGTTTCTCTCAGCACTTCTGGTACATTCTTCATGTCTTCCTTTGTGAAGACTGAAGCAAAGTACAAATTTAATTCCCAGCCATTTCTTTATTCCCCGTTATAATGGCAGAGTCTAGAATAGTCCAGACTGACAGAAATTATCAGTGTTCAGTGAAATGAATTATTAACCTGCATAGTCTCCTTATGGCACAGCAAGATCCCAGCCACTGCCGTTGTCATTGATTGGCTCTTTCTCGTTGTGTCCGGGAACTCAGTGACTTCAATAATCTCAGTGATGACTGTTTCCGTTACCTCGGTGATTTCTGTCACCTCCTGGCCAGACCGCCCACTCCCAGATTCACACTGACAACTCCTTCCCACTGACAGCCAGAACTGCTGGAGGGAATCGGGTTTAATATTGGAAATATTGTCGGTGTCAATGCCCACATTCCTGATCTCTTTAGATTCTCCATTAGTTTGTTTGGTCATAGATTCATTCAGTGTGTCCCTACAGGCCCATGCACTGTGAAGTGAGGTCCCTTCAAAGCCTGGGATCTTTTCCAGGCCTTTGGTGGTTAATTCCAATCCAGTCCCTTCATTCCCAGATACTGCTGAGCAGCCCAGTTCTCCGATTCCAGAATGTTCCTTCAGTAGCCTGGGTTGGCAGTGTTTGCTGCGATGGCCAAGGCAGCCTGAGTGACTGGAACAGTTTCCCATCTCAGCACCACACAGCCGAAACTGTCCTCCATTCACAACCCCCGTGCTCCAGAACCTTCTCCCTGTAATTAAACAGATCAACATTCCAGATAGAATCAGAGAATGGTTACAGCACTGAAGGAGGCTATTCAGTTCATCATACCTGTGCTAGCTCCCAGAAAGAACATCTCAGCTAGTCCAATTCCCTTGGCTTTTCCCCGTACTCCAGTTTAGCTCATTTGGCTGGACGGCTGGTTTATGATACAGAGCAACACCATAGCATGGGTTCATTTCCTGTAATGGCTCAGGTTATTCATGAAGGCCCTGCCTTCACAATCTTGCCCCTTGCCCGAGGTGTGGTGACCCTCAGATTAAATCCCCAGCAGTCACTTCTCTCTCCCAAAGGGAACAGCAACCTATGGGTTATTGGGACTGTGCTGAACAAAGAAAATTACAGCACAGGAACAGGCCCTTCAGCCCTCCAAGCCTGCACCGACCATGCTGCCTGACTGAACTAAAAGCCCCTACCCTTCCAGGGACCATATCCCTCTATTCCCATCCTATTCATGTATGTGTCACGACACCCCTAAAGTCACTACCGTATCTGCTTCCACTCCCTCCCCCGGCAGCGAGTTCCAGGCACCCACTACTCTCTGTGCAAAAAATCTGCCTCGTACATCTCCTTTAAACCTTGTCCCTCGCACCTTAAACCTGTGCCCCCTAGTAATTGACTCTTCCATCCTGGGAAAAAGCTTCTGACTATCCACTCTGTCCATGCCTCTCATAATCTTGTAGACTTCTATCAGGTCTCCCCTCAACCTCCGTCATTCCAGTGAGATCAAACCAAGTTTCTCCAACCTCTCCTCATAGCTAATACCCTCCATACCAGGCAACATCCTGGTAAATCTTTTCTGTACCCTCTCCAAAGCCTCCACATCCTTCTGGTAGTGTGGCGACCAGAATTGAACACTATATTCCAAGTGCGGCGTAACTAAGGTTCTATAAAGCTGCAACATGACTTGCCAATTTTTAAACTCAATGTCCCGGCCGATGAAGGCAAGCATGCCATATGCCTTCTTGACTACCTTCTCCACCTGCATTGCCACTTTCAGTGACCTGTGTACCTGTACACCCAGATCCTTTTGCCTATCCATACTCTTAAGGGTTCTGCCATTTACGGTATATTTCCCATCTGGATTAGACCTTCCAGAATGCATTACCTCACATTTGTCCGGATTAAACTCCATCTGCCATCTCTCCGCCCAAGGCTCCAACTGATCTATATCCTGCTGTATCCTCTGATGGTCCTCATCACTTTCCACAAATCCACCAACCTTTGTGTCGTCCACAAACTTACTAATCAAACCAGTTACATTTTCCTCCAAATCATTTATATCTATATTACAAACCTCAAAGGTCCCAGCACTGATCCCTGAGGAACACCACTTGACCTTTACACTTTTGATTTGACCTTTACACTTGACCTTTACTTGACCTTTACACTTTTTCTTTTTCGATAATTGTTCAATTCCTTTTTGAATGCCTCGATTGGACTGACTTCCACCAGAGCCCCAGGCAGTGCATTCACAACTCAAATCATTCTGTGTGTTTAAAAAGTTTTCCTCATGTTGCCATTGCTTCTTCCACCAATTACCTTGGTTACGATCCTTGGCCGGACTCTGGGATGCAGGAGGAGATCCAGTTAGGGGGGCCAGTTACATTTTGTTTCATGCAGATTCAAGACACCTGCTTTTGGAATAAAACCACAAGAACAAACAAAAACAAAATACTAAACAAGTTCAGAAAGATAAAACCATTTACAAGATATATCTTGTACTCTAACATTCAGCGATAACATGAGGCACTCGTAAAGTATCAAATAAATTGTGGTCAAATACACTGCAGAGTAAATGACAAATAGAAACTTAGAAACTAGAAGCAGGAGGAGGCCATTCGGCCCTTCCAGCCTGCTCCGCCATTCATTTTGATCATGGCTGATCATCGAAATCAATATCCTGATCCCCCCCTTCCCCCCATATCCCTCGATCCCTTTAGCCCCAAGAGCGAAATCTAATTTCTTCCTGAAATCAGACAACGTTTTGGCCTCAACTACATTCTGTGGGAGTGAATTCCACACATTCACCACCCTCTGGGTGAAGAAATTTCTCCTCACCTCAGTTCTAAAAGGTTTACCCCTTATCCTCAAACTACGACCCCTAATTCTGGACTCCCCCACCATTGGGAACATTCATCTGAATCCACCCTGTCTAACCCTGTTAGAATTTTATAAGTTTCTATGAGATCCCCTCTCACTCTTCTAAACTCCAGTGAATATAATCCTAACCAATATCGACTCTCCTCATATGACAGACCTGCCATCCCAGGAATCAGCCTGGTAAACCTTCGCTGTTCTCCCTCTATAGCAAAGACATCCTTCCTCAGATAAAGACACCAAAACTGCACACAATACTCCAGGTGTGGCCTCACCAATGCTCTATACAATTGCAGCAAAATTGCAGACCTGCTGAGATTTTCCAGCATTTTCTGCTTTTGCCTGCTCCCTGTCTCACCTGAAGATTCTGTATCCTGGAATGTTGAGCTGAGAATCCTGCCCCTCCCTCAAACAATGTCCCTATATTCAAATTCTCTCGCAATGAAGGCCAACATACCATTTGCCTTCTCTATTGCCTGCTGTACCTGCGCGCTTACTTTCAGCGACTGATGCACGAGGACTCCAAGGTCTCGCTGAGTATCCGCCTCTCTCAATTTATGTCCATTTATCCACATTACGCTGCATCTGCCATGCAGATGCTCACACACTCAGCCTGTCCAAATCATGCTGAAACAGAGATAGGGAGGGTAAAAGACATGGAGGGTTTGAACACAAGGATGAGAACTTTCAAATTGAGGTATTGCTTAACCAAGAGTCCTCCTATTCATGTCTTAATAGAACATAGAACAGTACAGCACAGAACAGGCCCTTCGGCCCACGATGTCGTGCCGAGCTTTGTCTGAAACCCAGATCAAGCTATTTCCTCCCTATCATCCCGAAGTACTCCATGTGACTATCCAATAGCTTCTTAAATGTTCCTAAAGTTTCTGACTCCACTATCCCTGCAGGCAGTCCATTCCACACCCCAACCACTCTCTGCATAAAGAACCTACCTCTGATGTCCTTCCTATATCTCCCATCATGAACCCTATAGTTACGCCCCCTAGTTACCGCTCCATTCACCCGAGGAAATAGTCTTTGAACGTTCACTCTATCCCCCTCATCATCTTATAAACCTCTATCAAGTCTCCTCTCAACCTCCTCTTCTTTTGTGAAAGGGCTGCCATTGCCTATCCACCAGTGCCTGTTGCACCAAGACAGAGTCCATGATTTTTCAAGGACCCAAGCAGGGATTAGCATTCACTGTGAGTTACACAATCTCTTCAAACTCTTCTTCACCAGGGATTCCAATTCTGTGCTGTCAAGGATCTATCCTTGGAACTCCCTCAAAGTTGCTCCAACTCAGACTGCCCCGATCTAGGACATTAGTCCCGGTCCTGCCCAGTTGGAAGGAGTTTAAATAATTTGACAGGGGGAAGGATCACAGACTATTAACAGTGTAAGGACACGGAATCATACAACAAAGCTAACAAGTCAGAGGGAGTGCAGCTGTATTAAGTTTCCAGGGAGTAAGGCCAGGCTGGATACAGTAGAGATAGGCGAGGTGATGAATGAATACTTTTCTTCAGTGTTCACCAAGGAGAGGGGCCATGTTTTTGAGGAAGAGAAGGTGTTACAGGCTAATAGGCTGGAGGAAATAGATGTTCGGAGGGAGGATGTACTGGCAGTTTTGAATAAACTGAAGGTCGATAAGTCCCCTGGGCCTGATGAAATGTATCCTAGGATTCTTTGGGAGGCAAGGGATGAGATTGCAGAGCCTTTGGCTTTGATCTTTGGGTCCTCACTATCCACGGGGATGGTGCCAGAGGACTGGAGAGTGGTGAATGTTGTTCCTCTGTTTAAGAACATAGAACATAGAAAGCCACAGCACAAACAGGCCCTTCGGCCCACAAGTTGCGCCGATCACATCCCCACCTCTAGGCCTATCTATAGCCCTCAATCCCATTAAATCCCATGTACTCATCCAGAAGTCTCTTAAAAGACCCCAACGAGTTTGCCTCCACCACCACCGACGTCAGCCGATTCCACTCACCCACCACCCTCTGAGTGAAAAACTTACCCCTGACATCCCCCCTGTACCTACCCCCCAGCACCTTAAACCTGTGTCCTCTCGTAGCAACCATTTCAGCCCTTGGAAATAGCCTCTGAGAGTCCACCCTATCCAGACCCCTCAACATCTTGTAAACCTCTATCAGGTCACCTCTCATCCTTCGTCTCTCCAGGGAGAAGAGACCAAGCTCCCTCAACCTATCCTCATAAGGCATGCCCCCCAATCCAGGCAACATCCTTGTAAATCTCCTCTGCACCCTTTCAATGGCTTCAACATCTTTCCTGTAATGAGGTGACCAGAACTGCGCGCAGTACTCCAAGTGGGGTCTAACCAGGGTCCTATAAAGCTGCAGCATTATCTCCCGACTCCTAAACTCAATCCCTCGATTAATGAAGGCTAGTACGCCATACGCCTTCTTGACCGCATCCTCCACCTGCGAGGCCGATTTAAGAGTCCTATGGACCCGGACCCCAAGGTCCCTCTGATCCTCTACACTGCTAAGAATGGTACCCTTCATTTTATACTGCTGCTCCATCCCATTGGATCTGCCAAAATGGATCACCACACACTTATCCGGGTTGAAGTCCATCTGCCACTTCTCCGCCCAGTCCTGCATTCTATCTATGTCTCGCTGCAACTTCTGACATCCCTCCAAACTATCCACAACACCACCTACCTTGGTGTCGTCAGCAAACTTACCAACCCATCCCTCCACTTCCTCATCCAGGTCATTTATGAAAATGACAAACAGCAAGGGTCCCAGAACAGATCCCTGGGGCACTCCACTGGTCACTGACCTCCATGCAGAGAAAGACCCCTCCACAGCCACTCTCTGCCTTCTGCAGGCAAGCCAGTTCTGGATCCACAAGGCAACAGCCCCTTGGATCCCATGCCCTCTCACTTTCAGAATTCCCACTCACCTGAAGAAGGGGCTTGGAGCTCCGAAAGCTTGTGTGGCTTTTGCTACCAAATAAACCTGTTGGACTTTAACCTGGTGTTGTTAAACTTCTATCTGATCGAAAACAGAAGGTGGTGGTGGATGGAAAATTTTCGGACTGGAGGCAGGTTGCTAGCGGAGTGCCACAGGGATCAGTGCTTGGTCCTCTGCTCTTTGTGATTTTTATTAATGACTTAGAGGAGGGGGCTGAAGGGTGGATCAGTAAATTTGCTAATGACACCAAGATTGGTGGAGTAGTGGATGAGGTGGAGGGCTGTTGTAGGCTGCAAAGAGACATAGATGGGATGCAAAGCTGGGCTGAAAAATGGCAAATGGAGTTTAACCCTGATAAATGTGAGCTGATTCATTTTGGTAGGACTAATTTAAATGTGGATTACAGGGTCAAAGGTAGGGTTCTGAAGACTGTGGAGGAACAGAGAGATCTTGGGGTCCATATCCACAGATCTCTAAAGGTTGCCACTCAAGTGGATAGAGCTGTGAAGAAGGCCTATAGTGTGTTAGCTTTTGTTCACAGGGGGTTGGAGTTTAAGAGCCGTGGGGTTATGCTGCAACTGTACAGGACCTTGATGAGACTACATTTGGAATATTGTGTGCAGTTCTGGTCACCTCACTATAAGGAGGATGTGGAAGCGCTGGAAAGAGTGCAGAGGAGATTTACCAGGATGCTGCCTGGTTTGGAGGGTAGGTCTTCTGAGGAAAGGTTGAGGGAGCTAGGGCTGTTCTCTCTGGAGCGGAGGAGGCTGAGGGGAGACTTAATAGAGGTTTATAAAATGATGAAGGGGATCGATAGAGTGAACGTTCAAAGACGATTTCCTCGGGTGGATGGAGCTATTACAAGGGGGCATAACTATAGGGTTCATGGTGGGAGATATAGGAAGGACATCAGAGGTAGGTTCTTTACGCAGAGAGTGGGTGGGGTGTGGAATGGACTGCCTGCAGTGATAGTGGAGTCAGACACTTTAGGAACATTGAAGCGGTTATTGGATAGGCACATGGAGCACACCAGGATGATAGGGAGTGGGATAGCTTGATCTTGGTTTCAGATAAAGCTCGGCACAACATCGTGGGCCGAAGGGCCTGTTCTGAGCTGTACTGTTCTATGTTCTATGGATGGCCTCTACTTTAATGCTGAGTATTGCAGGCAAAATGGATGAGTTGAGGGCAATGATTGACATGTGGAAGTGTGATATAGTCGCCATCACAGAGACATTGTTGATGGAGGGGCAGGATTGTCAGCTCAATATTCCGGGATGTAGAATCTTCAGGTGAGACAGGGGAGGAGGGGGGGAGAGAAGCCCTGGTTGAGGAAAAAGGCAGATGTTTTTGAAGTGTTGTTTTCAAAGATGGTATCATGGGAACAGATGTGATAAAGGCGGAGAAACTGGGAGAATGGGATGGAATCCTTACTGGAAATGGGGTGTGAGGAGCTGGGGTCGAGGTAGCTGTACAATAAATGGGCAACAAACGCTGGCCTTGCCAACAACACCCATATCCCATGAACGAACTTAAAAAGACCCTTGCGGAGTTACAGGGAAAGGGAGTGGGATTAGCTGGACTGTTGCAGTGAGGCAGCACAGATAAAACTGGCCAGATTAGCTCGATGTGGTGGTAACAGCGCTGAGATTTTGTAACTCCTTGAATTTCACTGGAAGTGTGCAGGAAGCCGAAAGGAAAGCAGACATCTCAGCGAGAGCAGTGTGGGATCACCCTCCACAAGCTGCGGTGAAACTCAAAGTGCTCCAGTCTGTGTGTGGGTTCCCAGGAGCAGGGCAAATACTGTGTGAGCAGCAAATAGTGAATGGAAAAAAGCAGAAAATCCATGACCACTTGGATGGAATGTTCGGAGCGCGGGAGAGTGAGAAAGGAACATGACAATGGTGCTTTACACATTGAAGGTGGCAGGCTGAAGTGGACCAAGAAATGGCCAAGGAACCAATGCCATCTTAACCCTGAGAGGAGAGGGGAAGGTGTGTTTGGAGATGGCTCCTTGCTCGAAAGGCAGAAATGGCGCAGAATGATCTGTTAAATAAAGAGACATGTGGAAGGTGAAGACAACAGGAACTCGATCAACACTCTGGGAAGCTCCCTCTACACTGTCCCCATTAACACTCCCAGGACAGGTACAGCACGGGGTTAGATACAGAGTAAAGCTCCCTCCACACTGTCCCCATCACATACTCCCAGGACAGTACATCATGGGGTTAGAGACAGAGTAAACTCCCTCTCCACTGTCCGCATCAAACACTCCCAGGACAGGTACAGCACGGGGTTAGATACAAAGAACAAAGAACAATACAGCACAGGAACAGGCCCTTCGGCCCTCCAAGCCTGCACCGATCATGTGTTCCTATCTAGACCACCCATTTGTATCCCTCTCGTCCCAGTCTGTTCATGTGGCAATCTAGATAAGTCTTAAATGATCCCAGCGTGTCTGCCTCAATCACCTTGCTTGGCAGTGCATTCCAGGCCCCCACCACCCTCTGTGTAAAAAAACAACCCCCGCATATCTGTCTTGAACCTTGCCCCCTATACATTGAACTTGTGACCCCTTGTGTTTGTCATTTCTGACCTGGGAAAAAGCTTCCACCTGTTCACCCTATCTATGCCCTTCATAATTTTATAAACTTTGATGAGGTCGCCCCTCAACCTCCATCTTTCCAGGGGGAAAGCTCCCTCTACACTGTCCCCATCAAACACTGTAAGAAGTCGAACAACACCAGGTTAAAGTCCAACAGGTTGGACTTTAACCTGGTGTTGTTAGACTTCTCACTGTGTTTATCCCAGTCCAACGCCGGCATAGAACATTACAGCGCAGTACAGGCCCTTCGGCCCTCAATGTTGCGCCAACCAGTGGAACCAATCTCAAGCCCCTCTAATCTACACTATTCCAATAACATCCATATGTTTATCCAATAACCACTTGAACGCTTTTAAGAACATAAGAAAATAAGAACATAAGAAATAGGAGCAGGAGTAGGCCATCTAGCCCCTCGAGCCTGCCCCGCCATTCAATAAGATCATGGCTGATCTGAAGTGGATCAGTTCCACTTACCCGCCTAATCCCTATAACCCCTAATTCCCTTACCGATCAGGAATCCATCTATCCATGATTTAAACATATTCAACGAGGTAGCCTCCACCACTTCAGTGGGCAGAGAATTCCAGAGATTCACCACCCTCTGAGAGAAGAAGTTCCTCCTCAACTCTGTCCTAAACTGACCCCCCCTTTATTTTGAGGCTGTGCCCTCTCGTTCTAGTTTCCTTTCTAAGTGGAAAGAATCTCTCCACTTCTACCCTATCCAGCCCCTTCATTATCTTATAGGTCTCGATAAGATTCCCCCCTCAGCTTTCTAAATTCCAACGAGTACAAACCCAATCTGCTCAGTCTCTCCTCATAATCAAGACCCCTCATCTCTGGTATCAACCTGGTGAACCTTCTCTGCACTCCCTCCAAGGCCAATATATCCTTCCGCAAATAAGGGGACCAATACTGTACACAGTATTCCAGCTGCGGCCTCACCAATGCCTTGTACAGATGCAGCAAGACATCTCTTAATGTTGACGAGTCCACTACTGCTGCAGGCAGGGCATTCCACGCCCTTACTTCTCTCTGAGTAAAGAACCTACCTCTAACACCTGTCCTATATCTATCACCCCTCAATTTAAAGCTATGTCCCCTTGTTTTCTTTTTTTCTTGCTGGTAATGGCTTCAGGGATGGCAGTTCAGGCAGTATGCTGCATCTCCTGTGGGATGTATGTGGTGAGGAAATCCAGTAGTGTTTCAGGAGATTTTAGTTGTAAGAAGTGCATTAGATTGCAGCTTCTGGAGGAGCGTGTAAAGGAGCTGGAGGGGGAGGTAGAGGAACTCCGCATAATTCGGGAGGCGGAGGTGGAAGTTGATAGGAGTTATAGAGAAATAGTAACTCCTAGAAATGAGGCTTGGGTCAATGCCAGGAGGAGGGGTAAGAAGCAATCGGGAAGACAATCCCCTGGGGCGGTTCCCCTCCATAATAGGTTTTCGGTGCTGGAGGCTACAGTTGAGGAGGAATCAACTGAGCATAGAGAGCAGATCTCTGGGGGTGAGCCGAGTGAGAAAGCTCAGGTGGTTAGGGGCTGTAAAAGACTGGGCCTTGTGATTGGGGACTCCACAATTAAGGGGACAGATAGGAGGGTCGGAACTAAAGGTAGGGACTCAGGGTTGGTGTGTTGCCTACCAGGGGCTGGGGTCCGGGATGTGTCTGACAGGGTATTCAGGACTCTTAGGGGGGAGGGAGATAAACCACAAGTTATTGTACATGTGGGGACACACGACATAGGGAGGATAGGGGAAGGGGATATTAGGCAGGGATTTATGGAGTTGGGGTGGAAACTAAAGGCCAAGACTGACAGAGTGGTTATCTCTGGACTCTTGCCTGTACCACGGGATAGTTTAGAGAGGAATAGGGAGAGGGAGGGTTTGAATTCATGGCTGAGGGGATGGTGCAGGAGGGAGGGGTTCAGGTACTTAAGCAATTGGGGCTCGTACTGGGGAAGGTGTGACCTCTATGAGAAGGATGGTCTACACCTTAATCAGAAGGGGACCAATATCCTGGGGGGTAAATTTGCTAAGGCCATGCAGGGAGGTTTAAACTGATTCGGGGGGGGGGAGGGATCCTGAGTAGTGGGGCTGAAAGTGAGGGATGCATGGATGGGGACTGCAATGCACGGCATTGCAGAGGTGGGGTGGAGCAGGGTTTGAAATGTGTATACTTCAATGCCAGGAGTATTCGCAATAAAGTGGGTGAACTTGCAGCGTGGATCAGTACCTGGGACTTCGATGTTGTGGCTATTTCAGAGACATGGATAGAGCAGGGGCAGGAATGGATGCTGCAGGTCCCGGGGTTCAAATGTTTTAGTCGAAGTAGGGAAGGAGGTAGAAGAGGGGGAGGGGTAGCATTATTGGTCAGAGATTGTATCACAGTGTCAGAGAGGAGGTTTGATGAGGACTTATCTGTTGAGGTAGTATGGGCGGAGATTAGAAATAGGAGAGGAGAGGTCACCCTGTTGGGAGTCTTTTATAGACCTCCTAAAAGTTCTAGAGAGGTTGAGGAAAGGATTGCGGAGTCAATCCTGCTTAGGAGTGAAAGTAATAGGGCAATTGTTATGGGGGATTTTAACTTGACTAATATTGACTGGAATTGTTATAGCTCTAGCTCGTTAGAGGGGTCAGTTTTTGTTCAAAGCGTGCAGGAAGGTTTTTTGACTCAGTATGTAGACAGGCCAACTAGAGGTGAGGCTATATTGGATCTGGTGCTGGGAAATGAGCCAGACCAGGTGCTAGACTTGGAAGTTGGTGTGCATTTTGGTGATAGTGACCACAATTCGGTTACGTTCACCTTAGTGATGGAAAGGGATAGGCATGAACCTCGGGCCAGTGGTTTTAGCTGGGGGAAGGGTAATTATGAGGCTATTAGGAGAGAATTAGGAAACATAGGTTGGACTAGGAGATTACAGGGACTGGGAACGTCCGACATGTGGAGTTTTTTCAAGGAGCAGCTACTGCGAGTCTGTGATAGGTATGTCCCTGTCAGGCAAGGAGGAATTGGTAGGGCTAGGGAACCGTGGTGCACCAAAAAAGTTTCTTTGTTGGTTAAAAAGAAAATGGAGGCTTATGTTCGGATGAGACGTGAGCACTCGGGTAGTGCACTAGAAAGCTTTAGATTGGCTAAGAGGGAGTTGAAGAGCGAGCTTAGAAGGGCTAAAAGGGGACATGAGAAGACTTTGGCGGATAGGGTTAAAGAGAATCCTAAGGCGTTCTATAGGTATGTCAAGAACAGAAGGTTGGTTAGGGCAAGTTTAGGGCCAGTTATAGATGGCAGAGGGAAGTTATGTGTGGAACCGGAGGAGATTGGTGAAGCATTGAACCAATATTTCTCTTCGGTGTTCACGCAAGGGGACATGAATATAGCTGAGGAGGACACTGGGTTGCAGGGGAGTAGAATAGACAGTATTACAGTTGATAAGGAGGATGTGCAGGATATTCTGGAGGGTCTGAAAATAGATAAATCCCCTGGTCCGGATGGGATTTATCCAAGGATTCTCTGGGAGGCAAGAGAAGTGATTGCAGAGCCTCTGGCTCTGATCTTCAGGTCGTCGTTGGCCTCTGGTATAGTACCAGAAGATTGGAGGTTAGCGAATGTTGTCCCATTGTTTAAGAAGGGGAACAGAGACTTCCCCGGGAATTATAGACCGGTGAGTCTCACTTCTGTTGTCGGCAAGATGTTGGAAAAAATTATAAGGGATAGGATTTATAGTTATTTGGAGAGTAATGAATTGATAGGTGATAGTCAGCATGGTTTTGTGGCAGGTAGGTCGTGCCTTACTAACCTTATTGAGTTTTTTGAGAAAGTGACCAAGGAGGTGGATGGGGGCAAGGCAGTGGACGTGGTATATATGGATTTTAGTAAGGCGTTTGATAAGGTTCACCATGGTAGGCTTCTGCAGAAAATGCAGATGTATGGGATTGGGGGTGATCTAGGAAATTGGATCAGGAATTGGCTAGCGGATAGGAAACAGAGGGTGGTGGTTGATAGTAAATATTCATCATGGAGTGCGGTTACAAGTGGTGTACCTCAGGGATCTGTTTTGGGGCCACTGCTGTTTGTAATATTTATTAATGATCTGGATGAGGGTATAGTTGGGTGGATTAGCAAATTTGCTGATGACACCAAAGTCGGTGGTGTGGTAGACAGTGAGGAAGGGTGTCGTAGTTTGCAGGAAGACTTAGACAGGTTGCAAAGTTGGGCCGAGAGGTGGCGGATGGAGTTTAATGCGGAGAAGTGTGAGGTAATTCACTTTGGTAGGAATAGCAGATGTGTTGAGTATAGGGCTAACGGGAGGACTTTGAATAGTGTGGAGGAGCAGAGGGATCTAGGTGTATGTGTGCATAGATCCCTGAAAGTTGGGAATCAAGTAGATAAGGTTGTTAAGAAGGCATATGGTGTCTTGGCGTTTATTGGTAGGGGGATTGAATTTAGGAGTCGTAGCGTTATGTTGCAACTGTACACAACTCTGGTGCGGCCGCACTTGGAGTACTGTGTGCAGTTCTGGTCCCCACATTACAGGAAGGATGTGGAGGCTTTGGAGAGGGTGCAGAGGAGGTTTACCAGGATGTTGCCTGGTATGGAGGGGAGATCCTATGAGGAGAGGCTGAGGGATTTGGGATTGTTTTCGCTGGAAAGGCGGCGGCTAAGAGGGGATCTTATTGAAACATATAAGATGATTAGAGGTTTAGATAGGGTGGATAGTGATAGCCTTTTTCCTCTGATGGAGAAATCCAGCACGAGGGGGCATGGCTTTAAATTGAGGGGGGGTAGTTATAGAACCGATGTCAGGGGTAGGTTCTTTACCCAGAGGGTGGTGAGGGATTGGAATGCCCTGCCAGCATCAGTAGTAAATGCGCCTAGTTTGGGGGCGTTTAAGAGATCCGTAGATAGGTTCATGGACGAAAAGAAATTGGTTTAGGTTGGAGGGTCACAGTTTTTTTTTTAACTGGTCGGTGCAACATCGTGGGCCGAAGGGCCTGTTCTGCGCTGTAATGTTCTATGTTCTATGTTCTATTAACACCATCCGAGGAAAAAGGCTCTCACTATCCACCCTATCTAATCCTCTGATCATCTTGTATGCCTCTATTAAGTCACCTCTTAACCTTCTTCTCTCTAACGAAAACAACCTCAAGTCTCTCAGCCTTTCCTCATACGATTTTCCCACCATACCAGGCAACATCCTGGTAAATCTCCTCTGCACCCTTTCCAACACTTCCACATCTTTCCTATAATACGGCGACCAGAACTGTACGCAATACTCCAAATGCGGCCGCACCAGAGTTTTGTACAGTTGCAGCATGACCTCCTGGCTCCGAAACTCAATCCCTCTACCAATAAAAGCTCACACACCGTACGCCTCCTTAACAACCCTATCAACCTGGGTGCCAACTTTCAGGGATCTCTGCACATGGACACCCAGATCCCTCTGTTCATCCACACTACCAAGTATCTTACCATTAGCCCAGTACTCTGTATTCCTGTAACTCCTTCCAAAGTGAATCCCCTCATGTGATGGTGTAGAACTTCAAGGGACTGCCAGGCAGATTAAATTTAATACAGAGAGAAATGCTAATGCCAAAAGAGAAAGCGCTGGAAAATCTCAGCAGGTCTGGCAGCATCTGTAAGGAGAGAAAAGAGCTGACGTTTCGAGTCCGGATGATCCTTTGTCAAAGCTGAGATTTTCCAGCATCTTCTCCTTTGGTTTCAGATTCCAGCTTCCGCAGTAATTTGCTTTTATAGAAATGTTAATGATTCATTTTGGTAAAAAGAACAATGAGAGGTGCAGAATCCAGGGTGCAGTTGTAAATGTTGCCCCTTTTGTTCAGTGGGCTGTAGGTTTGGTGGAGTGTGTGGGATGGGGATCAGGTGCTGCCTATACTCAGTACCTGCAGTAGATTACAATGTGGTGGCGGTAGATCCAACACCGGCTCCGGCCCGGACACTGAGGGATTGGAGCTGCAGCCTGTGGATTGTGGCCATGGATTAGTGACAGAGGAGGCCCAGTTGTTGCTGTTGTTGTTGTCCTCGCCACAAAATGGCGATGGGGGCGGGGCTCCGTCCCACGTGACCGAGCGGCGGGAGGATCTCCACATCATGCCCATCAAACACTCCCAGGACAGGTACAACACGGGGTTAGATACAGAGTAAAGCTCCCTCTACACTGTCCCCATCAAACACTTCCAGGACAGGCACAGCACGGGGTTAGATACAGAGTAAAGCTCCCTCTACACTGTCCCCATCAAACACTCCCAGGACAGGTACAGCACAGGGTTAGATACAGAGTAAAGCTCCCTCGACACTGTCCCCCATCAAACACTCCCAGGACAGGTACAGCACGGGGTTAGATACAGAGTAAAGCTCCCTCGACACTGTCCCCCATCAAACACTCCCAGGACAGGTACAGCACGGGGTTAGATACAGAGTAAAGCTCCCTCTACACTGTCCCCCCATCAAACACTCCCAGGACAGGTACAGCACGGGGTTAGATACAGAGTAAAGCTCCCTCTACACTGTCCCCATCAAACACTCCCAGGACAGGTACAGCACGGGGTTAGATACAGAGTAAAGCTCCCTCTACACTGTCCCCCATCAAACACTCCCAGGACAGGTACAGCACGGGGTTAGATACAGAGTAAAGCTCCCTCTACACTGTCCCCATCAAACACTCCCAGGACAGGTACAGCACAGGGTTAGATACAGAGTAAAGCTCCCTCGACACTGTCCCCCATCAAACACTCCCAGGACAGGTACAGCACGGGGTTAGATACAGAGTAAAGCTCCCTCGACACTGTCCCCCATCAAACACTCCCAGGACAGGTACAGCACGGGGTTAGATACAGAGTAAAGCTCCCTCTACACTGTCCCCCCATCAAACACTCCCAGGACAGGTACAGCACGGGGTTAGATACAGAGTAAAGCTCCCTCTACACTGTCCCCATCAAACACTCCCAGGACAGGTACAGCACGGGGTGAGATACAGAGTAAAGCTCCCTCTACACTGTCCCCATCAAACACTCCCAGGACAGGTACAGCACGCGGTTAGATACAGAGTAAAGCTCCCACACTGACACTTACCCAGACTGTGTGTGTATTTGTGTTCCCGCTGCTCTCTCTCTCTCATTCCCACTCCTGGATGATGCTTCAATGATTTACAAAATACAAACAATGGACATCATCCCACACCCTGACAAAACCCATTCCAAAGCCTCGGAGCGAGGGACTGGCAGCAGAAGCTCTGCCACCTGGGTTCACCTCATCCTCCCTGACCCTGACCCTGACCCTGTCCCTGACCCTGTCCCTGTCCCTGTCCCTGTTCCTGTCCCTGACCCTGTCCCTGACCCTGTCCCTATCCCTGTCCCTGACCCTGACCCTGTCCCTGACCCTGTCCCTGTCCCTGTCCCTGTTCCTGTCCCTGACCCTGTCCCTGACCCTGTCCCTGTCCCTGTCCCTATCCCTGTCCCTATCCCTGTCCCTGACCCTGTCCCTGACCCTGACCCTGTCCCTGACCCTGACCCTGTCCCTGTCCCTGTCCCTGTCCCTGTCCCTGACCCTGTCCCTGTCCCTGACCCTGTCCCTGTCCCTGACCCTGTCCCTGACCCTGTCCCTGACCCTGTCCCTGTCCCTGACCCTGTCCCTGACCCTGTCCCTGACCCTGTCCCTGTCCCAGTCCCTGTCCCTGACCCTGACCCTGTCCCTGACCCTGACCCTGACCCTGTCCCTGACCCTGTCCCTGTCCCTGACCCTGTCCCTGACCCTGTCCCTGACCCTGTCCCTGTCCCTGTCCCTGTCCCTGTCCCTGACCCTGTCCCTGACCCTGTCCCTGTCCCTGTCCCTGTTCCTGTCCCTGACCCTGTCCCTGACCCTGTCCCTGTCCCTGTCCCTATCCCTGTCCCTATCCCTGTCCCTGACCCTGTCCCTGACCCTGACCCTGTCCCTGACCCTGACCCTGTCCCTGTCCCTGTCCCTGTCCCTGACCCTGTCCCTGTCCCTGACCCTGTCCCTGTCCCTGACCCTGTCCCTGACCCTGTCCCTGACCCTGTCCCTGTCCCTGACCCTGTCCCTGACCCTGTCCCTGACCCTGTCCCTGTCCCAGTCCCTGTCCCTGACCCTGACCCTGACCCTGTCCCTGTCCCTGTCCCTGTCCCTGTCCCTGACCCTGACCCTGACCCTGTCCCTGTCCCTGGCCCTGGCCCTGACCCTGACCCTGTCCCTGACCCTGTCCCTGACCCTGACCCTGACCCTGTCCCTGTCCCAGTCCCTGTCCCTGACCCTGACCCTGACCCTGTCCCTGTCCCTGACCCTGTCCCTGTCCCTGTCCCAGTCCCTGTCCCTGACCCTGACCCTGACCCTGACCCTGACCCTGTCCCTGTCCCTGTCCCTGTCCCTGTCCCTGTCCCAGTCCCTGTCCCTGACCCTGACCCTGACCCTGACCCTGTCCCTGTCCCTGTCCCTGACCCTGTCCCAGTCCCTGACCCTGACCCTGACCCTGACCCTGTCCCTGTCCCTGACCCTGTCCCAGTCCCTGACCCTGACCCTGACCCTGACCCTGTCCCTGACCCTGTCCCTGTCCCTGTCCCTGACCCTGTCCCTGACCCTGTCCCTGTCCCTGTCCCTGTCCCTGTCCCTGTCCCTGACCCTGTCCCAGTCCCCGTCCCTGTCCCCGACCCTGTCCCTGACCCTGTCCCTGACCCTGTCCCTGTCCCAGTCCCCGTCCCCGACCCTGTCCCTGACCCTGTCCCTGACCCTGTCCCTGTCCCTGACCCTGACCCTGTCCCTGTCCCTGTCCCTGACCCTGTCCCTGACCCTGTCCCTGACCCTGACCCTGTCCCTGACCCTGTCCCTGACCCTGTCCCTGACCCTGACCCTGACCCTGACCCTGACCCTGTCCCTGACCCTGTCCCTGTCCCTGTCCCTGACCCTGTCCCTGACCCTGTCCCTGTCCCTGACCCTGTCCCTGACCCTGTCCCTGTACCTGACCCTGTCCCTGTCCCTGTCCCTGACCCTGACCCTGAGCTTGTCCCTGACCCTGACCCCGACCCTGTTCCTGTCCCTGACCCTGTCCCTGGCCCCAACCCTGTTCCTGTTCCTGTACCTGATCCTGACCCTGTCCCTGTCCCTGACCCTGTCCCTGTCCCTGATCCTGTCCCTGACCCTGTCCCTGACCCTGACCCTGACCCTGTCCCTGACCCTGTCCCTGTCCCTGACCCTGTCCCTGACCCTGTCCCTGACCCTGTCCCTGTCCCTGTCCCTGTCCCTGTCCCTGACCCTGTCCCTGACCCTGTCCCTGTCCCTGTCCCTGTCCCCGTCCCTGTCCCTGTCCCTGTCCCTGCCCCTGACCCTGCCCCTGCCCCTGCCCCTGCCCCTGTCCCTGTCCCTGTCCCTGTCCCTGTCCCTGTCCCTGTCCCTGTCCCTGACCCTGACCCTGACCCTGACCCTGTATGCGCATTTAGAAAGGAATAAACTCATTAACGATAGTCAGCATGGTTTTGTGAGAGGGAGGTCATGCCTCACTAACCTGGTGGAGTTTTTTGAAGAAGTGACTAGAATGGTTGACGAGGGAAGAGCCGTGGATGTCGTCTATATGGACTTTAGTAAAGCGTTTGACAAAGTCCCTCATGGTAGGCTGGTGAAAAAGGTTGGATCTCATGGGATTTAGGGGGAGGTGGCTAGACGGGTGGAGAACTGGCTTGGTCACAGAAGACAGAGGGTGGTAGTGGAAGGGTCTTTTTCCGGCTGGAGGCTGTGACTAGTGGTGTTCTGCAGGGCTCTGTATTGGGACCTCTGCTGTTTGTGATTTATATAAACGATCTGGAAGAAGGTGTAACTGGGGTGATCAGCAAGGTTGCGGATGACACAAAAATGGCTGGACTTGCAGATAGTGAGGAACATTGTCAGAAGCTACAGAAGGATATAGATAGGCTGGAAATTTGGGCAAAGAAATGGCAGATGGAGTTCAATCCAGATAAATGCAAAGTGATGCATTTTGGTAGAACTAACGTAGGGGGGAGCTATACGATAAATGGCAGAACCATAAAGGGTGTAGATACGCAGAGGGACCTGGATGTGCAAGTCCACAGATCCTTGAAGGTGACGTCACAGGTGGAGAAGGTAGTGAAGAAGGCATATGGCATGCTTGCCTTTATAGGATGGGGCATAGAGTATAAAAGTTGGGGTCTGATGTCGTGGTTGTATAGAACATTGATTCGGCCGCATTTGGAATACTGCGCCCAGTTCTGGTCGCCACACTACCAGAAGGACGTGGAGGCTTTAGAGAGAGTGCAGAGGAGGTTTACCAGGATGTTGCCTGGTATGGAAGGGATTAGTTATGAGGAGAGATTGAGTAAGCTGAGATTGTTCTCACTGGAAAGACGGAGGATGAGGGTTGACCTAATAGAGGTGTATAAAATTCTGAAAGGCATAGATAGGGTGAACGGTGGGAAGCTTTTTCCCAGGTCGGTGGTGACGTTCACGAGGGGTCATAGGTTCAAGGTGAAGGGGGGGAGGTTTAACACGGATATCAGAAGGACGTATTTGACCTGGAATGCGCTGCCGGGCAAGGTGGTGGAGGCGGACACACTGGAAACGTTTAAGACTTATCGAGATAGCCATATGAACGGAGTGGGAATGGAGGGATACAAAAGAATGGTCTAGTTTGGACCAGGGAGCGACGCGGGCTTGGAGGGCCGAAGGGCCTGTTCCTGTGCTGTATTGTTCTTTGTTCTTTGTTTCCATTGTAAGTGGAAATAATCTCGCTGCTTCTACCCTGTCTAGCCCCTTCATTATCTTATATGTCTCTATAAGATCTCCCCTCAACCTTCTAAACTCCAATGAGTACAGGCCCAGTCTACTCAATCTCTCCTCATAAGCTAACCCCCTCATCTCCGGAATCAACCCGGTGAACCTTCTCTGTACCCCCTCCAAAGCTAATATATCCTTTCTTAAATAAGGGGACCAAAATTGTACACAGTACTCTAGGTGCGGCCTCACCAGTACCCTGTACAGTTGCAGCATGACCTCCTGCTTTTATACTCCATCCCTCTCGCAATAAAGGCCAACATTTCATTTGCCTTCTTGATCACCTGCTGCACCTGCAAACTGAGTTTTTGTGATTCATGCACAAGGACCCCCAGGTCCCTCTGCACAGTAGCATGTTGTAATTTTTCACCATTTAAATAAAAGTCCATTTTCCTATTATTCCTTCCAAAGTGGATAACCTCACACTTACCAACGTTATACTCCATCTGCCAGATCCTTGCCCACTCACTTAGCCTATCCAAATCTCTCTGCAGACTCTCTGTGCCCTCCACGCAATTTGCTTTCCCACTCATCTTTGTGTCATCCACAAACTTTGTTCCCTACACTCAGTCCCCTCCTCCAGATCGTCTATGTATATGGTAAATAGTTGAGGCCCCAGCACCGATCCCTGCGGCACGCCACTAGTCACTGATTGCCAAACGGAAAAGCACCCATTTATTTCGACTCTCTGCTTTCTGTTAGATAGCCAATCCTCAATCCACGCTAACACTTTACCCCCAACTCCGTGTACCTTTATCTTATCTAAGAGAGGAACCAGGAGGGCAAAAAGGGGACATGAGATTGTTTTGGCAGATAAGGCAAAGGAGAATCCAAAGAGCTTCTACAAATACATAAAGGGCAAAAGAGTAACAAGGGAGAGAGTAGGGTTTCTTAAGGATCAACAAGGTCATCTATGTGCGGATCCACAAGAGATGGGTGAGATTCTAAATGAATATTTCTCATGAGTATTTACTATTGAGAAAAGCATGGAAGTTCGGGAACTTGGGGAAATAAATAGCGATGTCTTGAGGAGTGTACATATTACAGAGAAGGAGGTGCTGGAAGTCTTAAAGCGCATCAAGGTAGATAAATCCCCGGGACCTGATGAAGTGTATCCCACGACATTGTGGGAGGCTAGGGAGGAAATTGCGGGTCCCCGTGAAGAGATATTTGAATCATCGATAGTCACGGGTGAGAGCCTGAAGATTGGAGAGTGGCAAATGTTGTGCCTTTGTTTAAAAAGGGCTGCAGGGAAAAGCCTGGGAACTACAAGGCATTTGACAAGTTACCGTATGGTAGGTTGTTGCATAGGGTTAAATCTCACGGGATCCAGGGTGAGGTATCTAAATGGACACAAAATTGGCTTCTTGACAGAAGCCAGAGGGTGTTTGTAGAGGATTGTTTTTCAAACTGGAGGCCTGTGACCAGCGGTGTGCCTCAGGGATCAGTGCTGGGTCCACTGTTATTTGTCATTTATATTAATGATTTGGATAAGAATGTAGGAGGCATAGTTCGTAAGTTTGCAGATGACACCAAGGTGACATAGTGGACAGTGAAGAAAATTATCTCCGATTGCAACGGGATCTTGATCAATTGGGCCAGTGGGCTGACGAACGGCAGATGGAGTTTAATTTAGACAAATGCGAGGTGATGCATTTTGGTAGATTGAACCAGGGCAGGACTTACTCAGTTAATGGTAGGGCATTGGGGAGAGTTACAGAACAAATAGATCTAGGGGTACATGTTCATAGCTCCTTGAAAGTGGAGTCACAGGTGGACAGAGTGGTGAAGAAGACATTCAGCATGCTTGGTTTCATCGGTCAGAACATTGAATATAGGAGTTGGGACGTCTTGTTGAAGTTGTACAAGACATTGGTAAGGCCACACTTGGAATACTGTGTGCAATTCTGGTCACCCTTTTACAGAAAGGATATTATTAAACTAGAAAGAGTGCAGAAAAGATTTACTAGGATGCTACCAGGACTTGATGGATTGAGTTATAAGGAGAGGCTTGATAGACTGGGAATTTTTTCTCTGGAGCGTAGGAGGCTGAGGGGTGATCTTATAGAGGTCTATAAAATAATGAGGGGCACAGATCAGCTAGATAGTCAATATCTTTTCCCAAAGGTAGGGAAGTCTAAAACTAGAGGGCATAGGTTTAAGGTGAGAGGGGAGAGATACAAAAGGGTCCAGAGGGGCAATTGTTTCACACAGAGGGTGGTGAGTGTCTGGAACAAGCTGCCAGAGGTAGTAGTAGAGGCGGGTACAATTTTGTCTTTTAAAAAGCATTTAGACAGTTACATGGGTACGATGGGTATAGAGGGATATGGGCCAAATCCGGGCAATTGGGATTAGCTTAGGGGTTTAAAAAAAAAGGGCGGCATGGACAAGTTGGGCCGAAGGGCCTGTTTCCATGCGGTAAATCTATATGACTCTATGACCAATGTCTTGTACAACTTCAGTAAACCGTCCCAACTCCTGTATTCAATGTTCTGACCAATCAAACCAAGCATGCCAGATGCCTTCTTCACCACTCTGTCCATCTATGTCTCCGCTTTCAAGGAGCTATGAACCTGTACCCCTAGATCTCTTGTTCTGTACTCTCCCCAATGCCCTATCATTAAGTTTTAAAGTTTATCCTTTCGTGTCACAAGTAGGCTTACATTAACACTGCAATGAAGTTACTGTGAAAATCACCTCGTTGCTACACTCAGGCGCCTGTTCGGGTACACTGAGGGAAAATTTAACATGCACATAGCCAGCATTTATTTCCGATTGTGAGAGGAAACCGGAGCAACCGGAGGAAACCCACGCAGACACTGGGAGAACATGCAGACTCTGCGCAGACAGTTACCCAAGCCGGGAATTGTAACCGGGTCCCTGGCGCTGT